>NC_054482.1:31785631-32128039 GCF_017639515.1 Carcharodon carcharias | reverse complement strand
TGGCCCAGCTGTTATCAGAATTCAACACCCTGGTCTGTCAGAAGAGAAAGCAACACCGATGGGTGGGGCTAGCTCACATTGATGGTGCAAGCATTCTCGGCATGCTGCAGTTGGCTGACTTAAGTTTCTATTGTCTGAGTCAGAGGCTGTTGGTTTTGGCCCCACCCCAGGACATAAGTGCACAATATAGGCTGACTCTGAAATACGTTGCTGAAGGAGTGCTGCTGGCAGCTTTCAGACACCACAAGAATCTAGAGCCCTGGCCAGTCTGTTCATATGGACCTAGAAGAATCCACTGTAATATTATATAGCACTTTGGTGCGTTTCATTGCATTAAAGGCGTTTCTAAATATATGTTGCGTTTGAAGAAGAATAAAGGAGTTCACCTGGTGCCCTGACCAACATTGCTCCTCAACCTACACTATACAAGAACAGGTTCACTGACCTTGCTACTCCTTGTCAGGCTCATGTTGTGCTCAAATTGGCTTGTTCCCTTGGCCTACATAGCAACATTGACTACATTCAAAAGTAGTTTGTTGATTGTGTTCTTTGGGGCATCCAATGGTGGTGAAAGATACAATAGAAATGTAAGGGGGTCTGTTCTCTAGAAGAATTGGAGTCTTTGGTTATTAACGCTGGCAGAACTTTGTCTTTAGTATTTACTTGCTTAGTTTCATTTGACAGCCTGATGTTGAATGTTGATGTTCAACAACTGACAATTAGATACCATAATGTTGACATGAGAGGGAGGGAGGAGAGCAGGAATTAGGATAAAATGGACGACTGAGAACAAGATCCAAGTAAGGCTAGAAGGCTTATTAAAGAAAGGAGGTAGATGGTAATAGACACTGGTTCAAGGGAACATCCTAAAGAGTTGGAGTGTAGTGGCTGTGGAGAATTAACAGTAGTGAAGATAGAGCTAAGCAGAGAGTACTGATAGAGACAGTACTGCAGAAGATCATTTGGGTAAAGAGAGGGAGACTGAAAGATTTGCAAACAAGGATCTTGATGTCATTGCATCAGGGAACAGGGTGCCATGGAGAATTGGAAGAGCAAAGATGGTGGGTGACATTGCATCAGAGAGGCTCCCAGCCACAGACTTCTGAATTAATTGGGAGAAGACAGTGAAGGCATTTGAAAAAGAATATTTATGTGGCATTTTTCATGACCTCGATATACCAAAGCACTTCACAGCCAATAGTGTACTTTTGAAGTGTAGTCACTGTTGTAATGTAAGAAATGGCGAAGCCATTTTTGCATAGTATTTTTGCATCCCACAACAGCAATGTGATAATGGCCAAATAACCTGTTGTGGTGATGTTGGTTGAGGGATAAATATTGACCCAGACACCAGAAAAAGCCCCTCCCACCACCTCTTCCAATATACTGCTGAACCTTTTACATCTGTCTGAGAGGGCAGTCTCTTCAGCTTGATTATTACTTAAATGGAGAACGACTGCAGAATCCTGAGGTGCAGAAGAATCTTGGTGTTCTCATGCATCACTCATGAGAAGTTAGTATAGGTACAGCATGTAATCAAGAAGCCTAATGGAATGTTATCCTTTATTATGAAAGGATTGGAACATGGCTGATCGGTTTGTATTGAGTTCTATATTCCCATCTACCCCCCGATAACCTTTGATTCCCTTGCCTAACAAGAATCTATCTACCTCTGTCTTAATGCTCAGTGACCCTACTTGCACTGCCTTCTGAGGCAGAGAGTTCCAAACTCTCAGAAAAAAGGATGTTATGCATCAGTTATACAGGGCATTGGTGAAACCACATCTCGAATAATGTGTGCTGTTTTGGTCTCCTTATTTAAGGAAGGATATTAATACATTGGAGGTGGTTCAGAGGTGTTTTACTAGATTGGTACCCGAGATGAGTGGGTTGTCTTATGAGGATAGGTTGGACAGACTGGGCTTGTTTCCACTGGAGTTTAAAAGAGCGAGGGGTGACTTGATTGAAGTATATAAGATCCTGAATGGTCTTGACAAGGTGGACGTGGGAAGGACAATTCCTCTTGTTGGTGAGTCCAGAGCTAAAGGGCACTGTTTTAAAATTAGGGATTGTCCTTATAGGACAGAGATGAGAAATATTTTCTGAAGGTTGTGCAACTTTGGAACTCTCTGCCTCAGAAGGCAGTGGAAGCGGGGTCACTGAATATGTTTAAGGGAGAGGTAGATAGATTCTTGAGAGGCAAGGGAATCAAAGGTTGTCAGGGGCAAATGGACATGCAGAACTCAACACAAACGGGTCAGCCATGATCTTATTTGAAGGGTGGAGTAGGCTCAAGGGGTCGAATGGCCTATTACTGCTCCTATTTCATATGTTTGTATCTCATCCAAAAGACAGCACTTCTCATAGTGCAGCATCCCCTTGGTGCTGCACTCCGTGTCAGTCTAGATTATGTGCTCAAGTGCCACAAGTACGACTTAAACCCTCAGCTTTCTGTCTCAAAAGCAAGAGTGCTGTACCATCTGAGCCATGGTAAATGCATTGGAGTTTTGTTAAAAGAGGCAGAAGTAGGACTAAATGGGCAGTGTTCAGGAGATGAAAATTTGTAATCTTGGTAGCTGGCTGGCTATAGTGTAGGAGTAACAGCATAGGATAGGGTGAGCCAGTATTGAGGTTGCATGCTACTTGGCTCACCCTGGGTGGATAGCTGAATCAGAGGCATGAAGGCATCTGTGGGAATTGGAAAAGGTGACTTTAGTTTAGCATAATTGAACTGAAAGAAATTTCAGCTCATCTGGGCCTTCACGTTGATGAACAGGGTGAGCTGGGGATTGAATTGAAGGTACAATGAACATGATGGGGATTAGGAAGAGAGGATTTCTGGAAGAGCAGGTCTTGTATGGCAGTGCAGAAGCTGGAGGGAATAGATATGATCTCCTGAGAGACTTTAGAAACTGGGCTGACCAACCCTTTGCCCCCTTCACTGTCAGGTCAGGCTGCCTGAAGGCACTGGGGATATGGTTCCGGGGGACCAGGGCATGTGTTAGAAATTGGAAGGAGTTATTAGCCATGGTGAAAAAAAAATAGGCATGTGGGACAGATACTGCCTCCTCATTGCGGGTAAGAACCTGGTCATCAGGTGTGAGGCACTCTCGATGTTGCCGTACTGGCCCATTCCTCACTCCTGTGCTGTGGCGATCAACCGAGCCATCATCTGCTTTATCTGGAGGTCGAAAATGAACCATGTTCGCAGGGACACGATGTACAAACCTCGGAGGATAAAACATGCCCAACATCGCCCTCATCCTGATGGCCACCTTTGTGTGTGGCTGCATCAGGCTGTACGTAGACCCTCGGTACAAACACCAAGTGTCACTACATGCTGAGGTCCTACCTGTCCCTGGTGTTGCGAAGGATGGGGCTGGCCATGCTGCCGCGTAACACTCCATGTAGTTCGATCATGCATACTACCTGTCCCTCGTGGAAAAAATAACGCAGAGAAACACCTTTTACCATAAGTCCATCAGACAGTGATTGGCAAACAATGTCCCAGAGCCCCTGCAGGAAAAGGAGATAGTGGGTCCTGTTGGATGGTTCCCCGAGCAGACTGTCAAAGATGTAGCTTGACTGATGGTGTGAAAGCCCCCCCCCCAAACCCCTGTCAGAGCCTTCCTACACACCGGGAGTCTCACCCCCCTCTGCATTGTTGCCCTCAAGGCGACTGTGCTGGGGAAGAGACGTTGTCCACCTCCTTGTGGAGTATGCTTTTGTAAAGAAGGTCTGGAGAGAATTGCAGTAGTTTTTTGCGATGTTCATCCCGAGCAGCTCTCTGATGCAGGACTCTGTGTTCTATGGCTGTTCCCAGGGGGACACACCGTAACAAACATGAACTGCAGCTGGAAGACCTTCAACTTGGTAAATGATGCTCTTTGGTCTGCCTGAAACTTGTTGGCCTTTCAGTGCAGAGTTGTCTCAAACTGAGTGTTGCAGATTGGCACATTCCAAAGTCCAGGGCTACGTGCTGAGGGATGCAGTAAAATTTGGGGCAGCTGCCACAACGGCACAATGGGGAAAGGTCGCTGTCCAAGACCTTTCAGCCATAGTGCACTGAGGGGCTGGGAATTGTATAGACCCCTCGGATTGTATGACTCGCATTGAATGTATGTAGTGAATATTATATGTATCATAATTGTATTGAAGCACCAAAGAGTGCAGCATGATCTATTGAGACAACTTAAATACCATTGCACTGTCTGTTATGACCATTTTGAAATGTCTGTAGTGTTCCTCTATAAAAGCACCTTAGGGTGCAACATGATCTATGTAGAAAACTTGAATATTATTGCATTTTCTGTGATATCCTTTCAGATATTTTATGAATAAAGTATACTTTTGCAGAAAAAGGGAGACATGCACATAAGTCTGCTTTTCTTGAATATAGTTTTGCTGTAGTCTTTAGCTCTTGAACATTAGCCTTTACAGAAGGTTAGATGTGATGAAGCTGCAGAAAGCTTGACGTTCTAAATCTATTGCTCAGAGGGCCCTGTTGGCTTTCACTACAATTCTACAGTTGGATTTTGATCATTTGTGTACTGTACTAATGGAATTCGCATTGGTGAAGACTTTTGTAGATTTTGCAGAATGAACAGTTTATGATCGCCAAGTCATTGCTAAATTATTCAAATTCTAGCATCTCAGAACTTCAATTTGTGGATGCTGTTCATTTCTTTAGGTGCCCATGTTATCAGCACAGCCTCCTGGCGTGAAGGTCAGAAGCTGGTGAAGATGGTTCTGGGACCTGCACCTAAGACAGTGAAGGAAAATGGGGTGGCTCCCAGCCCAAGAGCTGGGAGAGAGAGGAATGAAAGGCCAAGTGAGTAGCTGATCAGTGCTTAAACCTTCTGTCTCAGCTGATGTTCTTGAATACATTGACCCGTGCTCATAAATGGAGTTGGAACTGCTCACATTATTTACTTGCGTGATCGCTAACCTGTGTGTGCTGAATGCTTTGATTGGCCTTGTCAATAGTGCATAAGGTGCCGATAACCTTATTTAGCTGTGTTTTGGTTTTAGGAATGAGACATGTTTAAAATATGTTTAAACCAAAATGGGTAACTTATCTGCTGTCATGAAAATTTTTTACGTCTACCTACCCTCCAATTCACATTGTTCATGGGAGCAGTTCTTAAGTTCTTTCTATTCTCCCCTCCCACCGCTCCCATCCCCCAATGCAACATGCAAAGCCTATGATGTTAACGATAGCCTACATTTGATCATTTACTTAAAGCCTTGACACATAAAATATCTGCTACTACAAGCATGGAATTCCATAAATTACAAAGACCTAGGTTAGTGCAGCATTGAAGGGGCTATATTGATATTTCTGAGAAGTGAGCCATTTTATTCAGGTTTTAAGAATGGAAAAAGGGCATGAATTCCAATGAAGCCCATCCAATTACCTGGCGCCTTACTGTTACCTAAGTCTGTCTAGAAATGCATCTAATAGCCTCTTGAACACATCAGTGAGCTTTGATCATTACTTGCTTCACTAGCTTGAAAACAAATTTCACCTGACTTATTTTCTTATTCCTCTCAGTTTCATCTGTGTCCCCTGATATTTGAATACTTCACATAGTGAACAGTATTTTTGGGTCAGCTTTAACTAGTGAGCGTGAGCTAGCTATTGTACTCCTCTCTAAACCCAAAGGTGCTAACATACAAACATGGGAATTAGAAACAGGAGTAGGCCATTTGCCCCTGAAGCCTGCTCTACTATTCGATAAGATCATGGCTGATCTGATTGTGGCCTCAACTCTACTTTCCTGTCTGCCCCCCATACCTTCAGATTCTTGACTAATAAGGGACTTATTCTACCTCTACCTTGACAAATGACCCTGCCTTCACTGCTCTTTGGGAAGAGAGGTCCACAGACTAATAACCTTCTAAGAGGAAATAAATTCTCCTCACCTCCATCTTAAATAGGCGACCCCTTATTTTGAAACAGTGTCTCCTAATCCTAGTGTCTCCCACAAGGGGAAACATATTTCAGTCAAGTCCCTGTCAAGTCCCCTCAGGATCTTATGTTTCAATATGATATCTCATTCTTCTGAACTCCAGTGGATACAGATGCACCCTGTCCAACCTTTCCTCTTAAGATAACTACCCCAGTCCCAGGGATTAGTTGAATGAACTTTTGTTGAACTGCTTTGAATGCAATTATGTCCTTCCTTAAATAAGAAGAGCAAGATTGTATATAGGACTCTCGATGTGGTCTTGCCAATGCCCTGTACAACTTTAGCAAAACATCCCTACTTTTATATTCCATTCCCCATGCAATAAACAACCACATTTCATTTGCCTTCCTAATCACCTGCATACCAACTTTTCGTGATTTGTGTACCTGGATACCTAGATTCCTTTATCTCAGAGTTCTGCAATCTCTCTCCATTTAATTAATATGCTGTTTTTCTGTTCCCCCTGCTAAAGTGGACAAGTTCACATTTTCTCACATTATACTCACCATCTGCCAAGTTTTTGCCCACTCATTTATTCTATCTATATCCCTTTGAAGAATCCTTATGTCTTTCTTCACTACATACTTTCCTACCTATCTTTGTGTCATCAGCAAATTTAACACCTTGCATTCGGTCCCATCATCCAAGTCATTGAGAAAGATTGCAAATAGTTGAGGTCCCAGCACTGATCTCTTTGGCACTCTCCTTGTTACATCTTCTCGACTGAAAATGACCCATTTATGCCTACTGTTTCCTGTTAGCTAACCCATCCTCTCCGTGCTAATATGTTACCCTCTACACCATAAGCTCTTATTTTGTGTGCTGAACTATTGCAGTACATATATGTCTTCCCAGGTGAGAATATCAAGTTGAAACCAGGATTCAATCTGAGACCTTTCAGACCTGCATTCTGCAATACTCTTCCAGACCACTGAACCAGCACGACTCACAGTTGTGGTGCTTTGTGAAGTAATTAAATTTTGGACCAGAATTTGCTCTCAAAGTAATTGTGAGGCTAATAATCCTCATTATACATGTGCAAATGGTGCAGTAACTTTGGGTCGGGGCAGATGCGTGGTTAAAATATCCAAATATCCATGTCTGAAATGCATTGCTCTGCTGCTAACTTATGAAAATGGCTTCCAGCTGCTTGCATCAATTCAGATGTATTGAATGCCTCAAACACAAAATCAACATAACATTTTGTCTATCATGCTTAATTTTATTTCAACAGAAATGAAGAATTTTACTTTAAATAGTTGATACAACAAAGGTATCTCTCACATGACTCAGCATTACTCCCAGCATATATATGGCATCACGTGCAGTCTCAAAGTTCTGTAAACTGTGCCTCCTGTACAAATGACCCCTCACTTTTCCTATTCAATGGATTTGGTCTTTGAGTCATTTTCACTGGCAACTTTATTCCATCTAAGTTCCCTGGATGTGAATAACACCAACAAGGCACACTTCTATGAACCCTCTCTCCCCCAGGTCACGACAGTCCTGATGTCATAGCTTTCTAGAGTTCCTTTTCAACCAACCAACTAGCAATGCACCAGTTCGCAGTCTGGTCACCTCTTCTACAAACACCCGGTTCTTTGGCGTGCCTGAGTTATTCCCACTGCTTTTAGGTTTCGGCCCCTTCTTCCAACAGCTCCAGGAGCTCTCTTTCTTCTGACAAACAGAAAAACTGACCCTTTTTGTGGAGAGCTCTGCTTGCTTCTCCAGGACACTAGCAGTTCTGTGTTCCTTTGCAGTACAGCAGGCTGAAATTTGTTACTCCCAATTAGCTCCTATTTGCCCTTTTTATTTTTGTTATCTATTTTTCATTTCCAAAGCAACCTTAGGCCACTTCTCAGAAATGACCTCACAGCCAGGAAATCTAATTACACTTCTTCCCAACCCTTCCTTTTCAGGGATTCTCTTAGGATCACTTTGGACAAGGGATGTCTCAAAGATGCAAGCTTCTTGCAAACTGCAGAATTCATTACAAATGGCATGCAATTGCTATGTTTGTGCACTAGATATGAGCTAAACACATCATAGAAATTTAAGCTTTGTCTGTTCCAGTCCATGTCCCCTTTTAACTACATGATGAGTGCTACATCCAAATAAGTTATCTGATGCTAAGAATTAGCTACTACCAATGTGGAATCTCATTCCTTCAGGCTTTAATTGTTGGAAATTTAAAAAAAATGTTAAATTAAAATTCCAATTTTTTTCCCCCCTGTGCCTCTCTTCCCTCTGTTAACCAATCTTTCTTCCTCCCTCTCTTTCTCTATATTATTTGACATTAAATTCATCCAGTCTAATGTATAACAACTCCATAGCCCTTGTGCTGTTAATTTCACAATCCATTCATCTGGTTGGTTAAGGAGATTTATAGTTGCTGGCCCTGCTCACTCAGATCCAGGAAGTTGCTTCTCTTACTGTGTCATTAACAACTTAAATTCTCATCAACTTGCCTGCAAAATATTTAAGCACCCATTAGTGCAAGGGCAAGTCTAACTAATGGCAAATAATATTAGATGCCCTGCTGGACTAGGTTATGACCTGATTAAACTGTTGCACTTATCTGAAAAAAGGATGATTGGATTTGGATTGTTGATATTTTGAAGACCCAGCAGTCCAATTAAGATTACAAAGGAATGATTAGTCTTGGAGGTGGATAGGAAAGGGTTCATTTTAACATGCTGGGTGGTTATGAGGTAAGACCTGATGACCACTTGTTTATCCTCCCTTAAAATGTCATGATATGGAGTGTCCCAGTGCACCTTGGAGCAGCTCCATTGGAAAGTGTGTAAGGCTCCTGATCTCATTAAACCTCACCACCCACGGGTAATCTTGGACCTCGACTGGTGACCTGTCCACATCTGCCTCTCTCTTTTCAGGCAGTCTTTGTCTGTTTTAAAGTGTCTGTTATTTTCATTAGAACCATTGTGGGTGATTCCCCACCTGTATTGTCACTGAGCAGTCACGCAGGAGGTATAACTCTGTGTTGCCCTCCTGCCAGCAGAAAAATGAACAGGGTGGTTGTTTTGTTATAAAATGAGAGTGCCTTAAAACTGAAGAATTCTCCATAGACTCTTTGTCCAGGGATGAGTTGTACAAAATTGTCTCAGCTTAATTCGTCATGGAGCAAAACGATGATGTGTATCGAATGGCAAGGCCATTTTATGTTGGCAGTATGCCTTCTGTTTTACCTCAATTCGGCCTCAGCATTGCGGCTGGTTGTTACTGACGTAGATTTTTGTTTTAAAGTTCTGTGAAATGGTACTGAACGAGTGAAAGGCTGTAATTGAATCTCATTTCAAAGTCATTTTTTTCTCCCCTATTTTGCTCAGGTATTTGACCCTCTCAATTATGTTACGGCTTTATTATTGCCAGCCAGACCTAATTTTGTAATTCTTTGGTTGTCTCACATGTTATAATAAAAACCTCATGCATGTGGTGCACAGGATTAATAGCATGATCAGCGTATATCTACCCACCTCATTTAGGTCTTCTCTCCTTAAAGGTTATCTTTATGCACTTCCTACAGGGAATTGCACAAGAGCAGACTCTGACACCAGGATTGAAACTTCTAGGAAGTTGAGGCCCAGAAGTTCTGAGCGGCAGAGAGCTGAGCAGCAGCCAGAGACTGACCGGAGAAAGGAGGAGAAGCAGAATGAGCTGGATATGCTGAATACGCATGTGCTGCCAGTGGAAGTACGAGGGATCCTCGATGACCTTCAGCTCAAGGCATCCCCTCGAGATCCAGAAGAGAAGGTGGGTTTGGAAGATGGTAAGAAGCCGACTGGAGGCCGGGCCTCTTCGAGAAGTGTAAGCCCAGTTAAAAGGAAGCAGGAGAAGCCCAACCTGAGTACAGAAATGCAGCTGAAACGGCTGCGGCACTATGATGCCGAGGAGGTGCGCCAATACATTGCTCGGCAGCAGGTAGAGAGGAAGAAGAGGCAGACAGAGGAGAAGAAAGCCCAGAAGGAAGCACTGGAACAAAAGAACAAACGCCTGCAGGAGCTCTACAGGAAGCAAAAAGAAGCCTTCTCAAAGCCCAGGCCGGAAGCCGTGTGCCAGAAACGTTTCCAGGAGACGTTCTCGAAATATGTGTCAGAGCCGGTAAAGGTCGATGACCCGCCTCACCACCAGGCAGCCCAGGAGGAGAGACAGGTGATCATTCTCTTTGTGTAGTGCTGCACTGTTTTATATTCTAATTAAGAATTTCCCTAAATTCAGCTGACAGTGATGAATGGAAGAGGCTGCATAGGAACGCAGGAGAGAGAGCAGAGCCCTAGGGCATTCCTGCAAATTCAGATATTTCAGAACTGTCAACTAAGTTGGCATGTAATGTAACAAGATATAAGAGTATACAGTGCCAGATCCAGTCAAAAGCTTTGTTTAATTGTAAGTTTAATGTATCTTTATTAAATTTGTTGCTGTCAGGCAGCAGGTGTGAGGTGTTGTTTAACCAGCTGTGTTGTCACTGAAGGTGTAGATCCTGATAACAGAAATTTGCATTTATATAGCAGCTTTAATGTAGAAAACCTCCCCAGGATCTTTCAAAAGAGTAATCAGACAAAAATTGACACTAAATTAAAGGAAGAGATATTAAAACAGGTAACTAAACTCTTGGCCAAGGAAATGGGTACTGAGGAATGTCCTAAAGGAGCTGAATGTGGTGGAAGAATCTCCAGACCAGAGAAGTGAAGAAGACAGTTGCAGAATCTCATTTGTGACTGATTAGGGAAGTTTCTGTGCTATGGCAACTTGTTTGGAGAGATTCAAACATACAGACCTGCAGGAAGGATGGGCATGGATTTAGGAGCTGGTTACATGTAGAGAAAAGGAGATTTGGTGTGGGGCAAAGAAGGAAACTCTGAACATCAGCTAGGATGGGAATGGAAATAGAGTAATTAGCCGTTTAGTTGAACTTGGGTTGATAAGACAGAAGGTGGGTTTCACAAAATGAGTTCAGAGAGGGCATGAGGGGATATAGGAGAGAAACAAGAACAAGACTAGGGGCCAGGGCAGAGGGAGCCATAGGAATGTTTGGCATGGTGGCAAAGCAGAGGTTTGGAGTTGGGAGGAAGGGAAGCTGTGACAATACCAGAAACAGCTGAACGGATGATCTCAATCTTAGTGACAAAGAATCCCGAGCACTACTTGCATTTATTGTTGAAGGTCAAGGGGATGGGAGCATGGTTGGTACTGAAGAAAGAAATTAGGGTTATCTTTGCATTCCTGGGTCATTCTGGAGTATTAAGCAGTTTTGTTAGATGAGAATGGGCCCAATGGTGCTTAATGTGGTCCTGTCAGATCTGGCAATGAATGGCTAAACTTATGTGCAAGTTGCGTTCAACTCTGTGGCATGTTGGACCACATCCTATTAAGAGGTAGCCTTTGACAGTGGTTTACATACTGTTTAGCTGTTTCTAATAAAGAAATGTTTTCTTGTGACTTTGTCCAGTCAAGGACTGTCTACCAGCCTTCAGGGGAGTCTGATAAAGAAAACAAAGGTCAGGAGCGGCCCCTTAGCGCCTCGTCGAGTAGCGACATGTCTCTGTCTGAGCCTTCACATCCTGCAGGCAGGTAAGGAGATACACTCATATAGTTAAATGTATTTCAACCCAAGTGCATCCTAGAGGATCAAAATCTGCCCTGGAGCTGAACTCCACACAGCCTCCTTTCAAATAGGCATAATCTATGAATCCAATCAAAAACAAAGTTAGTGTGAAGCCAAAGGAATGAACAATCCAGACATGTATTGAAAATAAATCAAAGTGATAAAACTCCAGTTGCTTTTTGAGGATTCCTAATGTCTTTAATTCTACAATCCTGCATTATTCCTTATCAAACAAATCATGTACCTACTTACAGTTTGTTTATTTATTTATTTAAATTCACGGTCTTGTCCTGTTGGCCTAATATCTTGAGTTTACCAGAATAATGCTATTTGGTTTTCAAACCCTACTTCCTGTCACAGTGATTTCCTGTTTATTGAGTGAGCCTAGTAGGTTGGCCTCAATCACCTTTCCCTGCAGCCTGCTCTAACCGTTGGTCAGCTTGTGCATAAATAAACACCATCTGTTTGGAATTTTCCCTGCTCTTGCATCCTCTTGTCCTGCTGCCCTGGGATATCCGAATATTTTAGGCTTACTTAAGTGTGAGCCCCTTTCTGAGAGGACTGTCTTTGAGGCTGAAGAACCTCAGCTTGAGTCATCCCTCGTAATTTTTAACCTGGCATCAGCCTTAATGTTTTGGGTACTGCCTTAGGCTGCGGTGAACAAATCTTTACCTCAGGTATGCCTTGGTATTATTTTCCAGAACTCCCTCAAAATAACCCTCCCTGGTTCACATATGGTCCTGTCTTTTGTCCCATATTTATTTATTGGTCATCTCTTTTTCACTTAGGATTATTCAACTTGCCTTTCTCCTCACCCACTCCATCCATCCATTGCACTGATTTGCATGGTACATTATTAAAGCCCAGCAGAACCCCTCTAAAGTTCTTTCTGCTTTTAAAAGTGCTTCTCCAAATTGTCTCAAATTTGAAAATGATTCGTCTTGCTTGACAATGTCTTGTGTTAATTCTGTTCCACTTACTATATAGCCTGGTTACTCATTCATCTGCTATGTAATGCTTTATGTTTGTAATGCAGGGGAACTTGGTTTTGCACCTTTGTAATGAAAGATTTTTGGCCAAGTAATGTGCAAGAACTATTTAGCAACAGCTAACATTTATATAGTGCCTTTAACGTGGTAAAATAACTCGAGGCACACCAGCAGAGTGTTATTGGGCAAAACCTGATGCTGAACCACCTGAGATATTAGCCATTAGGTGGCTATAAACTTTGTCAAACAGGTAGGCTTCAAGGAGTATCTGACAAATGGGAGAAGAAGAGAATCAGAGGGCTTTAGGGAGGGAATTCCGGACAAAAGGTGATATTGTATAATTTAGCTGCATGCTTGGGTAAGTATTTGATCTAGACGAGTTTAGATGAATACAATTAGTGCAGATAGAGATGACGAAGAATGTCTGTGTCCGCAAACCAAGAGAATGTGGAAGTTATTAAATATCTTTTCATCTGTGGAGATGACATTGTATTCATTTAACTTGTGCTTATTCAAGTCTTATGTGGCAGCATAGGCAACTCCTTACAAAAGGAGTTCTAAACACCATCTGGAATGTGTGGTCTGAGTCCACTGTGTCAGGAGATGGGGTAAAATCGAATAAGGCAAATCAAAATGCAAGAGGAACATGGAAGAAATAAACTCCTAGCATGTTAGCTTTCAATGAGAAGGGCAGCAGGCTTGGAAATGTCCTGTGTTTATACTTGCTGGTTGCTGTAATTTTTCAAACTCTCTCCTAAAGACTTTGGTATGCTGTTCAAGTCTTGTAGAGTATCACAACTAAATCGTGCCCTGTCCCCACTCCATTTATTCCCACTTTGCAGCAGCGGCCGCACTGTCTTACGTGGGAGATCTGAAACACATGCCTTCGAAATCCAGACCGAGGCTCCGTGATAGCCCCCATATTATTTACAATCTACCTGACTGGCTAGTCAGCTCATCAAAGATCAACTGCCCTCTAATGTCAGTATTAAATATTGCCTGGATGGAAAATTCTTTAATCTCAGTTGCCTCTGTGCCCAAACTAAACTGATCACTGGAGACATACATGATCTATAGTCTGTGGATGACTACAGTGTTATTGCCCACCCACACAAGATTTGCAAGCCACTCCTGATGTCTTCAATTCTGCATACAGTGGAAGAAACTCAGCCTGTCCTTGAACGTTGCCAAAACAAAACTCGCATATCAACCCATACCTGGTCAGCCACATATTCCACTTCCCAAATGTGTTGGACACACTCTGGAATATGTCGAGCACTTCCAATACTTTGGCAGCCACTTCTCTCAAAAGGTTACCATTGACAAGGAGATCCAACACACCTAGCTGCATTAGTTCAGCTTTCTACCAACTAATGCAGCGAGTGTTTGACAACGAAGACCTCTGCAAGTCAGCAAAGGTCTGCGGAGCGGTTGTTGTCACCACACTCCTGTACTGTAATGAGGTCTGGACTGTGTATCAGTGACATATAAGAGTGCTCAAGAAATTCCACCAGCAATGCCTCCACCACATCCTCCGGATTCAATGGGAGGACTGTCAAACAAACGCTAATGTCCTTTTCAATGGACTTGACACTGTGTCCTGATGACTGAAAACCACCTCCCCGCCGGGTCCTGTTTTCTTAACTCTCAAATGGCCAATGTTCGAGGGGAGGACAAAAAAAGCGCTACAAAGACACTTCGAAGTTCTTCTTGAAGCATGGCAGCATGGATATTAATGACTGGGAGGAACTTGGTACCAATCGTTCAAAATGGCGACAACTTGTCCATCAAGCTGCATCACGCTTTGAATCATAATGTCTTAACGATGAGGCAGAGAAGGAAAGAAAAGGAAGTAAATCCTGTACTCCTGAAACCCCCTGCCCCAAAGATCTGTGGGTCGAGAATTGTCTTGTTCGGTCACATGAAGGTCATGGCAGAAATCTGTGACCCCAAGTAGACATCATCCTCAAATTGAGGGACAGCTAACAGCAGCAGGGTTCTCAGAAGCAAGAATCCTGACTAGTTCATTTTTCACTCAATAGGGCTGCTGAGGTCACCCTAACTGCTGTCTTGTCTGAAATTAGCCAACTTGGGACTGCACTCATCAAGTTGTCTGGTTGCCAAGCTTTGTATATTAGCCACACCATTACACGACTTCTCCAGCACGGATTGGAAGAAACTGCCAATGTTTGACAATACATTGAACCATAAAGGACCTTTTCTCTTTCAATAAATGGCTCTACAGCTGTATTTACTGGCAGGAGTTCAAAGTCAATTGCTTGGCTTTACTTCACTATTATATGCAGTAAACATAAAACTGATGTAGAGAAAATGATAATTTGAAATAGTTTCTTGATTAAAAAGCTTCAGATTTTTTGGTACCCAATTTTCTGACTGCCTGTTGTAGAAAGTTCACGCTGTGAAGTGGAAACTAAAATCTGAGCTAGGTGTGGCCAGTGTGTTCAGACACCACTGTCATAAGTGCAGAATGCTATAATTATGCCCAAAATAGAAGTCCTTCAATGTGACTACGTGGATTTTTGTTTAGTAATGTTACCAGTTTCCCGATATGACTCAGCATGCAAGCTTCCAGATTCGGGCATTAAATATCGAGACCCAAGTACAGCATGGCATCTGACTGTGTGGAGGAGAGCTCTGATTCTAGTACTCCGCATGTATATATTTCTAGGCCCTTGTACCCCTGTCATGGCTGTCATCTTTGTACTTGGACTGACGAGCCTGTGGCTGCATGTTCTTATTAACCCTGTTTATATCTCCTCTCTCCATCCCCTCCCCTGCCTCAGTTCATTTGTGACTGAAGCTCTTATTCGTGCTTTTGCCACTCTAGACTCGACTATTGCAATGCTTCCCTGGCCAGCCTCCTATCTTTTCACCCTCCTTATGCATGACCTCATCCAAAACTCTTCTGGTCGTAAGGTGACCCTTTCGCCTATCACCCCTGTTCTTGTTAACTTACATTGGCCTCTTGTCCAGCGTTTTAAAATTCTCATCCTTGCTTTCAAATTCCTCAATAGCCTCACACCTCCTCACAATTGTAACCTCCTCCAGCTTTACAACCCTCCAAGACCTCTGTTCCTCTGATTCGGGCCTCTTGCACATCCCTGATTTTAATAGCTCCACTATTTGTCGTTGTGCCTTCAGCTGTCATGGTTCGAAGCTCTGGAATTCCCCCTCTAAACCTCTCTGCCTTCAAACCTATCTCTCCAACCAGGTTTTTGGCTATTTCCTTGTGTAGCTCAGTGTCTCAATTTGTTTGCAAACCATCCTATGAAGCACTTTGGGTTTCTTTACTACATTGAAAGCATAACAAAATTATAAGTTTACATTGTTCTTGCTTCACTGCATCCTAACTTGGTTTATCAGGCAGCAGTTGCTTTGGGAAATGGTGATTTGTTGACTGCATCTAACCCAGGAACTGAATTGGGAAGTGCTATGCTAACTCTTAAAATCGGTATATTTTAAAACATTCACGAATGGTATCTTTGTGTTTTCCTTTCCAAACTGCATGTACTGTTCATCCTGGTATGTTCCCAGGAAGTGTTACTGCATGTTCCAGTGAGTTACCCACTTTTGCCATTGATTTACATGTGCAACATGTGGCCATAGCAGGCTTTACAATAACATATAGTTACATGATATCTTTACCAAATGCTCATATGATATCCCAAGCACAGCACTAACCTTGAAATGTGACAAACGAATGGCTATTCTCGATGAATGCAGCAAGACTTGTTTCGGTTTTCAGTTTCAGTATCTCCAGCTCGCATATAATTTGTTTTCAAATGTCCCTTGCATTGTGCCCTAGCATTAAGTCTTTGAAAGCAAAAGTGAGGGACTGTGTCACACTTCAGATTTTATAATGATTGCAGCAGTCGACAATAGTTTGCTCGTTACGTAAAAGCACTTCCTGGATGGCCTGTGCTAGCATTAATGCCGCACCTTGTAAAAGATTATGGTGGTATTGAGAGATTATTTCTGATCTTTGCTTTTTAAAAATTTTCCTTACGCCGAGTAAGCAAAACCTGAATGAGTCATCGTTGTTTTGAAAGATCAAGGATTAGTTGCAGCGGATTGGGTAACAACATTTTTAAATAATTTTCCGCACTGCTATGAAGTGGGTGTTTATCACAGTATCTTTTACAGTCAAGGAGGAGGCCATTTGGCCCATTGAGTCTGCACTTGGTCTCTGAAAGCACATTCCACCTAGTCCCACTCCCCTGCCTTATCCCTGTAGCCTTGCACATTTTCTCTTTTTTGGGTAGCTATCCAATTCCTTTTTGAATACCTCGATCGAACCTGGCTCCACCCTTTCAAGAAGCTTGAACTAGAATTCAACAACCCTCTGGGTGAAAAATTGTTTTCCTCACAACACATTTACACCTTTTGCCAATTATTTTGAATCTGTGCCCTCTAGTTCTTCATGTTCTCTTGAGTGGAAGCAGTTTCTCACTCTTTACCCTGCCCATACCCCTCAGGCTCAATTTATTTGTTGTAGAATGGACCCACTTGGCTTTTGTGACTGGAGATTGCACGTTTTCACAAGTAACTGGAGATGCACATTTTCACAAGTGACTGGAGATTTGCACATTTTCGTAAGTTTGCGCAGGAGCCTTTGGGGAAATAATTAGCATCCATTGACTTTTAAACTTTTACCCCTAGAGTTATCTTAAATAAATTGCTGCTAAGTTCCAGATATAGTTAAGTGCAGTGAGAGAATCATGGCCTAGGTTTACTGATCACTGTTGGTTTCACACCCACAGTTACCTGTTTGAAACGAATTAGTTACTGCTGGTGTTAACCGTTGAGCTGATAAGCTGCAGAGCCTGAACCTGAACTGACACCTGAAGAACCAGAAATTAAAACAGAAAATGCTGGAAAAACTCAGCAAGTCTGGCAGAAAGAGAAAGAGTTAATGTTTCGAGCCCAATATGACTCTTCTTCGGAACTCACTTTGGTGCTCCAAAGAAGAGTCATGTTGGACTTGAAACATTAATTGTGCGTCTCTCCACAGACCTGCCAGCCCTGCTGAGTATTTCTAGCATTTTCTGTTTTTATAAACACATCTTCAGCATCTGCAGTATTTTGCTTTCAGGGTACCGAAGGATCTGATCTGTTTGTGCTTTTCTCAGTAGTGTGCAAGTCTCTTTGCAATAGAAGAGAGTGAGGGAGTAGCTCACTGGAACATGCAGTAACTGGAACTGCTGCCTTCCAAAAGCCCCTTTTCACTTGTATATTTACTCTTTGACAGCCTCTTACTTCCCCACTTCCTTCCTCCCCTTAATCAGGCTTTCCAAAAAAACATTTAAAAGGCTGAAACAGTGCATGTGAGAGTATTGTTTAGTTAGGACAACTTTGGCAATGCAGTTCTAAAAATAAAGAAAGGCTTGCCTTTATATAATGCTTTTCATGACCTGAGGACATCCCAAAGTGCCTCGCAATCAATGACCCACTTTTCGAGTGAATTCACTGTTATAATGTAGGAAACATGGCATCCAATTTGTGGACAACAAGGCCCCACAAACAGCGATGTGATAATTATGAGATAATCTGTTTTCTTGTTATAGAATCATAGGGTGATGTTGATTTGAGGGATAAATATTGACCAGGACACCAGGGAGAACTTCCTTTCCCATTTCGGAATAATGTTATGGGATTTTTATTTATGGTCCTTTGAGATGAAATCAAAAGGATAGCACCTCCGACAGTACAGTGCTCCCTTAGTACTGCACTGATATGCTAATGTAGATTATGTAGTCAAGTCTCTGGAGCGGGACTGGAGCCCACAACTTCCCAACTTAGAGGTGAAAGTGCTACCTTTGCACCACACCGACATGACTCCCTAATAGGAATTAAAGCTGTTGTAATTTTTGGCTTCTAAATATTGTGCTTCTTTTTCAGAAATGACCATTTAGACTCCTGGATGCCGGCTCATCGACTCAACCATGCAGTTCAGCCAGCACTACCTCACAGTGCAGGCAACCTTTTCTTGCACCCACCAAATCTGGAACCTCGAGGTTTGTTGCCAAAGGATTTGGAAGCAGTGGCAAATAGGAAGGAATCTCCGTCGAAAGGGCAGGTGTTTTCTCTGCAATACCCATCCTCCGGCTCCTCACCATATGACTACACAGCAGGGGCACAAAAGGCCACAGCCCCGCACAAAAGCAGATTAGACCGCATTGAGGCACTGAAGGCAATGGCGGCCTCCCTCTCCAACCGGATTGAGAGTGGAGCCAAAAGACTTGCAGGCGCAGGCATCAACTATGGAGCTGCGCAGAGCTCAGAGCACGATGTGCTCCAGACTGCATGGGACGATGGACGCTGGGCAAAGCCTGCCAGTCCTCCTGTCCATGACAGCGGTGAGGATGACATCTCTCCCAGAATTCGGCGAATCCGAGGAGCCAGCGTAGGCCACACAACCTACGAGGATCAGCTGCCGGGAGTCTGCAATCTGTATGAATACAAAAAGGTTGGCGAGTCAACCCGTTGCCAAGCCTCTGCAGCGGCGGTGGCCACAGAGGTCAGGACTTCAGGGACTGACAGGTACCAAGAAGTGAGCTGGGAAAACACTTACAAGAGGTCACTTGAGGCCCTGGAGCAAGACCTGCAAAAGCTCAGCAGGGAGAGGAATCCATTTGATTCCCCCCATTCTAGTGGGGGGTCGATCAGTGAAGGGCCACTACTGAGTGAAGGAAGCCTCTCTGAGGAGGATGGTCTACCAAGCTGTAGAGACCCCATCAAATTAACGGAAAAGTTAAGGGATAAGGAATTCTGTGCAGGAGAATCAAGCATCTCCAGGCCAGTTGCAGAATTCCAAAAAGAAGCAGAGAAGTACCAGCCCCTGCAACTACATCCAGAGGGAGGCAAGAACAGAGCACCATGGGAAGAGCTAACCAAGGGAAGTCCTCACAGTGTGATTAACATCTTTGCAAAGAGTTACCAGTTCTATGGAAAAGGTAAGGGGTTGGATGTCTGTGTCTGCTGATCTATTTGGTGCATTATGTACCCCTCCCTGACCCCACCAATCCATTTTTCTCCTCTGACAAGCTAGGGGTGTGGAATGTGTACCTTCTACCATGTCATTCAGGTACACATTGCACTTATGCATATCAAGGTAGAGAATGGTAGCAGCCTCTTTTGACTGGGGGGCTATAACAACCAAGCAGGATCCTGTTCTCAACTGCTGTCCACATGGGCATGTTCCAGCAGAAGTAACTGGATAGCGGTTGGGAATGTGAACCTTGAGGCCTGTCATTGGGTGCTTGGTGTCTAAAGCATTGTGGGGGAGGCGTCTGATGTGAGCGAGGTGTGAGGGGTGTTGGGTGCCTGAGCTGTGACACAGTGGGGCAGTGAGCATTGACAGGAGGGGAACAGCTAACA
Organism: Carcharodon carcharias; assembly: GCF_017639515.1. NCBI lineage: Eukaryota > Metazoa > Chordata > Chondrichthyes > Lamniformes > Lamnidae > Carcharodon > Carcharodon carcharias. The sequence continues at coordinate 32,108,057 of NC_054482.1, read as the reverse complement.
TAAGGAAGTGGAGGGTGAGGGGAGGTCTGCAAGAGAGATTCATTAGTCTGTGACCAACCTGTTTATTGGCTTAACTACTATTGTCTATTTCCCCCAGTGATGAAAAGTGTATAGTGTGGGAAGGGGGTTTCTTTAAAAGGCCTGGAGGAAGTCACTGTATGTGCCTTTGTGACACTGTGCTTTCTATTGACAGGAGGTTTGGAGGACGAGTCTGACAGAGGCTCACCAACGCTGCAGCCCCTGTTGTCTGCAGCAAGCTCTGAAGAAGTAGCTCCATATGAAGATGATTTCCTCTCCTCCCAGAGCAGCACAAGTTTGAACAGGAAGATTCCATCATACCAAAGGTAACGAGTAGGCAGTAGTGTGAGCGAGCACCCTCCTCACAAAATGAAGACACTTGCTCAAGCAGGTTACTGCACTGCCAAGTATGGTGGGGGTGAGAAAATAATAAACGATAAAGTTTGTGATAGGATGGAAACATGCGAGATTAAATGGCAAGAGTTAGTGGTGCAAAGGTAGATGGAGTAGTAGTAAGACAAGAAGGTTTTTCTTTCCCCACCCTCCCAAAATTTGGATTTCAGGTTTCCAGCACCATTAGTATTTTGCTTTTGTTTTAAATTTAAGGTTTTTTTTATGCAGCAAATTGGAACCATCTGGAATGTACTGCCTGAAAGAGTGATGGAACCAGATTTTTTTTTAATTCATTCATGGGATGTGGGTTTTTCTGGCTGAGCCAGCATTTATTGCCCATCCCTAGTTGCTCTTGAGAAGGTGGTGGTAAGCTGTCTTCTTGAACCGCTGCAGTCCATGTGGTGTAGGTACACCCACGGTGCTGTTAGGAAGGGAGTTCCAGGATTTTGACCCAGCAACAGTGAAGGAACAATGACATATTTCCAAGTTAGGGTGGTGAGTGACTTGGAGGGGCACTTCCAGCTGTTGGTGTTCCCATCTGTGTGCTGCCCTTGTCCTTCTAGGTGATAGTGGTTGTGGGTTTGGAAGGTGCTCTCTAAGGAGCCTTGATGAATTCCTGCAGTGCATCTTGTAGATGGTACACACTGCTGCCACTGATGTTGATTTTCAAAAGTAATATCTTGAGCAGAATTGGGATATATACTTGAAGGGGAGAAAATATACAGTGTGTTGAGGAAAGTGACTGTCAGAGCCAGTACAAATGATTTGGACTAAAAGGCACGCCTTCTGTGCTGTAAAATTCTGATTGTGAATGGCCAGTGCTGTTGGGGGTTAGTATTTTTAGTAGTATAAGCATGTTGATTTCTGAGCATAAGTGAGTGAGTTTTCAGATTGCATTGGCTTGTCTAGTACAAGTAACTTCCACTGTTCCACTACTTGCTTTACGTAGAAAAATGTCAACTGAGGCTGACTAACCATCAGAAGGGAAGCTATCATATAATCACAAGCTCCAATGATATATGTAAATGTTCCACATCTATGACAGGGCTCAGTCCTATGGACTCAAGACTGCTGCAGCACTTGTTAGTACTTTACAGATAGCTCAACAGTGTCCCCGAGTGGCAGAGAAACATGCCTACAGCCTCACAATCAGGTGTTCAATTGGTTGATAAGAAAATATTCTCATCAGTCCAGGAATTCTTCACTTACCTCACTCAAACACTAAACCCCAGCATGCTAGGGTGGTTGATTTAATCCCCGTCACTCTGGTGGTACTGATGATTTAATCCCCATCACTCTGGTGGTACTGATGATTTAATCCCCATCACTCTGGTGGTACTGATGATTTAATCCCCGTCACTCTGGTGGTACTGATGATTTAATCCCCGTCACTCTGGTGGTACTGATGATTTAATCCCCCGTCATTCTGGTGGTACTGATGATTTAATCCCCCGTCACTCTGGTGGTGATGATTTAATCCCCCGTCACTCTGGTGGTGATGATTTAATCCCCCGTCACTCTGGTGATGGTGATTTTAAATCCCGTCACTCTGGTGGTGATGATTTAATCCCCGTCACTCTGGCGGTGATGATTTAAATCCTGTCACTCTGGTGGTGATGATTTAATCCCCGTCACTCTAGTGGTGATGATTTAATCCTCGTCACTCTGGTAGTGATGATTTAAACCCCGTCATTCTGGTGGTGATGATTTAAACCCCGTCACTCTGGTGGTGATGATTTAAACCCCGTCACTCTGGTGGTGATGATTTAATCCCTGTCACTCTGGTGGTGATGATTTAATCCCTGTCACTCTGGTGGTGACGATTTAATCCCCGTCACTCTGGTGGTGACGATTTAATCCCCGTCACTCTGGTGTGACGATTTAATCCCCGTCACTCTGGTGGTGACGATTTAATCCCCATCACTCTGGTGGTGATGGTTTTAAATCCCTGTCACTCTGGTGGTGATGGTTTTAAATCCCTGTCACTCTGGTGGTGATGTTTTAAATCCCGTCGCTCTGGTGGTGATGATTTAATCCCCGTCACTCTGGTGGTGACGATTTAATCCCCGTCACTCTGGTGGTGATGGTTTTAAATCCCTGTCACTCTGGTGGTGATGGTTTTAAATCCCGTCACTCTGGTGGTGATGTTTTAAATCCCATCTCTCTGGTGGTGATGATTTAATCCCCGTCACTCTGGTGGTGATGATTTAATCCCCGTCACTCTGGTGGTGATGATTTAATCCCCGTCACTCTGGTGGTGATGATTTAATCCCCGTCACTCTGGTGGTGATGATTTAATCCCCGTCACTCTGGTGGTGATGACTTTAAATCCCGTCACTCTGGCGGCGATGATTTGGTCACAAACATGCTGTTGTCCTCGCCACTTGCTGTTGATGTGGAGGATGGAGATTGCCATGACTGACCCGCCATGGAACCCGGTGTTTTGTTGGTTTAGACTGCTTCTAAGGCTTGACCCCGCCGTGATTTCTGCCTGCGTTATGTTATGGGACTGCAGTGCGCGATCGTTGGTCGGCTCAAGCTTTCCTGAGATATTGAAATAGCAAAAAAAAAAAGTTGCACTCACTTTGTAGCAGTTTTGGGGACTTGATTGCTCTAATGTACATCAGAAATGTTGGAGAATCATATGTGAGTGCTGCTGAAGATAACTTGGAGCTCTTGCCGAGTTTTGATGGAGAATCTCAGTCCAGCTCTGACTGGCCATCTGTTCTGATAAAGGCCCTTTGCTGGAAATGTTAATCAGTTGTCATTTTCAGGAGCTGACTGGTCTCGGTGCTCATCATTTCAAGATCTTTTTATGACTTAGGGACACTTTTCCACTTATTTGTCCATTACCCTGGCACTAAATAGTACACGAGTGCAGCGTGTTAGTATTGAGAGAGACATGGAACTTGCTAGTTATGTGATCCCATAGTAAGCTACTGTCGGGTTAGCTCTGCAATACTAATGGCAACCTGACAATGGTAAAAGTTCAACTGGAGGTGTCATGGAAAATTTTAACCTAACTTGCTTGTCAGGAAGCAGATGGGAGCGGGCGCAGTGTTGCATTTGCCCTATTTTGTACTCCACTGGGCAATGTGCATAACTGGCATTCCACCTGATTCTACAGGGTTTCTGTCCACAAATATCAATTCAAAACAACCCTGTAGTGTCTTAGTGGTTGGAGCTCCTCAGGCTAACAGGCCACCACTATCCCCTGAGCTCACTGACCTGCGTTGGCTCCTGGTCTGGCAACACCTGAATTTTAAACGGTTCATCCTTGTTTTCAAATCCATTTGTTGCCTCACCCCAATCTCTGAAACCTCCTCCAGCCTTGTAATCTTTCAAGATCTCTGTGCTCCTCCAACTCGGTTGTCTTGTTATTTCCTTTGTCGTGGAGATAGGCAGCTGTGCCTTCAGCTGAATAGGTTTTAAGCATATGAACAAGGAGCAGTCCGCCATTCAGTCACTCAGGCCTGTTCCACCATTTCATATCATGGCTGATCTGATAGTAACCTGAAATCTGCATTCCTGAAACCTACCCCTAATAACCTGTCACCCCCTTGCTTACCAAGAATCTATCCTCCTCTGCCTTAAAAATATTCCAAGACTCTGCTATCACTGCCTTTTCAGGAAGAGAGTTCCAAAGACACTCAACTTGCTGAGAGAAAAAAATTTCACCTCATCTCTGTTTTAAATGGGTGCCCACTTATTTTTAAATAGTGACCCCTAGTTCTAGATTTTTCCACAAGAGGAAACATCCTCTCCACATTCACCCTGTCAAGACCCCTCAGGATCTTAAATGTTTCAATCAAGTTGCCCCTTACTCTTCAAAACTCTAGTTTATGCAAGCCTAGTCTGTCCAACCATTCCTCATAAGACAGCCCACCCATTCCAAGTATTAGTCTGGTAAACCTTCTCTGAACTGCTAATGCATTTACATCCTTCCTTAAATAAGGTGACCAATGCTGTACACAGTACTCCAAATGTGGTCTCACTTGTGCCCTGTGCAACTGAAGCATAACCTCCCTGCTTTTGTATTTAATTCCCCTGGCAATAAATGATAACATTCTATTAGCTTTCCTAATTATTTGCTGTACCTACATACTAGCCTTTTGTCCCAGCATTGATCCCTGTGGCACACCACTCGTTAAATCCCGCCAACCTGAAAAAAGACCTATTTATTCCTACTCTCTGCTTCCTGTTAGCCAGCCAATCTTCTATCCATGCCAATATGTTATCCCCATGCTATGAGCTTTTATTTTCCGCAATAACCTTTGGTGCACTTTATAAAATGCCTTCTGGGAATCTTAAGTACAGTACAATTCCTGGTTCCCCTTTACCACAGCACATGTTACTTCCTCAAAGAACTCCAATAAGTTGGTTAAACACAATTTCCCTTTCACAAAACCAAATTCACTCCTCTTGATTACCTTGAACTTATCGAAGTGTCCTGCTATAACTTACTTCTTAATAATAGCTTTAACATTTCCCCTACAACAAATGTTAAGCTAACTGGCCTGTAGTTTCCTGCTTTGTCTCCCTCCCTTTTTGAATAATGGAGTTATATTTCCTATCTTCAAATCTAATGGGACCTTCCCCCAATTCTAGAGAGTTTTGGCATCATCCCGCCCCCCCCCCCCCCCCCCCCCCCCCCCCCCCCAAGGCCTTACCACCTCCACCTCCCTCTTCTCCTTCTAAGACAATCTGTGAAGTGTTATATAAATGAAAGTTGTTGTTTTGTCACTGAATCAGCCCTTGGATATCCAGAGTAAAACCTGAAGAGTAATCTTCAACTTTTTCAGGAGCTAATTCAATGTCTGTCGTTACCTCTCAGATTAATTGGACATTATAAACAAAAGCTCCGTGTTTGGAAACAGCACAGTGGATTAATCTCTTCCTTTTGTGCTTCTTCAGCAGTGCCAGCAGTCCATCCAATGCCCAGGGAGAGCTTCCCAGCAAAAGATCTCATGATGGAAGGCTCGGCGAGATATCCCAGCGGTTCTCAGGACAGCGTTCCACTACCTCCTCCCGATCCTCAGGCTCTTCAGGAAAGAAAATGAAAATGGATGGTAAGCGATCTGCAGCTACCATGAGAGTGGTGTGCATCTACCTCAATCTGTCCGTCTGGATATTTCCACTCACATTCCCAGAGTACTTCTGTTCTGTTAGCTTGCCTCCACCTTCATGCCGCCTTCGCCCTCCTGCCCTCCCCTCCCCTCGTCGCCCCCTCCCCTCGTTGCCCCCTCCCCTTGCTGCCTTCGCCCACCATCTCTCCGCTGCCTCCTTTGAAGTCCACCCCTAAGCTCCTCCCTTCACCCCTTCCCCCCTCTGCTCCCTCCCTTGCCCCTTCCCCTCTGCCCCACCCTTCGCCCCCTCACAGTCCATGTGGCCTCGCCTCTTTCTTCCGCCCCACTCTCGTCCCCTCTATGCCAGTCCTACCCCAGTCCGCACCTCTCACCCCACCTGGCCCCAGTCTGCCCCTTCTGTCGCCGTACCACCCACCCATCCACTCACTCCATTCAGCCCTCCTTGTCTCCACCCATCCCATTTAGACCCCCCTCCTGTTAGTTTTGTAAATTGATGTCTGAGTACGTGACTATTTCTGACCTACAGTGCTGTACTTGTGTTCAGCTTGCTGCTCTCAGACACAAAGCAGGGGATGACACTTCTTTTCGCTCTCATGTGTCTGGATAAGAGCAGTAAAAACCAAGGAGGGCCTTGCTCTTGGTCGCTATTCAGTGACACCTACGTCGAAAGAAGTGCACGTTATTAGATGGTGGGGATTGAGTTTGGCAGGGATTAACTATTGTATTTTCATTGCAAATAAATTCAGTAATTTTCAGTAGGTTTGTGGGAACAGGTGAGATCAGCCGACCCTGCATGAATTATGCTACTGACCTGTACATCTTTTAGCTTTGGCAGGTGCTGATGTTGCTGGGAGTGTGCGGCATTCTCCTGTGGATGATGTGACCTGGGCATCTGCCAGTATTTCAGAGCGGAGCTCCCCTGAGGGAAGGATACCAGGCCTGGGTCAAGGCTTAGCCGTAGATCTTGAGCAAATGAAAGACGCAAACGACTCTGTGGAAGAACCAATCATTCATTCCCCAACTAGGTATGGTCTACCAGAGTGTGCTTGAAAAATGGCTGGGTGTAATGAACTTGGATGTATAAGGGATTTATGAGGAAATTTAAGGAGTAAGCAACTTATATTTGAGGAACTTAAATAATATTAGTGAAGAAAATGTACTGGACAAATTAATGGGACCAAAAGCTAGCAAATCCCCTGGATCTGATGCCCTACCTCTTAGGGTTCTAAAAGAGGTGGCTGCAGAGGTAGTGGATGCATGGGCCTTGGTCTCCCAGGACTCTCTTGATTCTGGAAAGTCTGAGTGGGTTGGAAGTTAGCAAACGTAACACCACTATTCAAGAAAGGAGGTGGAGAAAAAAATGGGAACCGACATGCCAGATAGCCTGACACCAGCGGTGGGAAAATGCTGGAATCTGTTATTAAGCAAATGGTATCAAGATCCTTAAAAAAATGATTGGTCAGAGTCAGCATAGTTTTATGAAAGGGAAATCATTGGGAACCAGTGCATGATGTATATTTATCCAGAGCCTTTTGAGAATTTAAGGTGTAACACAAGTTAAGGGTTCTGGGGTTTGGTTACTTAAATTAACATGGATATTGGATGGGTTAAAGGACAAAAATCAGCAGGAATAATTGGGTCATTTTCAGATTGGCAGTCTCAATCTAATGCGTTTCTGCAAGAACCCTTTCTCGGGCCTCAGCTATTTGCAATCTATATTGATAATTTATATGAAGGGACCGAGAATAATACATCCAAGATAAAAACAAAAAACTGCGGATGCTGGAAATCCAAAACAAAAATAGAAATACCTGGAAAAACTCAGCAGGTCTGGCAGCATCGGCGGAGAAGAACAAAGTTGACGTTTCGAGTCCTCATGACCCTTCAACAGAACTAAGTAAAAATAGGAGAGGGTTGAAATATAAGACCTTAAACCAGCTTATATTTCACCCCTCTCCTATTTTTACTTAGTTCTGTTGAAGGGTCATGAGGACTCGAAACGTCAACTTTGTTCTCCGCCAATGCTGCCAGACCTGCTGAGTTTTTCCAGGTATTTCTGTTTTTGCTTTGTTAATACATCTAAGTTTGCTGATGATGCAAAGCTAGGTGGGAGAACAAGCAGCTGCGAGGGGGACCCAAAGAGTCTGCAAAGGCATGTAGAGAGGTTATGGGTTTGGACAAGATGGTGGCAGATATGGAGGAAATGTTAGGTTATTCGCTTTGATAGGTAAGAAAAGAAGAAATTTTATTTTTTAAGAAAATGAGGAACTATTGAAGTTAGTTTTCAGAGATTTGATCGTCTTTGCACACGGAGCACAAAAAGTTAACATCACACGATTTTTACAGCGCAGAAAGAGGCCATTCAGCCCGTCTAGTCTACATTGGCTCTGAAAGAGCATTCCGCCTACTCCCACTCCTTTGTCTTATCCCCATAACCTTGCACATTATTTCTTTTCCGGTAGCAATCCAATTCCCTTTTGAATACCTTGTTTGAACCTGCCTCCACCACCCTTTCAAGAAGTTCATTCCAGACTCCAACCACCCTCTGAGTGAAAAAAAAATTTCCTCACATCACATTTACTCCTTTTCCCAATTGTTTTGAATCTATGCCCTCTGGTTCTTGATGCTGTCTTGAGTAGGAACAGTTTCTCACTATTTACCCTGTCCATACCCCTGAGGATCTTGAACACCAAACCTTCTCCTCAACCTTCTTTTCTCCAAGGAAAAGAGTCTCAACCTTTTCAATCTATCGTTGCTACAGTTGTTTATCTCTGGAATCATTCTTGTCAATCTCCTTTGTACTGCCTTCACACCCTTCCTCAGAACTGGACACAGTACTTATGAGGTGTAACCAGTGTCTTATACAAGTTCACCATGACCTCTTTACTCCTGCGCCCAATGCCCCTATTAATAAAGCCCAAGGTACTATATGCTTCATTAAGTGCTGTCAACATGCCCTGCCATCTTCAGTAACCTAGGTACATACACTCTGAAGTCCCTCTGTTCCTGCACCTCCTTTAGAGGCTCTCCCTTTATTTTATACTGTCTCACCATATTCTTCCTGCCAAAATGGACCACCTCATAATTCTCTGCATTGAACTTCACCTGCCACTTGTTTGCCCAGTCCGTCGACATGTCTGTCCTTTTGACGTTCAAGACTATGCCCATCGCAGTTGACAACATTTCCAATCTTTGTACCATCTGCAAATTTTGAAATCATGCCCTGCACAACACAATCTAGGTAATCAATATATATCAGGAAGAGCAAGTTGTCCCAACACTGACCGCTGGGGAACTCTACTACAAACCTTTCTCCAATCTGAAAAACAACCATTCAACACTAATCTGTTTCCTGTCACTCAGCCAATTTCTTATCCAAATACCTACTTCCCCTTTTATTCCATGAGCTAGAATATTGCTCTCAAGCCTGTTGTGTGGCACTGTATCAAATGTCTTTTGAAAACCTATACATCACATCAACAGCATTTCCCTTATCAACCTTATCTGTAACCTCAAAAAAAAACTCCAAGTTGGTTAAACATAATTTTCCCTTAATAAATCCATGCTAGCCCTCCTTAATTATCCTGCACTTGTCTATGTGACTATTGATTTTATCCCGAACTATAGTTTCCAGAAGTTTCCCTGCCATTGAAGTCAAACTGTCTGGTCTGTAGTTGCTAGCTTTATCCTTGCATCCCTGCCTGACACCTGTCGTATGTGTACTTCTTCCTTTTCATCTTCACCTCTACCTCTCTCGTCATCCAGGGCGCTCTGGATTTATTTGTCCTACCTTTCCTTTGAAGGTGGTCCATTGTACAGCCACCATCTTTTCTGCCAACATTTGATTCCAATCACTTGACTCAGATGCATTCTCATCCCATCGAAGTTGGCTTTCCCCCAGTTAATTATCCCTGCTCTGGATTGTGCCCTGTCCTTTTTCATGACCAACCTAAACCTTATGATGCAATGATCACTGTCTCCTAGAGGCTCTCCCACTGATATTTTCCACTTGAGCCAACTCATTCCCCAGAGCCAGGTCCAAAGTTTCATGCCCTCTTGTTGGACCAGAAACATACTGCTGCAGAAAATTATCTTGAACACATTCCAAGAACTCTTGCCCCTCTTGTTCCTTTGTACTAGTCCTATCCCAGTCTATATTTGGATAATTGAAGCCCTCCATTATGATCACTCTATAATTTTTGCACCTCTGTAATTTCTTTGTAAATTTGTTTCTTGTTTCTCCACATCCCTTCCACTAACTGGTGGTCCAAGTACTACACCAGTCAATGTTATTGCACCTTTTTTATTCCCTACCTCTAGCCAGAGAGGTTCAGTCCTTGACCCCTCTGGAACATCTTCTCTCTCCAGAACTGTAATGCCATCCTTAATCAATATTGCTACTCTTTTCCCCCTTCTTCATTTTATGTCTCTCCTAAACACCTTGTACCCAGGAATATTTAATGCCCAGTCCTGTCCTTCTTTGAACCAGATCTCTCTCATAGCAATAATATCATAATTCCATTTGTCAACCTGTGCCTATAGTTCACCAATCTTATTAACCACACTACATGCATTCACATTAGCCCTGATTTAGGCTTTTTTACTTTCCCTCTTATTCTCACCCCATCTAATGACTTACTATTCTGCCTACTCTAATTCTGTCAAACTCTCCAAGTATTCCATCTACCTTCATACCACTGTCTAATATACCCATGTTATCAGTTGATACTTCTCTACTTTCCACTGCCTATTTTTCTCCTCTCGACTCTGAATTTCACCTCAGGTTCCCATCGCCTTGCCAATCTGGTTTAAACCCTCCCCAACAGCACTAGCAAACCTCCCTGCGAGGACATTAGCCCCAGTCCTGTTAAGGTTTAACCTGCCCTTCTTGTACAGGTCCCACCTGCCCCAGAACCGATCCCAGTGCCTCAGAAGTCTAAAACCCTCCCTCCTACTCCATTTCTCCAGCCACATGTTGAACTGTTCAGTCTTCCTTTTCTTATACTCACTAGCACGTGGCCTTGGGAGTAATCCTGAGATTACTGCTCTTGAGGTTCTGATTTTTAATTCCCTTCCTAACTCCCTAAAATCTGCTTTCAGGACCTCATCCCTTTTCCTACCTATGTCATTGGTGCCAATGTGTACCACGAACTCTGGCTGCTCACCCTCCTTCAAAAGAATATCCTGCTGCCCGCTCTGTAACTTCCTTGACACTGGCACCAGGGAGGCAACATACCATCCTAGAGTCACATCTATGGCCACAGAAATGCCTGTCTGTTTCCCTAACTATGGAATCCCCTACTACTTTAGCACTTTCACTCTTCCTTCTCCCCTCCTGCGCAGCTGAGCCACCTGTGGTGCCATGAACTTAGCTCTGAGGAACCATCTTGCTCACCAGTATCCAAAATGGAAATGTGGTTAGAGAGTGAAGTAGCCTCACGGAATTCCTGCACTACCTGCCCGTTTCTCTTAAATACTCTGGTGGGCACCCATTCCCCCTCTGCCTGTGTACTTCTTAGCTGGGGCGAGACCACCTCTCTAAATGTGCTATCCATGTAATCCTCAGCCTTGTGGATGTACCACCGTGACTCCAGCTGCTGCTTGGGTTTCTGCAGCTGGTGACACTTCCTGCAGGTGTAGTCATTGAGGGCACTTTGCGCCTGCATGACTTCGCACATTCCACATGGCTGAACTGCACTGTCATCCCTTAAACTTTATATAAAGTGTTTACTACAGTATTTATTTACTGGTTTAAAATATTTTCATAATTAATTTAAAATAATTCCTCTGTATACTACGATTTACTGTGCTTATTAAATGCTAGTGCCACCCACAAATACAACTAAAAGTTACCTGTATCTTACACAGGTTCGTGTTTTAAGACACTTGCTGTTTTCATACACCCGACTGTCTTCCTACGTGCTGTTTTCAATCTCCATCTTCAACATATAGTATAGCGAAGAATTAGGAAGGCAAATGACACGTTGGCTGTTATTGCAAGGGGGTTGAAGTACCAGAATAAATAAGGAAGCCTTGCTGCAATTGCCTTTGTGCGACCACGTTTGCCTTTAAGGGAGTGCTATGAGAGCTCACTAGATAGGATCACACTCTCATCCCAAGAACCAATGAGGAAGAGACTGAGAAGAATGGGCCTCTGTTCTCTGGTGTTTAGAAGAATGAGAGGTATTTCATTAAAACCTATAAGATTCTGAGAGGCTTAACAAGGTAGATACTGAGACTCCTTTTAATACTTGGGATAAGGGTATCATTGGCAAGGTCAGGCTTTATTGCCCAGCAGTAATTGTCTTTGAGGAAGTGCGGTGAATTGCTTTCTTGAACTGCTGCAGTTCGTGTGATGTAGGTACACCCACATTGTTTTTTTCTGTAGTGGTTTGATACAACTGAATGGCTTGCTAGGCCATTTCAGAGGTCAGTTAAGAGTCAACTACATTGCTGTGGAATTGGGGTTACATGTAGGCTAGACCAAGTAAGAATGACAGACTTCCTCCGTAAAGGACATAATTGAACCAGATGGGCTTTTAATGACAATCCAGTAGTTTCAAGGCATCATTAATGAGACAAGTATTTTATTCCAGATTTATTAATTAATTGAATTTAAATTCCCCCAGCTGCCAGTTGGGATTTGCACTTGCATCCTCAGAACATTAGTCTGGACCTTTGGATTGCTAGTCCAGTAACATTACCATAATGCTACCATCCCTGTTTCCTCTGGTTAGAGACTATAGAACCAGGGTCATAGCCACTGGATATATAGCCATTTGGGACTGAGATGAGAAATTTCTTCACTTGATGGATTGTGAATCTTTGGAATTTTCTATCTCCAGGGAGTTACCGGTGCTCAGTTATTGAGTATATTCAAGAAAACTTGGTCTGGATAGTGAGGCATATTATTATGAGTTAGGCAGGGGTGAATTTTCCTTGCTGCCATTGGAAACTTGGCCACCTTGGGGCTACATGACATCCAGCAAGAGAGGGGGGTGATGGAGTCATCATTGTGCAAGATCGCGTTTGCTTGATGTAATGCTCAAGATTTTGCAAGGCAGTTCAACCCTTATGGTAGGTGTGTGCTACCTGCTGATGTAGCATGGTGGTGTAGTCTTTGGTTGTCCTTATTTTTTGCCTACCCATTTTATTCTTCATCTGTTGACATCCAAGAAACCTGCTATTACCACTCATGTAGTGGCTAGTGATGAATCCTCTTAAGTTCTGTGTCGAATGTGACAACACAGGTGACTGGGGTAAACACCTTGGAGAGTATGTATGGGTGGGGAGGGAAGGAGGCGGGAGGAAATCTGCGCTGCTATGTTTGGTAAGGACTGCTTATTACCTCACTTTAGCCCTGTGCTGGTGCGTTGATACTTGTTCTTGAATTTGGGCTGACAGAAGTGATTCTGGCCTCATTGTCATGTTGCTAGACTCCCTGGGAATTTCCTTATGACCTGGGACCTTGTCGAACGGGTACCTTGTTCCTACTTTTTGCTGCTTGTCCTTTAAGAGTCAGCATCCTGTTAATGATGTTCTGGGGGATAACTTTGAGTCAAGTGCGACATGAATACCCCTTCGTTCTACTGTCTGAGTGCTGTGCGTGAGCTGGTAGCTTGCTGAGAGTCAGTCACCTGAGTTTGCCAGCCTTCTGGGCACTTTGGCAGCTTCGCAGCCCTGCGGGCCACTGTCTGGGCGCTGAATAGGATGTTTAACTTTGAGTGGAAATTATATTGCAGAAGCTTACTTTTGGGAATGGCAGAAGAAGCATAGGCCTATCCAGACAGGGGGGTTATTTATTCCTAATGTCTCCTAAGTACAGATAGTTTAAAGCAGACCTTCAGCATATAGATATGTCAAAACATGAACTCTGCAGTGTTGAGCCATTCAAATGATGCCTCGTGTTTGATGCCTGTGTTAGAATTTGTAATAATGTAAATATGTGCTTTCAGTGTCCAAGTGGAGGCATCGAAGCACAAAAAAGCCCCAGGCTCTTTGTCCTTTCAGTCTACTGTCAGCACTGTGTCTCAGAGGCCTTTTCAGAATGACATGACGACAGCATCAGGAGATGGGACAAGACAGCTGGCCACTACTGCCTTCACACCTTCACCTTCTCTAACCTACAGACCGCAAATTGCTGACGCCAGTGTTACAGCAGCCAGACCCCCTACATCCTCAGCTGCAGGTTGGAGCAATATAAAGCTTACGTGAGCCTCGGTTGTAATGGTGACTGCATGAAAATGGAGAGGAATGGTGTTTGAATCATTAAGACGTTGCGGTGTCATGCATGGCTTGTTTTCAGTAACTGCTTCCCATCATTTGTTTATCATTCACACCTTCATATGTGTGTTTTTTTTAAAAATGAAATGCTGTTAATGGGAGCCCGAAGTGGAGAGAGCTGGGGTGTGGTGTATGGAAGGACTGGCGAGATGTTGTGCAGTGGCTAGGAAGTGCTCTTTAAGTAAAGAGTGATCGGACCCTGTGTTTCAACACTTCTTTGTATATAGTGTAAAATATGTTTTTGGAGATTAGTTATAAATAATATTACTGTGAATGATCAACCTTATGAAAATCTTGGGTTGGAAAACCGCTAATGTGACACTCCAGTTCAAGGAGGGAGACAAAAAGCAGGGAACTATAGGCCAGTCAACCTCACATCTGTCATTGGGAAAATGCTAGAGTCCGTTATTAAAAAAGAAATAGCAAGACATTTAGAAAAGCTTAACGCAGTCAAATAGAGTTGACGTGGTTTTGTGAAAGGAGAATTGTGTTTGACAAATTTGCTAGAGTTCTTTGAGGATATAACAAGCAGAGTTGATAAAGGGGAACCTGTAGATGTAGTGTATTTGGATTGCCAGAAGGCATTCAATAAGGTGCCACATAAAAGGCTATTGCACAAGGTAGAAGCTCACGGTATTGGGGGTAAGGTATTAGCATGGATTGAGGATTGGTTCAAACACAGTCGGGATTAATGGGTCTTTTCCAGGTTGGAAAGACGTAACTAGTGTTACAAGGATCAGTCCTAGGGCCTCAATTATTTACTATCTATATTAATGACTTGGAGGAGGGGGCAGATTGCAATGTATCTAAATTTGCTGACGATACAAAAATAGGTGGGAGGGCATGTTATGATGAGGACATAAGGAATCTGCAAGGGGATATAGGTTGAGTGGGTGAAAACTTGGCAGATGGAGTTTAATGTAGGAAAGTGAGAGTTCATCACTTTGGTAGGAAGAATTGAAAGGCAGACTATTATTTAAATGGAGAGTGACTCCAAAAGAAGTACAGCACAGTGGGATCTGGGTGTTCTTTTGCATGAAACGCAAAATGTTAGCATGCAGGTGCAGCAAGTAATTAAGAAGGCAAATGGGATTTTGGCCTGTATTGCTAGGGGGCTGGAGTTTAAAAATAGGGAAGCCTTGTTGCAACTGTGCAGGGTGTTGGTGAGGCCGCATCTGGGGTACTGTGTACAGTTTTGGTCCTGTATTTAAGAAAGGATATACTGGCATTGGAGGCAGTTCAGCAGAGATTCACTTGGCTGATTCCTGGGATGTAGGGGTTGACTTATCAAGAACAGCTAAACAGGTTAGGCCTTTATTAGTTAGATTTTAGACAAATGAGAGGTGATCTTATTGAAACTTACAAGATTCTGAGGGGGCTTGACAGGGTAGATGTTGAGAAGATGTTTCCACTAAGTAGGGGAATCTAGAACTAGGGGACATAGTTACAGAATAAGGGGGCACTCATTTAAAACTGAGTTGCAAAGGAATTTCTTCTCTCAGAGGGTAGTGAATGTCTGGAATTCTCTCCCCCAGAGAGTTGTGGAGGCTAGATCACAAAGTATTTAAAGAGAAGGTGGATAGATTTTTGAAATGTCGGGGAGTTGAGAGTTATGGCACAAAAGAGGAGTTGAGGCCTGGGGCAGATCAGCCATGATCTTATTGAATGGTGGAGCAGGCTTGAGGGGATGAATGGCCTATTCCTGCCTGTATATTTCTTATGTTATTATGTTCTAATTGTTCACCACTACCATGATAAAACTAAACATACATTAGATTTGGATCTTCTGCGCTCTTTTGGCTATTATTCTAGCTGGTGAATCTCATCTAGATTTCATTGCCTTCCCCTCTAGTTCACTAGGAATTACTAAGCAGTTCCCAAAATTAATTTTGAAGCTGGAGAAGTTAAGGGTATTTTCCTAATTCTGAAGCCAGCATTCTCTCTTCTTCCCCCTCGCCCCCACTGATCCGTTGTTATCTTACTGTAGAAATTTGGAGCTTATGCTGATTTCCTTTTGGTTATTGCAGCCTCCATGTTCAGCTCTCCCCTAAGTCTCCAACATCGTATGACCGCTGAACTCACTTATTTGGATGCCATAGAGGAGTCTGTCCGACAGCTCTCAGAGATAGACAGGACCCGGGGGATTGCGCTTGCTCAACAGGAGACCGTGTCGTTGGCTCAGATCCTAAAGGTATTGGCCTATGCCTTGTGTTCTTTCAGAGATGCAATTAGAAAATGTTTAAAATAACGATGGCAGTAACCTCTCTAATTACAAGAATTATTCCAAACCAGGCTGCGTTCTGAACAAAGTTCTTCAGCTAAATCAGGCAAAAAAAAAAAGAGTATTCAACAAATAAGTATTCATTTTGCTTTCCTTTTGTGTTGTGCTTCACTAGGACAAGGCCCAAGCATAACTGTACAAATATTAAAATCTAACCTGCGCATAGCTAAATGTTCAAATTTAGCTGATAGAAAGCCAAGCTGAACTTCATCATTTTTCAAAGAAATTATAACCTTGGAAAACCTGAGCTATTTTGATGTGATTTATGAGAGTTGAGTGCTTTTTGTTTAAAAGCTGAAATCTTGGCATTTGGCATTGTTGAGTTTTGAGGTGTCTTGTATTCCAAGCGCTAGGTCCTGGCTCTTTGGGCACTGAAGAACAGGGGATTAAATTTGCATGGTGCAGTGTGGTGTAATGTGAAGTCACTGTTTTGGTTTAATTGATGTCTGTTGTGTTCAGGCCCAGCAACAGAGACATGCGCATGACATAGCCCTGCTGAAGCTGAAGGCTGAACAGGAAACGGTGGCAAGTCAGAGACAGCTAGAGGAGACCAGACAGAAAGCTGCACAGGTACTTGAACATGTTACATGTGTCTGGAAATGCAAACAATTTAGAGTTGGATGGTCCTTGACATTCAACAAGAGCAAAAAAATTGTATTTATAATGTGCCTTTAACAAAGAACCTACCAGCTTATCAAACCGTTTCCCACCATAATAGGTGCCTCACGGAACCGTAATCATGGAAGTGGGTGGCAAAACCAAGGAAGGGAAGTATTGAGGTGATCGAGAGAAGTACTTAGAGGAGATAGAGAGTTGGTAGGGTTTAAGGAATGATTTCTAAAGAGATACGGAAGGCATAGCTGCTGATGGAGTTGTACGAGTTGCCTACGAAAGACCAATAGGATAGTTTATTTTGAAAACTAGTGCACCAGCCAGCTATGCAAAGGTTCTCTTGTCTGTCTTCCCATCCTTCACTCTTCGTAAATTTAAGCTCCTCTAAAACTCTGTGCTACGTTTATCCTAACTCAAATCCCTTTCACCCATCACCCCTTTACTCACTGACCGAGATTGGTCCACAACGCCTTAAATTCCAAATTCTCATTTGCGTGGACTTGCCACTCTCATCTCTGTAACCGCGCCCCCCCCCCTCGGTGCCGCCCGCGCCCCCCCCCCTCGGTGCCGCCCGCGCCCCCCCCCTCGGTGCCGCCCGCGCCCCCCCCCCTCGGTGCCGCCCGCGCCCCCCCCTCGGTGCCGCCCGCGCCCCCCCCTCGGGTGCCGCCCGCGCCCCCCCCCTCGGTGCCGCCCCCCCTCGGCCCCCGCGCCCCCCCCCTCGGTGCCGCCCGCGCCCCCCCCCTCGGTGCCGCCCGCGCCCCCCCCCCTCGGTGCCGCCCGCGCCCCCCCCCCTCGGTGCCGCCCGCGCCCCCCCCCTCGGTGCCGCCCGCGCCCCCCCCCTCGGTGCCGCCCGCGCCCCCCCCCTCGGTGCCGCCCGCGCCCCCCCCCTCGGTGCCGCCCGCGCCCCCCCCTCGGTGCCGCCCGCGCCCCCCCCTCGGTGCCGCCCGCGCCCCCCCCCTCGGTGCCGCCCGCGCCCCCCCCCCCTCGGTGCTGCCCGCGCCCCCCCCCCCCGGGGCCGCCCGCGCCCCCCCCCCCCCCCCCCCTCGGTGCCGCCCAGGTGGCTCATCGCTGCCTCTTAGAGGGCATTTGTGAATGGACAATATAATGCCAGTGACATCCACATCCTGAGAATGGATAAAAGAACATCTTAGTTTCACTTCTAAATGGCCTGGCCCTAGTTTTAAGATTGTGCTTGTGATGCGGTCTGTACTGAATCTCCCAGTATCTTAAGTACGAAGTTGCTGTGCTCATATATGGCAATGTCTGGAGCAGAGGGAGAGGCTTCACATTTTACTTGTAAATCAAAGCAGGCTGAAGTGAGGTTGGGTTGCATAATGAAACTTGACAGCAAGGTCAATGCGAGGTGCTTATTGGATCAAAAATCAATTTCACATTGTATTTTGATAGTTCAATGTCTCTTGGATGTGCACTCTACTGCTCTGTCTAAGGTATATGACCTATCAGTGCTGGTTATTAGTAATGATTGATGCAACACTACTGGATGTGAAATCTTTCTCTCTCTTTTGTACACTCAGGCACATGCAGAGAGTCTGCAACAGTTTGCACAGACGCGCCAAGAGATGCTGCAAGAATCCACAAGTAAAATGATGACTCAACAGGTGGAAGCTGCTCGGCTGGCTGCAGACACAGTACGACAAGTTAAAGAGGTACACAGAACCTCTCTCAGCACCCCACTCAACAAGAGGACCTATTCCCCCAATCAAGTTGAAAACCTAGCACAGGTACCCATGGTGGGGCAATGAAAATTTGGAGACCCAAAGGCCAGAATTAGAATTGGAGGAGCGCAGGGACCTCCACGGTTTGTAGGACTGGAGGAGATTATAGAGATGGGAGTGGTGAGACCATGGAGAAAGTTTCAAACAATGATAGGATTTTTTAACCTCTGTTACCAAACCAAGAGCCATTGTGAGCACTGGGGTAATGGTTGAAGAGAGCTTGCTGTGAGTTAGGAAATAGGCAGCAGAGTTTTGAATTAACTCAAGTTTACAGAGGATGCAAGATGATTGAAGATTCAAGAGAACACTGAAACAGTGACATCTGAAAGTAACAAAAGCATAGATTAGGCTTTCAACATCAGTTGGGTTGAGGCAGGGTGCAGATATGGGTAATGTTACAGAGGTGAAAGAGTTTATTGAAGGAAAAGATGCAGAGTGTGCAAGCTATGTCGTGGACCTCCATTTCTTCATGGAGAGAATTGCCTCCCTTCTCATGACAGCATGGCTGGGATTGGTATATTGATGTCTTCTGAATTAGGCTGTAAACCCATCATTTTCACTCCATTCACAATATGTCAGACCTCTAGCACATTGTTGGCATCTTGCCCCCCACTTTGGGGGAAAAGGAAACTTAAAATGGAACCTCATAACTTAGTGTCACAGTGGTCAGGCGTGTGAACTATTAATGCCGGATGGTTCAATTTTAATTGTGCTCTTACTGTTTATTGATATTTCAGAGAAGAGATGTGATTTTGAATACAAATACACTGCCCAAAAGGGAGGTGGAAGCAGATTCAATATTAATTTTCAAAAGGAATTTGGATTTCCTAGAAAAAGAAATGAATTCAGGGCTGTGGGGAAAGAGTAGGGGACTAATTGGATAGCTCTTTCAAAGAGCTGGCAAAGGCTTGATGGGCTGGATGGTGGCCTGCTCTGCAGTATCATTTTGTGATTTCTAAAGCAAAGTGAGGTCCTAGTTACATTTATATCAGTGTTATACTAATATAGGATTCTTTCTATTCAGATGACTGAGTTGGCGTGTGCGCAGATTACAGCAGGATCTCCGACTGTTGTGGCCACGAACCTATCTCGTGGAGCAGCTGCAGTGCCAGTGACTGCGCTGTTGGACCAACAGAGACAACAGCATTCGGATTTTATGAAGCAGCTGAGAGCCAGGACTGAACCTGACAGGTAAGATTTTAACATTGCCCCCACTCTGATCAATAAGATCAAACTTCACAAGTTTAATAACCTGTGGGTGGGGGTGGTGGTGGGGTGTTGTCTCATTGCACAGGTTTTGACATTGTGCCTATTATTTCCATGAAATGATGAAAATGTTTGGGCTCCCTGCTCTTGCTTTGTGTTTTAATCCTGAACTAAATTGGAAGGAGTAAGAAATATGTTGAGCTAACCTTTGGCCTCTAGGACTTTGCTTCTTAAATTAGTTATTGATGGCATGTGCTATCTGTAACAAATGTCTCACCTGGTTGTCAGTGTGAGTCAACGGCAAAACACAAATTTGATCTAAACTGAAACATCACTGGTGAGACCGTTCATTGGGGGCAAGAGGGAGCAGACACTGCTGGAAACAACATGTAGCTGGTGCAAGTATGGGTCTAGTTTGCACATTCAGCACTGCTGGGATACAGTTCAAGTCCATGATAAAGGACTGCAGCTTGAATGCAGACTCATGATGCCATGGGATCCATTAAAATTGAATAAGTATTGTTTTTCTAAATTGATGTCTGTGCCTATGTGTTGTGTATGTAGTGTATTTATTTATCTCCAAGTTTACAGTGCCCTAATGCTCCAAAATGAATTAGTTATCAAGTTTGCAAACTTGTTCTCCATGTCATTCAGACCCAACATTAGCATCCACCCTGATGGCTGCAGGCTAAAGCTCCCTGAAAAAATGCTTTCACAGAACCTGTTCCTAAGGGGAGAAATACCCGGGGAGTAATGTCAGGGCTGCAGTACTGTCCTGGCAGAATATTTTGTATCTGACTTTACAGTGGAAGACAAAGAAAGCATCTCAAGAATAGCAGGAAATCAAGTGGCAAAAGGGAGGGAGGAACTTAAAACAATCATGGTCACGAGAAAAAGTGCAGGGAAAACTAATAGGACTAAAGGCTGACAAGTCCCCTGGATCTAATGACCTGCATTGTTGGGGAAGGAAACAGTTAACTCACAAGGCTATCAAGTGGTAATTGTTAGTTAACAAGCTAAGTACCCATTTGGTATATGTAAAAAGGGAAAACAGATGGGATAAGATTCCTGTTGTGTTTTATGGACCAAAAATAAAACCCTGTTTGAAGAAGCCAGCCTTGGTCTTTATTTTATTGTCAAGCAGGTATTGGGACTTCATCATTGGGATCAGTTCCTGCTTGTAAGTAAAAGATTGGAAACTAAGCTTTCTTGAGACAAAGACTGTAGTCGGAGTTAACTTTGAGAAGAGTGGTTTGGAGTAACTTTGGAGAATTTTTAAAAAATTAATTCACGGGATGTGGGCTTCACTGGCTGGGCTAGCACTTATTGCCCATCTCTAGTTGCCCTGGTAAGCTGTCGTCTTGAACAGCTGCAGTCCATGTGGTGTAGGTACATCCACAGTGCTGTTAGGAAGGGAGTTCCAGGATTTTGACCCAGCAACAATGAAGGAACGGCGATATATTTCCAAGTCAGGATGTTGAGTGACTTGGAGGGGAAATTCCATGTGGCGGTGTTCCCATCTATCTGTTGCCCTTGTCCTTCTAGGTTACAGTGGTCGTGGGTTTGGAAAGTCTTGTCTAAGGAGCTTTGGTGAATTCCGGCAGTGCACCTTGTAGGTGGTGCACACTGCTGCTACTGTGTGTGTCGGTGGTGGAGGGAGTGAATGCTTGTGGATGTGATGCCAATCAAGCGGGCTGCTTTGTCCTGGATGGTGTCTCGCTTCTTGAGTGTTGAGGGAGCTGCACTCATCCAGGCAAGTGGGGTGTATTCCATCACACTCCTGACTTGTGCCTTGTAGATGGTGGACAGGCTTTGGGGAGTCAGGAGCTGAGTTACTTGTCGCACGACTCCTAGCCTCTGACCTGCTCTTGTAGCCACGGTATTTATATGTCTAGTCCAGTTCAGTTTCTGGTCAATGGTAATCCCCAGGATGTTGATAGTGGGGGATTCAGTGATGCTTTTTGTGAACAGGACATACCTGGGCAATTTTTCACATAGCCGGGCAGATGTCAGTGTTGTAGCCTTTGCAGCATCCAGTGCCTTCAGCCGTTTCTTGATTTTATGTGGAGTGAATCGAATTGGCTGAAAACTGGCATCTGTGATGCTGAGGCCCTCTGGAGGAGGCCAAGATGGATCATCCACTTGGCACTCCTGGCTGAAGGTTGTTGCGAATGCTTCAGCCTTATATTTTGCACTGCTGTGCTGGGTTCCTCCATCATTGAGGATGGGGAGATTTGTGGAGCCTCCTCCTCTAGTGAGTTGTTTAATTGTCCACTACCATTCACGACTGGATGTAGCTGGCTTGCAAAGCTTAGATCGGATCCACTGGTGGTGGGATCGCTTAGCTCTGTCTACCACTTGCTGCTTATGCTATTTGGTACGCAAGTGGTCCTGTGTTATAGTTTCACTAGGTTGACACCTCATTTTTAGGTAAGCCTGATGCTGCTCCTAGCATGCCCTCCTCCACTCTTCTTTGAACCAGGGTTGATCCCCTGGCTTGATGGTAATGGAAGAGTGGGGGGATATGGCTGGCCATGAGATTACAGATTGTGTTTGAGTGCAATTCTGCTGATGATCCACAGCACTTTGTGGATGCCCAGTCTTGAGCTTCTAGATCTGTTTGAAATCTATCCCATTTAGCACAGTGGTAGTGCCACACAACACGATGGAGAGTATCCTCAATATGAAGGTGAGACTTCATCTCCACAATGTGCGGTGGTGGCTCCTCCCGATACTGTCATGGACAGATGCATCTGCGGCAGGCAGGTTGGGGAGACTGAGGTCAAGTATGTTTTTCCCTTTTGTTAGCAGCCAGGTCAGTAGTGTTGCTACCAAGCCACTCTTGATGATGGACGTTGAAGAGCACATTCTGCGCCCTTGCCTATGGAGGAGTGATGGAGGAGATCACATGGAGGAGCACTGATTCATTAGCTGAGGGAGGGCGGTACATGGTAATCAGGAGGTTTCCTTGCCCATGTTTGACCTGATGCCGTGAGACCTGGAATGGATGTTAAGGACTCCCAGGGCACCTCCCTCCCGTATATCACTATGCCGCCACCTCTGTTGTAGCCTTTGCACTTTCTCTGCTGGGTCTGTCCTGCCGGTGGGACAGGTGGAGTCTGGGATTATCTGTAAGGTATGATTCCGTGAGGATGACTGTCAGGCTGTTGCCTGACTAGTCTGTGAGACAGCTCTCCCAATTTTGACACTAGCCCCCTGATGTTAGTGAGGAGGATGATGCAGGGTCAACAGGGCTGAGTTTGCCGTTGTTGTTTCTGGTGTCAAGGTGAATGCTGGGTGGTCTGTCCGGTTTCATTCCTTTTTTACAACTGAGTCATTTCAGAGTGCATGTAGGAGTCAACCACGTTGCTGTGGGTGTGGAGTCACATGCAGACCAGACCAGGTAAAGATGACAGATTTCCTTCCCTAAGGGACATTAGTGAACCAGATGGGTGTTTAAAACAATTGACATTGGTTTCATGGCCATCATTAGGCTTTTAATTCCAGATTTTTATTGAATTCAAATTCCACCATCTGCTGTGGCGGGATTCAAACCCGGGTCCCCAGAGCATTACACTGGATTATCTCTGGATTGCTAGTCCAGCGACAATACCACTATACCACCATCTCCCCTGAATCAAAATGTAGAGTTTTGGGGTATGATTACCCACCGATGTTTCCTGAGAGCAGTGGAAGAATGAAGTAACAATGTGGACACTGGTTATCTCTTTGCCGAAGAAAAAGCAAGGAACGGCCTTGGCACTTTTACTACCGTACAAAAGCAAAATGAGATGCAAAATATTTTTGGAGCGGGAGCCTGAGCATTTGAAAATTGATGATGGTTTGGAAACATTATTAGATTTTATGGATTAGATCTACCAGAAAGATGACTTATTAAGTGCTCAATAAGCATGGTTGGATTTTGACTAATTTAGAAAGTTGGAGGATAGTTCCACGAAGATTACGTAATGAAATTCAGTAGACTATTTGCAAGATTGCAATAGTTCCGAGCAGATGTTCCCCAATCAGTGCTGGCATTCAAGTTACTGAACTGAGCCAAAGTATCAAACATGGACAGACTTCTAGTCTTGACGAGAGTTGAATTTGCAGAAAGAACCACAGTGCTAGAACAGATGTTGGAAGCTGTTAAAAATAAAAAAAATTGCTGACAAAACATCCCGGCAGTGTTCATGGTGCAAATGAGTCATTCGGCGTAAGACAGAAAATCGAGGATACAATGTTAACGGGATGACGGAGATGTGTAACTAGAGACATGAGGACAAAAACACCTTTGGCAGTTATGGCAAGAGAAAAGAATTGGGGAATTGCAACAAAAGAATGAACCCCAGAAATTCCCAGAGTGTGGTCAATCCGTGTTTTAGATGCGATTCAAAATATCATACAATGAACCGAACTAAACGAAATAATGTGTTTGAAATTAAACATGAGAAAGGAAACTCAGAAGAAGAAGATGGAGATATTGACCAAAGAGAGAGCATTGTATTAGTTACAGGAAGTCTTAGCCCGGTGATGAATGTCTTGGTTGCAGATTCCTTCAACTTGCAGTGCTAGATAGCAGATGCACGTCTGCTGGGTGTGGAATAGACTGGTTAAAATGCTACCTGGACTCCTTAAATGACAAGGGCCGGAATAATGTTAAGGAGTTTGCGAGTTCAGTTTTAAAGAGTAGGGAGAGAGGTGAGACACCATTAAAGAGCGCAGAAAGAGAGAGGTGAGAGACCATTAAAGAGCACGAGAGGGAAAAGAGCATGGAGAGCAGCTGATTAGTGAGCAGGATTGGTGAGTATTTCTAGGCTTTAAAGTAAAAGTAAGGTCTTTAGTTTGTGTTTAGGTCTCTAGTCTTTCTATTCTCTTAAAAATAGTTTAAGTATAGGATCGATACTGGTGTTAAAAAAAATTACGATAAAGTATAAAGAGCAGGGATATTAGAGCAATAAATAAAATAAAATATAGCAATGGCAGGACAGATGATGTGTTGCTGCTGCAGCATGTGGGATCTCTGGACACCCAAGGTGATCTAGAGCGAACACATCTGTAGTAAGAGTTTGCAGCTCAAGGAACTTCGGATCCGAGTTGAGGAGCTGGAGCCCAAGTTGCAGACATTGCGCCACACCAGGGAGGGGGAAAGTTACCCGGACACTTGGCCCCAGGATGCGGTCACACCCCACAGATTAGGTAATTCAAATTTGGTCTGTCATCAGGGACAGGAGGGTGTGACTGCAGGTGAAGCAAGTATGGCGTTCGAGGATCCTCAGCCCCTGCAACTGTCCAACAGTTACAAGGTTCTTGCAAGCTGTGTGGACGAGAGTGGGGACTGCAGGGAGGATGAGTGAACTGACCATGGCACCGTGGTACAGGGAGCCATTTAATTTGTGGGAGGAAATAGGAATGTAGTCGTGGTAGGGGACAGTATAATTAGGGGGATAGATACTGTTTTCTGCAGCCGTGAGTGAGAGTCCCGAAGGCTGTGTTGATTGCCCAGTGCCAGGGTTAAGGACACCTCCTCAGGGCTGGAGAGGAACTTGGAGTGGGAGAGGAGGGATCCAGTTGTCGTCCATGTTAGTACCAACAACATTGATAGGACTAGAAAGGAGGTTCTGCTGAAAGAATTTGAACAGTTAGGAGCTAAATTAAAAAGCTGAACCTCCAAAGTAATAATCTTGGGATTATTTGCCACGGGCAAACTGGCATAGGGTAAATAAAGTCGAGGAGTTAAATGTGTGGCTCAAAGATTGGTGTGGGAGGAATGGGTTTCAGTTCATGGGGCACTGATGCCAGTATTGAGGTACTAGGAAGCTATTCCAGTGGGACGGGTTTCACTTGAACCATGCTGGGATTAGTGTCCTGGTGAATCGAATAACCAGGATTGTAGGGAGTGTTTAAACTAAATAGAGGGAGGAGGGTTCTGGAGAGGGTATAAGTATGCTTACAAAGCAAAAGGATATGGCAGCATTGCAGGGCAGCTATTTAGGTAATGATACCCAGAGTGTGACGGGAAGGGATGGAGTTTACAAACATTAAAGAAAAGAGGCAAATAGGGTCAAAGGGGGAAAAAATGATAAAAGGGCAAAATTAATGGACTTTTACTTAAATGCACGTAGTATTCGGGACAAAATAAATGAATTAACAGCACAAATAGAAGTTAATGGGTATGATCTTATAGCCATTACGGAGACATGGTTACAAGGAGATCAAAGCTGGGAATTAAATGTTCAGGGGTATGTGACTTTTTGAAAGGACAGGCAGGAAGGAAAGGGTGGTGGGATAGCTTTGTTAGTCTGAGATGGAATAAGTACAATAGCAAGAAATGATCTTGGATCGGAGGATGTAGAATCCATATGGGTGGTGGTAAGAAATAACAAGGGGACGAGCAACTGGCGGGTGTAGCCCATAGGCCCCCTAACTGTAGCTATACTGTAGGATAGAGAATAAATCAGGAGATAATGAGGGCATGGAAAAAAGGCAGTACATTAATCATGGGTGATTTTAATCTTCATGTAGTTTGGGAAAATCAAATTGGCAGAGATAGCCACAAGCAAGAATTCATAGGGCAGAATTTTACAGCCCCGTTTCGGCGTGGATGGGGCCATAAAATGCGGCGAGACATTATAAACCCCATTGACTTCAAGAACATAAAATCCTGCTGCAGTAAAATTCTGCCCATAGAGTGTATTCAGGACAGTTTCCGAGAACTATATGTTGTGGATCCAACCAGAGATCAGGCTAGTTTGGACCTGGTAATGTGTAATGAGGCAAGCTTAACAAATGATCTCAGAGTAAAAGATACCCTAGGAAACAGTGACCACAGCATGGTTGTATTTAGCATTCAGTTTGAGAGTGAGAAACTTGGGTCAGAAACAACTGTGCTAAACTTAAATAAGGGTAAATACAAGGAAATGAGGGCAGAGTTGGCTGGAGTGGACTGGGAAAGGAGTTTAGCAGAAAAGACGGTTGATGAACAATGGCAGATGTTTAAGAAAATAGTTTATGACTCACAACAAAGTGAAGAAGAAGGATTGTAGGAAGGGGATAAACCAACCATGGGTAAGCAGGGAAATTAAGGATAGTATCAAATTGAAAGAAAAAACGTACAATGTTGCAAAGGTTAGTAGTAAGACAGAGGATTGGGAAAGTTTTAAAAACCAACAAAAGTTGCCCCAAAAAGCAATAAAGAGGGAGAAAATAAACTTTGAGGGTAAACTAGCAAGTAATATAAA
The DNA here is from genome assembly GCF_017639515.1 of Carcharodon carcharias. Taxonomy (NCBI): domain Eukaryota; kingdom Metazoa; phylum Chordata; class Chondrichthyes; order Lamniformes; family Lamnidae; genus Carcharodon; species Carcharodon carcharias. The sequence goes on along the minus strand of NC_054482.1, from coordinate 32,081,203 downwards.
AACAGACAGTAAGAGCTTTTTTAAATATATAGAAAGGAAGAGACAGGCCAAAGCAAACATAGGCCTCTTAGAGAATGATGGGGGAAATAATAGAGAAGCAGGAAATGGCAGAGAGGTTGAATAAATACTTTGCATCAGTCTTCACAGTAGAAGACACAAATAGCATACCATAAATACTAAATAATCAAGGGAAAAGGGTGGGGGGGTGGGTGGGGGAGAGAGGAAATAAATACAATAATTATCACTAGAGAAAAGGTACTAGGGAAATTAATGCAGCTAAAGGCTGATAAGTCCCCTGGACCTGATGGGTTGCATCCTGGAATATTAAAGGAAGTAGTTACAGAGATAGTGGATGCACTAGTAGTAATCTTCCAAGAGTCCTTAGATTCTGGAAAAGTCCCAGAAGATTGGAAAGCTGCAAATATAACAGCCTTATTATAAAAGGGAGGGAGACAAAAAACATGTACCTACAGGCCAGTTAGCTTAACATCCATCATTGGGAAAATGTTAGAGTCTATTATAAAGGATGTAGTAGCAGAGCATTTAGAAATGCATAATCTAATCAAGCGGAGTCAGCATGGCTTCATGAAGGGGAAATCATGCCTGACAAATTTGTTAGAGGAGGTAACAAACAGGATAGATGAAGGGGAACCAGTGGATGTAATATATTTGGATTTCTAAAAGGTGTTTGATAAGGTACCTCACATAAGGCTACTTGATCATGGCATGGGGGTAGTATATTCGTATGGATGAAGGATTGGCTAACTAATAGAAGACAGAGAGTTGGGACACGGGACCATTTTCAGGATGGCAATCTGTATGGAGTGCCACAGGGATCAGTGCTGGAACCACAATTATTTACAATATATATTTATGATTTAGATGAGGGAAGTGAATGTACTATTGCCATCTTTGCAGATGACACAAAGCTAGGTGGGAAGGCAAATCTGAGGATGACATAGTCTTCAGAGGGAAATAGACAGGTTAAGTGAGTGGGCAAAAACTTGGCAGATGGAGTATAATATGGGAAAATGTGAGGTTATGTACTTAGGCAGGAAGAACAGAGGAGCTGAATATTATTTAAATGAAGAAAGACTGCAGAAAGCTGCAGCACAGAGGGATTTGGGAGTCCTTGTGCATGAATCCCAAAAAGCTAACATTCAAGTTTAGCATGTAATAGAGAAGGCAAAGTGAATGGCCTTTATTTCAAATTGGATGGAGTATAAAAACAGTGGAGTCTTGCTAAAACTATACAAGACATTAGTTAGACCACACCTGGAATACTGTGAACAGTTTTGGTCCCCTTATCTAAGGAAAGATACACTGGCATTGGTGGCAGTCCAGAGAAGGTTCACTAGGTTGATCCTAGTGTGGAGAGATTTTCCTATGAGGAGAGGTTGAGTAGGTTGGGCTGGCACTCATTGGAGTTTAGAAGAATGAGAGGTGACCTTATTGAAACATAAGATTCTTAGGGGGCTTGACAGGATAGATGCTGAGAAGTTGTTTCTCCTTGTGGGAGAATCTAGGACCAGAGTGCATAATCTCAGAGTAAGGATTCGCCCATTTAAGACCGAGATGAGGAGGAATTTCTTCTGAGGGTACCGAATCTGTGGAATTCTTTACCACAGAGTGCTGTAAAGGCTGGGTCGTTAAGTATATTCAGGGCTGAGATAGACGGATTTTTAATCAGTAAGGGAATCAAGTGCTATGGAGAAAAGGCAGGAAAGTGGAGTTGAGGATTATTAGATCAGCCATGATCTCATTGAATGGCGCAGCAGACTCGATGGACAGAATGGCGTACTTCTGTTCCAACTTCTTATGGTCTAGATTTGTAGATGATACCCTAAAATCTTTAAAGAGGGTAGTGATTCCCTGTAAGGTAGCTGGAGTCAATCATTTCATCAATATGGACGTAGTGTCTAGTGAATTACTATTACTAAAACAAAAATACCTGGAAAAACTCAGCAGGTCTGACAGCATCTGCGGAGAGGAACACAGTTAACATTTCGAGTCCGTATGACTCTTCAACAGAACTAAGGAAAAATAGAAAAGAGGTGAAATATAAGCTGATTTAATGGGGTGTGGGACAAGTAGAGCTGGACAGAGGGCCAGTGATAGGTGGAGATAATCAAAAGATGTCATAGACAAAAGGACAAAGAGGTGTTGAAGCTGGTGATATTATCTAAGGAATGTGATAATAAAGGTACAGATAGCCCTAGTGGGGGTGGGGTGGGGGGAAGGGATCAAAATAGGCTAAAAGGCAAAGGTAAAACAATGGATGGAAATACATTTAAAAATAATGGAAATAGGTGGGAAAAGAAAAATCTATATAAATTATTGGAGGAAAGGGGGTGGGGATGGAGGAGAGAGTTCATGATCTGAAATTGTTGAACTCAATATTAAGTCCAGAAGACTGTAAAGTGCCTAGTCGGAAGATGAGGTGCTGTTCCTCCAGTTTGCGTTGAGCTTCACTATTACTGTTGAGCTTCACTATTACTGTTGAGCAGGCTATTGATGAAGAAAGCACAAATGAAGCTGGACATGGAAAATAAAAGGCTATTTGGAAAACCTGTAGATTTGCAATTTATGCAATCTGGACACTATACTATTCCTTTAATGAAGCCTAACTTTTCTACTAAAGAGATTAAAGAAGTGTTATTAGCATCAGGGGATAGAAATTTAGAAGACAAAAAGCTAACTGTGTTAAAATTGCATTGGCAGTTTGCCCACCCTTCTTCCCAAAGATGACAACTTTTGCTAAGCGATGCAGGAATAAGGGATGGAGAGTACACCAGCTTATAGAGGAGATGAGCGATTGATGTGATATATGGAAGAAATACAGAAGGACACCATCGTAGCTCATTGTGAGTCTACCCTTAGCGAGGGAGTTCAATGAACTTATGGCAATGGACTTAAAGGTGTGGGATTAAGAAAGAAAAAATTTTATTTTTCTTTTCGTGGGTTTGGCCGCAATGTTTAGCCAGTTTACAAGCATACACAGTAAAGAAAAGAAAATAATTGTGGATCAGGTTGTGAAAAAGTGGATAGTGACGGTTTGGGACCACCAGCAAAATTCCTCACTGATAATAGGGGGGGAAATTCACTCCATGATAAGTTTCGGGATATGGGCGAAAACATGAATACGGTAGTTATGAATACAGCAGCTTTTTTTAACGGAGCGTGTGAAAGGAATCACGCGGTGAAAGATGAGATTCTTCGTAAAATTTTGGCAGATAGACCAAGCTGTAAATTAGCATCTGCACTGGTTGGGGGCTATAGTCCATATCAGTTGGTTTTTGGTAGAAATCCAAAAATTCCTTCAGCCCTGAGTGATCATCCCCCAGCTTGGGAGGGAACTATGATTAGCTGTACTTTTTCTGAGCATTTAAATGCACTACATGTGGGTAGAAGACCATTCCTAAAAGCCGAAGTTTCAGAAAGTATTTGGGTATTTGGTGAGCTCTAAGACACAATGTATATGACCATCAGAAAGGATCTTTAAGCAGGGAGCCATGGTATACTATAAAAGAGAAGGACTTAGTGTGTGGAAAGGCCCTGGAAAAGTTATAGGTTAAGATGGTAACACAGTAATTTTACAGCATGGGAAGCAGTTTATTGAGGCGCACTCATTGAAGTTAGTTGGTGCAGATTATGAATTTGCGGGTCCGGAAAGGGTTATAGGAAGTGATGAGCAACCATGTACTTCTCATACCCTTATGTTGCATGATTGTGAGGACCATGTTGCTGAGGTTGACAGGATATCTGAATGTGGACACAGTAATTTGGACGAACAAGACGAAGCGATTTGCCCCAGAGGACAACTGCCAAAAGCTGGCACTAAAATTATATACTTGCCAGAAGGGCTAGCCAATGGAGGGATGCGACGATTGTAGGTAGAGCAGGGAAGGCCGCTGGAAAATATAAAAACTGGTTAAATGTACGAGGTAAAGGACAGGAAGTTAGGCCTATGGACTGGGAACATGAAGTACAAAAATGGAAAGCATGGAAATGTACTGTCAGTTCGGACAGTGGGTTTGGGAGTGAACATGCCTCTAGGAAGAGATGGCAAACTATCAAAACAATATCTATAAATAGGAGAGGTAGATCAGGCAGTAACAGCCCCGAACGGGATGGAAGGCTGGATCGAGGATGTAGCTTAACAAGGTCAAGGAATATGGTATTGAGTAATACTACAAAGAGCAAAAGCCCATGTGTTCGAGAAGTCTTAGTAGCCTCAAACAAATTGGACGATAAAAGATGCCAAACAGCAAGAACTACATAGTTGGAAAGAATTTGGGGTATACACAGAAGTGCCAGATAGGGGACAACCAGCTCTATCTCGCAGATGGGTAAGCACAGAAAAGGTGCTTACTGATGGGGCTTATAAAGCTAAAGCCAGGCTAGTGGCGTGAGGATTTGAGGAAAAATTGGGTGACCAGGATGTTAGAGTAGATTCACCAACAGCAGGAGAAATTATACTGAAGATCATCTTGGCTATGTTAGCTACAAATGCTTGGGAATGCAAGTTAATTGATATTAAGGCTGCCTGTTTGTAGGGACACCAACTTCAAAGGAAATTCTTCTCTGTCCACTGAAAGAGGCACCAAATGCAGAAGGGACACTCTGGAAGTTAATTAAATGCATATACGATTTAAATGGTGCTTCCAGAGTTTGGTATTTCTGTGATGTCAGTTTTGTTAAAGTCGGGCTGTCCTCAGTTGAAAGCAGACCTGGCAATGGCACCATGGAGGGAAACTTACAGGCATTTTTATGATGCATGTAGATGAATTTTTGTGGGGTGGTAGTGGCAAATTTGAAACAATTGTCATTTAAGAGCTCAGATCGAAGTTCAAGATTGGAAGTCAGGCTTCTGATGTGTTGACATTGGTTCGGACATGAAGCAGAGTGAATCACATGTCACATTACATCAGCAATCCTACTTGAAGAATGTCAATCCCATTGAAGTTAGTCGTGGTAGGGCCTCCCAGAAAGATAACAGTGGCTTAGAAAACGGGAAAAGAGGAACTCAAGTCTAATTGGGCAACTCAATTGGCTAGGCACGTAAAAAAGACTGTCAGTTTTGACGTTTTAGAATTGAGCACTAAAATGAATGATTCCAAAGTTGAAGAAATTATTCAAGCAAACAAAATATTGTCAAAATTAAAAATGGCTCATTGTGTTTTGAAATTCCCATCTTTGGGTAATGTTAGAAAAATGAAACTGATTGTGTTTAGTGACGTGTCATGCAAATCTATGTGATGGGTTTTCGAATGCGGGAGGATTTATAATATTTCTCATGGAGGGGGGGCAAGGTAAATGTGGCCCTTTGGCATGGGAAACGAAAAAGATACAAAGAGAGGTAAAAAGTACATTGGCAGTGGAGATTCGCTCTTGTTGAGGCGATGGATTTGGCATTCTTTATATCAAAGATGCTGGTAGAAATTTTAAGTGGAAAAGAGTATTCAGGAACAGTACCAATCAATTATTATATAGATAATTCACTTTGGGAAAATGTTCACTCTATGAAGTGTGTTAACGAAAAGAGATCGCGAATTGACATTGCAAGCTGAAAACAGATGCTAGAGAATAAGGAGATTACTAAGGTCAAATGGATTGATAACAGCTATCAATTGTCCGACTGCCTCATGAAAAGAGGAGCAAGCTCCAAAATGTTATTGGAAACCCTCATAGAGGGACGTCTTTTCCTTTGAGAAGACAAAAAAGATTTTTTTTTTGTGTGTGTGGACATTTCTATACATATTTTTCCCAAGAAGGGGGAATAAGCAGGATTTATTGAATGGAAAATATATATTGATGTTTGTGTTATGGAAAAGACCCATCTTTATTACTTTTTTGATATATACTTAAGGGTTACTTTCATTTTAAATGGGGAATCTGTTGGGGAAGGAAACAGTTAACTAACAAGGAGTTTTTTTGGTAATTATTAGTTTAATAAGCTAAGTACCCATTTGGTATATATAAAAAGGGAAAACAGCTGAGACGTGGTTCCTGTTGAGTTTTATGGACCAAAAATAAAACACTGTTTGAAGAAGCCAGTCTTGGTCCTTATCTTATTGCCAAGCAGGTATTGGGACTGTATCATGCATCCTCGGGCCTTAAAGGAAGTGGCTGCAGAGATAGTGGATGCATTGGTTGTAATCTTCTAAAATTCCCTCGATTCTGGAAAGATCCCAGCCAATTGGAAAACTGCAAATATAATACCACTATTCAAGAAAGGAGGGAGACAGAAAATAGGAAACTAAAGGCCAGTTAGTCTAACATCTGCCATTGGGAAAATGCTAGAATTCATATATTTTTGATTGACAAGGGAGTCAAAGGATATAGGGGGTAGATAGGAAAGTGGAGTTGAGGCCACAATCAAATCAGCCATGATCTTATCAAGGAGCAGGCTTGAGTGGCCAAATTAGGCTCCTCCTAATTCATATATTCGTTGAATCCATTATTAAGGGGGTAGTTGCAGGACCATAATACAATCAAGCAGAGTAAACATGGTTTGGTGGAAGGGAAATCATGTTTGACAAATTTATTAGGGTTCTTTGAAGATGCAACAAGCAGGGTGGGATGAAGGGGAACCAGTAGATGTAATGCATTTGGATTTCCAAAGGATATTTGATAAGGTGCCAGATAAAACATTACTGTACAAGATAGGAACTCGTGATGTTGGGGGAGTGATATATTAGCATAGATAGAGGATTTGCTAATGAATGGGAAACATAGAGTCGGGATACATGGGTCATTTTCAAGAAGGCAAACTGTAACTAGTGGAGTGTCACAGGGATCTGTGCTGGTGCCTCAGCTATTTGCGATCTATATCACTTGGATGAAGGGACAGACTGTATTGTAGTGAAATTTGCAGGTGATACAAGGATAGGAAAGCAAGTTGTGAAGAGGATACGGAGAGTATGTCAAGGTATATAGTTAAGTGGTCAAAAGTTGCAGATGCAGTGTATAGTGAAAAAATGTTTGGCAGGAAGAATAGAAAAGTAGAATATTACTTAAATGGAGAAAGACTGCAGAATGCTGCACGACAGAGGGATCTGGGTGTCCTCGTACATGAATCATAAAATGTCAACATGCGGGTATAGCAAGTGATTAGGAAGGCAAATGGAATGTTGGCCTTTATTGCAACAGGGATGGAGTATAAAAGTAGAAAAGTCTTGCTACAACTGTACAGTGCAGTGCTGAGACCGCATCTGGACTACTGTGTACAGTTTTGGTAGTCTTACTTAAGGAACATAGGAGTAGGAGTAGGCCATTCAGCCCATCGAGCTTGATCTGACATTCAGTACATTCATGGCTGATCATCCACTTCAATGCCTTTACCTCTCACTATCCCAATATCCCTTTATGTATTGGTATTTAGAAATCTGTCTATCTCTGCTTTAAACATACTCAATGACTGAGCTTCCACAGTCATCTGGGGTAGAGAATTCCAAAGATTCACGATCTGCCAAGTAAAAAAAATTTCCTCCTCATCTCGGTCCTAAGTGGCGATCCCCTTATTTTGAAATTGTGTCCCCTGGTTCTAGAAACTCTAACCACGGGAAACATCTTACCCGCGTCTGAGCTGTCTAACCCTTTAAGTATTTTGTAGCTTTCAATGAGATCACCTCTTATTCTTTGAAACTCTAGAGAATACAGAGATAAAAACAAAAAAACTGCGGATGCTGGAAATCCAAAACAAAAACAGAATTACCTGGAAAAACTCAGCAGGTCTGGCAGCATCGGCGGAGAAGAAAAGAGTTGACGTTTCAAGTCCTCATGACCCTTCGACAGAACTTGAGTTCGAGTCCAAGAAAGAGTTGAAATATAAGTTGGTTTAAGGTGTGTGTGTGGGGGGGGAGGTTTGGTTGTAGGGACAAACAAGCAGTGATAGAAGCAGATCATCAAAAGATGTCAACAGCAATAGAACAAAAGAACTCATAGGTGTTAAAGTTGGTGATATTATCTAAACGAATGTGCTAATTAAGAATGGATGGTAGGGCACTCAAGGTATAGCTCTAGTGGGAGTGGGGAGAGCATAAAAGATTTTAAAATATTTAAAAACAATGGCAATAGGTGGGAAAAGAAAAATCTATATAATTTATTGGAAAAAAAAGGAAGGGGGAAACAGAAAGGGGGTGGGGATGGGGGAGGGGGTTCACGACCTAAAGTTGTTGAATTCAATATTCAGTCCGGAAGTCTGTAAGGTGCCTAGTCGGAAGATGAGGTGTTGTTCCTCCAGTTTGCGTTGGGCTTCACTGGAACAATGCAGCAAGCCAAGGACAGACATGTGGGCAAGAGAGCAGGGTGGAGTGTTAAAATGGCAAGCGACAGGGAGGTTTGGGTCATTCTTGCGGACAGACCGCAGGTGTTCTGCAAAGCGGTCGCCCAGTTTACGTTTGGTCTCTCCAATGTAGAGGAGACCACAACTTAGTCTACTGCATTCGTTGCTCCCAATGTGGTCTCCTCTACATTGGAGAGACCAAACGTAAACTGGGCGACCGCTTTGCAGAACACCTGCGGTCTGTCCGCAAGAATGACCCAAACCTCCCTGTCGCTTGCCATTTTAACACTCCACCCTGCTCTCTTGCCCACATGTCTGTCCTTGGCTTGCTGCATTGTTCCAGTGAAGCCCAACGCAAACTGGAGGAACAACACCTCATCTTCCGACTAGGCACTTTACAGACTTCCGGACTGAATATTGAATTCAACAACTTTAGGTCGTGAGCTCCCTCCCCCATCCCCACCCCCTTTCTGTTTCCCCCTTCCTTTTTTTTCCAATAAATTATATAGATTTTTCTTTTCCCACCTATTTCCATTATTTTTAAATATTTTAAAATCTTTTATGCTCTCCCCACCCCCACTAGAGCTATACCTTGAGTGCCCTACCATCCATTCTTAATTAGCACATTCGTTTAGATAATATCACCAACTTTAACACCTATGTGTTCTTTTGTTCTATTGTTGTTGACATCTTTTGATGATCTGCTTCTATCACTGCTTGTTTGTCCCTACAACCAAACCGACCCCCTCCCCCACTCTCTCTCTCGGCCCCCCCCCCCCCACACACACACCTTAAACCAGCTTATATTTCAACTCTTTCTTGGACTCGAACTCAAGTTCTGTCGAAGGGTCATGAGGACTCGAAACGTCAACTCTTTTCTTCTCCGCCGATGCTGCCAGACCTGCTGAGTTTTTCCCAGGTAATTGTTTTTGTTTTGGATTTCCAGCATCCGCAGTTTTTTTGTTTTTATTTTTGCTTCTATCACTGCTTGTTTGTCCCTACAACCACACTCCCCTCTCCACCTCTCTCTCTCTCTCTCTCCGGCCCCCCCCCCACACACCTTAAACCAGCTTATATTTCAACTCTTTCTTGGACTTGAACTCAAGTTCTGTCGAAGGGTCATGAGGACTTGAAACGTCAACTCTTTTCTTCTCCGCCGATGCTGCCAGACCTGCTGAGTTTTTCCAGGTAATTCTGTTTTTGTTCTAGAGAATACAGGTCCAGTTTCTGCCATCTCTCTTCATAGAACAGACCTGCCTTCCCAGGAACAAGTCTAGTGAACTGCTGCACTCTCTCTATTACAAGAATATCCTTCCTAAGGACCAAAGCTGCACACAGTACTGGTGCAGTCAAACCAAGGTTCTATACAACTGAAGCAAGACTTCATTACTCTAGTGCTCAAATTCTCTTACGATTAAGGCTAATATACCATTAGCCTTCCTAATTGTTTGCTGCACCTGCATCTTTGCTTTCAGTGACTAATTGATGAGGACACCCAGGTCCCTTTTGTACATCTACGCTTTTTAATCTTTCACCATTTAAGAAGTATCCTTTTCATCTGTTCCTTCAACCAAAGTGGATAACCTCTCATTTTTCCATATTCTATTCCATCTGCCATGTTTCTGCCCATTCACTGAGTGTCCAAATCCCCTTGAAGCTGCTTTGCATCTCCCTCACAGTGCACATTCCCACCTAGCTTTGTGTCATCTGCAAACTTGGAACTATCCAAATCATTGATATATATTGTCAACAGCTGGGGCCCAAGTACTGATCCTTGCAGTACCCACGATTCCCAGCCTGCCAACGTGAGAATGACCCATTTATTCCTAATCTGTTTTCTGCCTGTTAACCGATCCTTAATCCATGCCAGTATATTACCTCCTATTCCATGTGCTTTGATTTTGCTAACCAACCTCCTGTGGGGTCCACTGAATCCCTTTTATCAATTCTGTTAGTAACAGCCTCAAAAAAATCCAACAGGTTCATCAAACATTTCTCATTCATAAATCCATGTTGACTTTGCCCAATGAGATCATTGTTGTCCAAGTGTCCATTTATCACATCCTTTAGAATAGATTCTAGCACTTTCCCTCCTACTGATGTCAGGCTAACAGAATTGTAGCTCCCTGTATTCTCTCTCCCTCCTTTCTTAAATCGTGGGGTGACCTTCCAATCTACAGGAACTATTCCAGAATCTATTAAATTTTGAAAGATGATCACCAATGCATTCAGTATCTCCATAGCTACCTCTTTTCAACACTCTGGGATGTAGAATATCTGGTCTGGGGATTTATCATCCTTCAGTGCCATTAAGTTTTCCAATACAACCTTCTTACTAATACTAATTTCCTTCAATTTCTCATTCACCCTAGCCCCTTGGATCTCTAACTCTAGGCGATTTCTTGTATTTTCCTCAGCGAAGATAGAAATAAAGTAATCACTTAGCTTCTCTGCCATTTCTGTATTCCCCATTATAAATTCTCCCCACCTATAGAAGCTTTTACAGAATATGAATGTAAACTGAGGACTGTAGTTTACATTTATATTTTATTCTCCCTTTATCAGTTTCTTGGACCTCGTTGCTGTATTCTAAAATGCTGCCAATCCTCAGGTTTACTACTATTTTTGGCAACTATATAGGCCTTTTCTTTTAATCTTATACAATCCATAACTTCCTTTGTTAGCCATGGTTGACTAACTTTTTTTGGATTTTTGTTCCTTGAAAGAATGTACATTTGCTGTAAACTCTGATAATTCTTTAAAGACTATCCATTGCCTAGGTACTGTCATACCTTTTAATGTATTTTCCCAATCCACCTCAGCCAATTTTCCCCTCACACCTTTTTAATTTACTTTGTTCAAATTTAACATCTTGACTTGAGCTTGAGCTCCCTCACTTTCAAACATAATGTAAAATTCTATCATATTATGTTCACTCATCCTTAAGGTTCTTTTACAACGAGATTATAAATAAGCCCTTTTTCATTACATGATACTAGATCAAAAATAGCCTGCTCTCGAGCCTGTTCCTCAACATACTGCTCTAGGAGACCATCCTGAACATATTCCAGAAACTCATACCCCACAGCATTACTGTATGCATATTGAAGTCACCCTTGATCACTGGATTACCCATGCTACATGCTCCTCTAATCTATTGATTAATAGCATGCCCCACACTACCACTACTGTTTGGTGGCCTATAAACAACTCCTACCTCTACTGTTTCCTGCCCCTTTCTGTTTCTTAGCTCCCACCCAAACAGATTCCACGTTTCACTTTTCTGATCTGTGGTCCTCCCTTGCTAATGTGCTGATCCCATCCCTTAGTATCAGCCCAACACCACCTCATTTTCCTTTTTCCCTGTTCTTCCTAAATGTCGATTATCCTTGAATATTCAGTTCCCAGTCTTGGTCACCATATAGCCACGTTTCCGTAATGGCAATTAGATTTTTTTTTATTCATTCATGGGAAGTGGGCTTCGCTGGCTGGGCCAGCATTTATTTCCTATCCCTAGTTGCCCTTGAGAAGGTGGTGGTGAGCTGCCTCCTTGAACTGCTGCAGTCCACATGGTATAGGTACACCCACAGTGCTGCTAGGAAGGGAGTTCCAGGATTTTGATCCGGCAACAGTGAAGGAACGGTGATGAGTGGTTTGGAGAGGAACTTCCAGGTGGTGGTGTTCCCATCTATCTCCTGCCCTTGTCCTTCTGTATGGTAGTGGTCGTGGGTTTGGAAGTTGCTGTTGAAGGAGCCTTGGTAAATTCCTGCAGTGCACCTTGTAGATGGTACACATTGCTGCTATTGTGCGTTAGTGGTGGAGGGAGTGAATGTTTGTGGACGTGATGCCAAGCAAGCGGGCTGCTTTGTCCTGGATGGTGTCAACTTCTTGAGTGTTGTGGGAGCTGCACTCATACACGCAAGTGGGGAGATGGTGGACAGGCTTTGGGGAGTCGGGAGATGAGTTACTCGTTGCACTATGCCTAGCCTCTGGCCTGCTCTTGAAGCCACAGTATTTATATGGCTAGTCCAGTTCAGTGATAAAAACAAAAAACTGCGGATGCTGGAAATCCAAAACAAAAACAGAATTACCTGGAAAAACTCAGTAGGTCTGGTAGCATCGGCGGAGAAGAAAAGAGTTGACGTTTCGAGTCCTCATGACCCTTCGACAGAACTGAGTTCTGTTGAAGGGTCATGAGGACTCGAAACGTCAACTCTTTTCTTCTCCACTGATGCTGCCAGACCTGCTGAGTTTTTCCAGGTAATTCTGTTTTTGTTTTAGTCCAGTTCAGTTTCTGGTCAATGGTAACCCCCAGGATGTTGATAGTGGGGGATTCAGTGATGGCAATGCCATTGTACATCAAGGTGATTGGATTCTCTCTCATTGGAGATGGTCATTGCCTGACACTTGTGTGACACAAATGTTACTTGCCACTTGTCAGACCAACCTGGGATATTATCCAGGTCTTGCTGCATTTGGACATCGACTGATTCACTCTGAGGAGTCGCGAATAGTGCTGAACATTGTGAAATCATCAGCGAACATCCCACTTCTGACCTTATGATGGAAGGGAGGTCATAGATGAAGCAGCTGAAGATGGTAGGGCCTAGGACACTACCCTGAGGAACTCTTGCAGTGATGTCCTGGGACTGAGATGACTGACCTCCAACAACTACAACCATCTCCCTTTGTGCTAAGTTTAACTCCAACCAGTGCAGAGTTTTCCCCCTGATTCCCACTGACTCCAGTTTTGCTAGGGTTCCTTGATGCCACATTCAGTCAAATGCAGCCTTGATGTCGAGGGCAGTCACTCTCACCTCACCTCGGGAGTTCAGCTCTTTTGTCCATGTTTGAACCAAGGCTGTGATGAGGTCAGGAGCTGAGTGGCCCTGGCAGAACCCAAACTGGGTGTCAGTGAGCAGGTTATTGCTAAGCATGTGCTGCCTGATAGCACTGTTGATGACCTCTTCCATTACTTTACTAATGATGGAGAGTATACTGACGGGGTGGTAATTGGCCAAGTTGGATTCGTCCTGCTTTTTGTGGACAGGACATACATGGGCAATTGGAGTAGGTGCCAGCACTGTAGCTGTCCTGGAACAGCTTGGCTAGGGGTGCAGCAAGATCTGGAGCACAAATCTTCAGTACTGTTGCCGGAATATTGTCAGGGCCCATAGCTTTTGCCACATCCTTTGCCTTCAGCTGTTTCTTGATATCACGTGGAGTGAATCGAATTGGCTGAAGACTGGCATCTGTGATGCTGAGGACCTCCGGAGGAGGCAGAGTTGGATCATCCACTCGGCAGTCCTGGCTGAAGATTGTAGCAAATGCTTCAGCCTTATCTTTTGCACTGATGTGCTGGGCTCCCCCAACGTTAAGGATGAGGATATCTGTGGAGCCTCCTCCTCCAGTAAGTTGTTTAATTGTCCACCGCCATTCAGCACTGAATGTGGCCGGACTGCAGAGCTTAGATCTGATCTGTTGATTGTGGGATTGCTTAGCTCTGCCTACCACTTACTGCTTATGCTATTTGGCATGCAAGTTGTTAGCTATCATACCCATTCACCTCTATTTGTGCCTTTAAATCATCTACCTTATTGCAAATGCTGCTTGCATCCAGGTAGAGTGCCCTTAACCTTGTCTTTTTGATATTATTCCACATTCTAAGCTTAGTTGATGCTCGCCTTTGTTTCACCTGCCTTCTAATTTCACTTGCCACTTTTTTACTTCCTGTTATCAGCTTTACTTCTTTCCAATTTGAGTATCCCTTCAGGCTCCCATCCCCCTAACTAACTAGTTAACAAACTCTCCCCAACAGCACCAGCAACTCTCCTTGGGAGGATATTAGCTACAGTCCTGTTAAGGTGTAATCCGTCCATCTTGTACAGGTCCCACCTGCCCCAGAACCAGTCCCAATGTCTCAGAAATCTGATGCCCTCCCTCCTGCACCAATTCTCCAGCCACGTGTTGAATCGCCCATTTCTCCTTTTCCAGTGCTCTAGCATGTGGTACGTGGAGTAATCTGGAGATTACTGTTGAGATCCTGTTTTATAATTTCCTTGCTAATTCCCTAAAATCTGCTTTCAGAACCTCATCCCTCTTCCCACCTATGCGTCTTTGGTGCCAGTGTGGACCCTGACCCCTGGCTGTTCACCTGCTCCAGAAGGATGCCATGCAGCCCCTGTGTGACTTTCTTCACCCTGGCACACACCATCCTGGAATTATGTTTACTGCCGCAGAAATGCCTGTCTGATCCCCTGACTATGGAATCCCTTATTATTGCTCTTCCACTCTCCTTCCTTCCCTCATGTGCAGCTGAGCCACCCATGGTACCATAAACCTGTCTGGCTGCACTCCCCTGTGAACCAGCATCCTCATCAGTATCCAAAATGGAAAACTGATTAGCAAGCAAGATAGGCTGAGGGGACTCCTGCACTACCTACCTGCCTGGTTCTTTTAGACTGCCTAGCAGCCACCCATTCTCCCTCTTAACCTGCGCTGTGACCACTTATCCACGCAGTTTTGGGACTCACGGATACATAACAGTGACTTTAGCCGCTGCTCGAGTTCTCAAACCTGGAGCTCAAGCTTCTGCAGCCGCTGATACTTCCTGCAGATGTATTCGTCTAGGACAATTGGTGCATGCATGATTTCACACATACCGCAGGATGGACGTCCTACTTGGATGAGCTGACCTACATTACCGTAACTTTAAAAACTATTTATTACGATTAGATTAAGTGGAATAACTTATTAGTTACTCATCAATCATCATCTTGCCCTGTACCAAAGTAAGAGCCAGCTGCTGGAGGCTGAATAAGATAGAAAAAGAAAGGAGCACCTCCCGCACCAAACTCTCTCACTCACTAAACTCCCACTTTATACTGTTCACCCAACGCAGCACACTCAGTGCAGATGAAGCAGCACTGAGGAAGGTCTCTTTTTATGCTCCCTGAAAAACAACTGATTCAAGCTTCTGAAAACTAGCTTAAACTGGCTACCTAATTAACGACCTGCAGCTGCTCTGAGAGAGCTTGTGTATCCATGTTTTTAAGGCTGGAATAAAACTTAACTTTTCTGAACTTAGAGTAAATTTTAGTTCATTGTAAAATTAAAGAAAAAACTAGACCTTAATAGAAATTAACCCTTATTCACTAGCCCTCCATGCAGGCCAAAACGGCACTGAGAAAGACCTCTTTTCTGCTCCCTGAAAACAACTGGAGGGATATACTTGCCTTGGCGACAGTTCAGAGAAGGTTCACTAAGCTAATTCCTGGGATGAAAGGGTTGTTTATGAAGAATGGTTGAACAGGCTGGGCCTATAGTCATTGGAGTTTAGAAGAATGAAGTGTGACCTTATTAAAACATATAAGCTGCTTGACAGGGTGGGATGCAGAGAGAATATTTCCCCTCGGAGAATCTAGAACTAGGGGGCACAGTATGAAAATAAGGGGTCCCACATTTAACACAGATATGAGGAGGAATTTCTTCTCTCAGATGGTCGTTAGTCTTTGGAATTCTCTTCCACAGAGTAGAGGAGATTGATCAACAAGGGAGATAAGAGTTACGGTGGGGGCAGGCGGGAAAGTGGAGTTAATGTCACAATCAGATCAGCCGTGATATGATTGAATGGTGAAGCAGGCTTGATGGGCTGAATAGCTAAATAAAATTGCTTTTATTTAGCCATCAGTCTAAGCCATTCACTCTGTAATCTTCCAACTGTGCAAGAGCAAACTAATTCCACAGTATTCTGAGCAAGCTCATTTTGGAGAGAAATTGAATTTGGAAGTATGACTAACATTCTATAGATCAGTGAGCTCACTGGGCAAATGTACCTGTAGGTTAGTTAATCTAACTCTAGTTTATCCAGTGTACCCATCTGAGCCTCAATTAATCCATGTCAGTTAAATCATGTTGCCCGATTTTTTTGTTGTGAATATAATTGAAGTTTGGGATGTTGTCTGTATGTCCCCTTATGTAAGACCTGTTGTAAAGTGGTTCTAAAGAACAAGACCGAAAACTAAAATCAGCCAACAGTCTGTACAAAGGATCAAACCTTTTTGTATTCATTCATGGGATGTGGGTGTTGCTGACTAAGCCTGCTTTTATTGCCCATCCCTAAATGCCCTTGAGAGATTGGTGGTGAGCAGCTGCCTTGAACCTCTGCAGTCCATGTGGTGTAGGTACACCCACAGTGCTGTTAGGGAGGGAGTTCCAGGATTTTGACCCAGCAACAATGAAGGAATGGCGATATATTTCCAAGTTAGGATGGTGAGTGGCTTGGAGGGGAACTTCCAGGCGGTGGTGTTCCCATGTATCTGCTGCCCTTATCCTTCTAGATGGTGGCAGTTATGGCTTTAAAAGGTACTTTCAAAGGAGCTTCGGTGAGTCCCTGCAGTGTACCTTGTAGATGGTGTACACTGCTGCTTCTGTGCATCAGTGGTGGAGGGAGTGAATGTTTGTGGAATGGGTGCCAATCAAGTGGGCTGCTTTGTCCTGGATGGTGTTGAGCATCATGAGTGTTGTTGGAGCTGCACTCATCCAGGCAAGTGGAGAGTATTCCGTTACGCTCCTGACTTGTGCCTTGTAGATGGTGGACAGGCTTTGGGGAGTCAGGTGGTGAGTTCCTCACAGCAGGATTCCTCGCCCCTAACCTACAGTATTTATATTGCTAGTCCAGTTCAGTTTCTTGTCTGCATAGCCCAGTGCCACAGTACTGTGGAGAGAGAAACAGAGTTAATATTTCCAGTCCAATATGACTGCTGACTCCGCTTCCAAAGAAGAGTCCTGCTGGACTCAATGTTAACTCTGCAGGTCTGGCAACACCTGTGGAGAGTGAAGCAGTTTTTCCAGCACTATTCTCATTTGAACTGGTGCAGGAGGGGACCCTACTGAAAAACTGTTAGAAATAATAATAAACTGTTTGCCATGGCTGGAAGAGATTGAATTAAGAGACTTACTGGGAACGAACTGACCAGCTTTTTTTTCACCTTTGTTCATAGCAGAAAGAATGAGTGCAGCCCAGCTGGACCTGTGGAGAAGCTGTCTGATTCGAAAATTCATTACTCTGCTTCATTAGACAGCCTGACTGAGTCATCGAGATGCAAACATCATGATCGAAGGTGTGGTTTTTATATTTACGCTAACTGCTTTTACACATATGTATTGACTTATTGTCTTTTGCTTATTAAGTGTCCACTATACTGCAGCTCCCAATCATCACCTCCCCTGATAGAGCATGGTGCCTCTGGTGCCAGCAGCCTTCTAATAGCTTGTCCAATTGGATGTTCTGTGTGTTCAAGCTACTGCTGAATTAATCCTGTACTTGCCTGCAGTCAGGGACACTGCTAGAGGGCCAGGCCTCTACGTCATGTTCAGCTGCAGGAACACTGGTTGACTTAATTGTGTTTCTTTCTATCACCCTGATCCAGGGGCCACTGAAATCAGTTGTGGAACCTAAGCCTCTACCCTAACTGAGAGTAACCAACCCTGCATAAACCTGGCAAGTTCAGGTTGTCTGCCTCCTTGCCAGGTGGACCGTTAGCTGTGCTCACACTGCTGTGGTAATGATATGGCTCAGATCACCAAATCAGACAGCAGTTTCTTGCCCTGGTCCTCCCAATACTGTGTCCATCAAACACCTCATCTTATTCCATTTCTCTTGCCTCTGCTTTGAAATACTCAATGGCTATTGCATCCTGACTGCACCCAGGTCACTCAGCAAGATATCCTCTAGTCTTCTGGTGTCTCATATATCGTTCCTGCCCCACTCAATCTTGGCGGCTGTGCCTTCAGCCGTTTAAGGGCCACACCCTCAAATTCTTTCCCTGCTGGGTTCCACAGCCCCCTTAACACCTGCCTTAAATCCCAGCTCTTTGACCCAGGTTTTGGCCATTTCTCCTAAAATTTTACCCTTTGACCTGATGTCACTTTATGTCTGATTACATTTTTTGTGAATCACCTTGTAGCTTTTTCTACGATAATGTCACTGTGCAATTTATTATTGTAGCTCAGCACATGATACCTTTCCCAATTCTCTGGTAAAGGGCATCTATCCAAAATTGAAATTGACAATAAACTATGCCTTTTTTTATCGCAACTATGTTGATCCTTGTGTCACTCCTATAGCAGTGGCAGCAGCAGACAAGACAGCCCCTCCTTACCCTCCTTGGAGAAAAGAGCAGAGAGCAGAACCTCCCGTCAAGAAAAAGGAAATAGCTCTATTGAAGAGGAGGTGCACACAGCAGCTGACGACTCGATCCACAGTGACAGTGTGCCTTCATTACCTGATGAGAAAGGTGAGTTCTTTAACCAGAAATGAGAGTTTCTCTTTTCTCCCTCCACTCATTGCATGAATTTAATGGGGCAACACGTATATACAATTAGATGATCAGAATCAAGAAAATCTATTATTGCCACATTTCTCCTCCCAAAGGAAATAGCAAATTATGGATCAAATTTTAACCACCTACACTGACATTGGTTAGTTCAAATTCCATGAGCCAGCCATTTGCCTTTGAACCAGAGCTCCCTTATTCTGTTTTCTTTGGGTCTGTGATCTGCAGCTCAGGCAGGGAAGCCAGATTTGATGCTGAAAATGCAGAGGTAGTTTACGCAGATGCCGGTATCCCAGATTCCAAGCTAAATGAGCACTATTGGCTGCAAGAGATCTGGATTCCCTAAGTGCTATTTGCTGGAAGGTCAGAATCGTTGAATTCCCTTACTATATATTGTGGCAGCAACTTCACCAAATGGACTGCAGCGGGTCAAAGAGCAGGCCCACCGCAATCCTCTTGGGACCCACTATAACGAGCAATAAATGCTTGTGTCACTGCTTCTCGACAGCCAATAAAAATAATTAACTCTAGCACCACTAGATGTATTGTGTGGCCCATTTACTCGGCCACTTTCATCAACAAAGGGGCAGGCAGTTGCGTAAATGCACAAAAGTAAGTGTTGGATTTACTCAGTGAACTGCAGTAATTGTGTAATGTTGCTAAGATTGGTGCAGTTGTACACTTGTATTCCTTTGAGAGATTGTGATCTTCCTTCCAAGACCACTCAGCAATTCAGTTTGGGTTTAATTTAACATATTCAATTCATTTTATTTTTCTTTTTTGGGACAGGGATTGATGGAGATAAACCCCATGTCACTCACCACTAATGCCCAAGCAGCCACAGGTAGCCAAGCACTTGTTGAATGTTTGGTGTCAGGTTATTGTGAATTGAAGTGCTAGTGCTGACAACTGATTGATCGAATTCAGCAATCCTATAATGAAGGATCAGTGAAATGGAAGTGAAAGCATTTACCTTTCCCGGGGCAGTCTTCCTTACCGAGGGACTTTGTGAAGAAGATTTACATTTAGAATCATTTACTTGCCAAAATATGGTGCCTCCCCACAGGGAGCTGGGTTGACAGTGCCCAAGTATATTTTATCCTGATGCTAAATATTTCTCAGTATTTGCAATTACAATTTGTAAGCTTTTTGTTTTTAACTCTTTACTCTTTAAGATCATCAGAGGCAACATCAACCATGGTTTTAATCTTATATTGGATTATTTGGTTTTATTGACGAAGTAAAATAAGTTTTACAGATAGATTTATTCAACCTTTAAGTCAGAAGCGCAACTGAAAACTCAACGGCCAGTTCTCTTGCTTGGGAGGTTCCTTCCTCATTGACATCCTTCGTGGTTGGCCTTGTGGACTGTCGTCAATTTAGAATGAATCCTCTGATGCTGTTCTTGCTGGCACAAAACAGCCTATCAAAAACTTTCCCCTCTTACTTTCTTGTGACCCCAGAAACAGTACTTGGGTGTCTATGTTGGCTTCCCATAGTCTCCAAGACCATCTAATTCATGACCTTCCAGATAGTCTGAATAATACTTCTATAAGTTGGCCAATTTTCCAAGCATGTCCCCTTAAACAATCAATGATTCAGTGTAACAGTTCTGTTGTTAAAGCAGTAATTTTAACCAAACTCAGCTCCCTGAACAAGTAGTTAGTCCGAGGTTTCTATCCCATGCTTTTAACATTGCTAAAACTTGTACGGAATCCTTCCTCGTACTCTGCCTGTTATTTTTCTTTGCCCATTGTAAACCATCTACTGTCTCTGCAGACTCCGCCTCCGTTGTCACTGAGTACTCCCTTAAGTTTGATGAGTCGATGACCGAAGACGAGATTGAAGAGAAATCCTTCCGTTCCCTGCTGCCATCAGAGAGCCACCGCCGCTTTAACATGGAGAGGAAACGCAGCCGGCAGGATGATTCAGACGAAGACATGGCTCGGGATCAGTCTGCCTCAACAGCTGTCAAAGTGAGTTCACGCATGTGGCTGGGTGGGGGACCTTGTGGCAATCACTGGAATCTCAGTGCTTAGAGCTGGGGTGACATTTGTCCGCAACAACCTGGCTGAAAGGATTAAATTATGAGGACAGTTTATATAGACTATGCTTGAATTCCATTGTACATAAAAGATTAAGGGGTGATCTGATTGAGGTGTTTAAAATAGTTAACTAATTTAATAGGGTAGATAGAAATCATTTCCTCAGGTGGCGTCATCCAGACCAAGGGAGTTTTAACTTTAAAATTAGAGCATGGTTGTTCAGAGGAAATATCAGGAAGCACTTCTTTACACAAAGGGCGGTGGAAATATGGTCCCTCACCCTTTGCAAAAAATAGGCTGTCGAGAATGGGGAGGGGGAGTTCAACTGAAAATGTCAAAACTGAGATTGATAGATTTTTGTTCCGTAAGTATATTAAAGAACCCGGAACCAAAGCGAGTGAATGGAGCTAAGAAACAGATCAGCAATGGATGGCAGAGCACACTCAAGAGGCTAAATGGCCTCCTGGTCTTGTTTCTAATTTTTTTCACCAATAAGGCATGGTAGCAAGACTGTGTGGAAAGCCCAGTAGTTGGAATAGGTGCATCAGACACTGTAGGGTGTGGGGTGTGAATTAAGGAAGATGGGTAATTGGCAGGATGTGACTTGTGGTGTCCCACATGGATCTTTGTTGGAACCTTAGCTATTCACTGTGTTTAATAACCACTCGGATGATGGCATAGTAATCCACATATCCAAAAGTTGCTGAAAGCGCACAGATGGACAGTGATCTCAGCAGTGTTGAATTAACAGGAGGTATTGATAGATTAAGTGAATGCAAAAACTGTGGCAAATGGATATCAATGTAGGCAAGTGTGAGGCTGGATCAAAATAGGATGAAACAGGGTATTTCCTAGATGCTGAAAAACTAAGGACTTGGCGATGGGGAATTTTTGAATATAGATCATTAAAATATCATGAACAGTTTCAGAAAGTAATCAAAAAGGTGAATGGGATGTGAGCTTCATATCTAGGGCATTAGAATACAAGGGGTCATACTTTGACTATATGAAGCCTTGCTTAGTACACACTTGAAGTTCTTTGTGCAGTTCTAGGCACTACACCATAGAAAGGATATACTAGCCTTAACAGAAATGCCACATAGATTTACCAGAGTGATACCTGGACTCCAAGGGTTAAATTAAGAGGAGAGATTGCGCAAGTGAGGGTTATATTCTCTGGAAGTTAGAAGGTTAAGGAATGATTTGAATACATTTTTCTAGCTATTAAGGGAAACAGGTTGGAGAGAGAGCAACTATTTCTGCTGGCTGGGGAGTCTAGGACTAGTGGGCATAGTCTAAAACATGACTCAGAACTCATGATATTATGAAACACTTTTGCATACAAAGGGTGGTCAAAGTTTGGAACTGTCTTCCACAAGCAGTGATTGATCTTAGATCAGTTGCAAATTTTACATTTGAGGTTGATAGATTTTTGTTAACCAAAGTTCTTAAGGGACATGGGGCAAAGGAGCAATAGGACAATGGAGTTAGGTTGCAGATGAGCCACGATCTCATTGAATGGCAGAACAGGATCAAGGGGCTAAATAACTTCTTGCTGCTCTTGTGTCAATGAAACCACTCATCCCCACTCTCTCCAAAAGCAGCTTCTACCCAGTTGTCAGTTTTGTTTTTGGCTCTTGCTCAGAATCTGGCAGTAAATCAGTGGCTGAAGCCCTGACCAAAGTAAGGTTGGTACCTTGGTCTATTTCACAGAAGATGAAATTATATAGAGCCTGACAGCACTCGCTAATCCTGATGAATAGTGGGACAATTTGGCAAGTTCACACATGATGTAGCATGTGTCAGGCATGTCTGAGGGCAATGGTAGCTACTTTAGTTGTTACTATTGTCTAACCTTGGGTCCTGAGCTTTTCTGGGCTAAGGACAAGTTTTACTCAGGTCAGTGGGAAGCAGCTCACTTCACTCGGTGTAACATTTGCCTTTGTCTTTCTCTGTTCAGCATGATTTGAGCATGCCTTTCTCCGGGGGACAGGACAGTTTCTCCAAATTCACCATGGAGATGGTGCGACAGTACATGAAAGAAGAGGAGATGCGTGCCCAGCACCAGGTGTCGCTCCTCAAGCTGCGAGAACGAGCCTTGAAGGAAAAGACCAAAGCAGAGCTGGCCTGGCTGGAGCACCAGAAGAAGTGAGTAGCTGGCTTAAGCAGCGATGTCAAACCTGATAACCTTTCAAAATTACAGTCTAGGGAATGTGTATTAATAACAGTAATACTTCCCAGGGGAAGGGAAGCCATTTCCATTTCTAGTTATGATGGGTCTGTGTAGTAATTATGGTTTTATTTAATGTGTAATGTATCTTTACCTTTCAGAATAATACTTGTTAAGGAAGATCACATGATTTGTAGTAACCAATAAGAGAGTAGCACGGGCTACCTCAGCAGTCAGTGTAGGGGTAGAGTTGGAGTTAAAAATACACATGTAGTTGCTGCTGAGTATGTTGTAAATAAACTTAATGTTTCCACCCAAGAAATTAATAGCTTAATTCGGCCACCCTATAACTGGCAATGAGGATAAAACAGGATTGAACAGAATAAATCAAGTTAAAAAGAAAGCGGCACTGTATCTTGCCCAGTGATTCTAAGTAGCTAGCTCCATTAGAATTGAAGAAGTTGTCCCCTCTCAAAATGCCACAATTTGGGAGAATTGACCCTTTTGAGCCAGCCACAGATGATTGGCCTCAATACATAGAACACCTCACATTCTTTTTTCAAGATAAGAAGATTACAGGGTAAGAGAAGTGGTGCGCAATCCTCTTGAGTACTTGTAGGAGCAAAACCTACAGCTTGATTCGAAGTTTGATGGCACCCAGTGCCCCAGATTCAAAGAATTTTGATGAGTTGGTGGACCTTGTGAAGGGTCACTTTCAACCAAAGCCCTCAGTCATGATGCAGAAGTGCAAGTTTAATTTGAAATAGAGCCCCAGGTGAGATAACTGCATGCTACCTGGCAAATTTGAAGCAGCAAACGAAACATTGTGAGTTTGTTATGACCCTGAATGACATACTCAGAGATCGTTTAGTGCGTGATGTGAAAGAGGACACTATTTAGGAAAGATTATTGTCCAAAATGAATCTGGATTTCAAGATGGCACTCAAGATAGCACTGGCCATGAAAAGTGCAGTAAAAGATTCAAAAACAATACATGATGCGCAAAATGGTGCCATCCTCCACATCGGCCAGGAAACCTCAGCTGAAAGACGCACGAAAAAGTGAGACTCTGCCGAGAAGCAGTGAACAGCCGAAGAATAAAGAAAAATAACTTAGCAGCGAAATCAGAGAATAATTTTGATAGAGGTGGAAACAATAAGTCTTTTTGTGATTGGCAGTTTAAAAACCTGAATGCTGCTATTCTCATAGAAATGGACATATGATGAGGCAGTGCAAGGAAAGATTCAAGCAGGCTGGTAAACAGAAGAAGCCCAATGAAATCTACAACGTAGAAGCAACAAATTCAGACATTTCCTCGTTTAATCTGAAAGTTGGAAAGACAGAACCAATATTTGTCACAGTGAAAGTAAATGACAAACCTGTTAGAATGGAAGCGTACGGGGAGCTTCCACTACAGTAATTGGGGAACATACCTTCAGATATTTGAATAATAGTGAACATCAGTTAAGTTTAGAAGAAGCAGCCGCCAAGCTAAAAACATATACAGGTGAAGACATTCAAGTAAAAGGCATAAGCAGAGTAACTGTCCATTATTGAAGCCATTCGGCAAAGCTATCAGTGTTAATATAGAGAGGCAGAGGACCAAGCCTTCTAGGGTGAAATTGGCTAAGGGAAACCAACCTTGATTGGCCACTGGGATTCCAAAAGGAAGCTGCAAGTTTTCCTGTTTTGGAAAAGGAGTGTATAAGGCCTCAACAACCTGAAGAAATGAAGGCTGCCTTAAGCCAAACCTGGAAGAGCAGCAGAAGGAACTCAGAGATCCTGCTTGATGACTGAGTTCGAGATGAGGTGAACAACCTTTGAAGGGAAAAAAAACCTGTTGAAAAACCTTCACACACTGCAAGATTCCGTCAAGTTAAAGTTTGTACCTCTGGAAAGGTATGAAGAGAAGCAAAAGAATTCAGCACCTCTCTGAACAAACTGAAGAATGAGTTGGCAGAGCAGACACAACAATGTACAACTTTTCAGGAGGCAGCAAACAAATACAAAAAAGAGATGGAGGAGCTGAAGAATCAGCTGAATGAAGCCAAAGGGGCTTTGGAAGCAAAGGTTGTAGAATTTTCCAAGAAGCAGACAGATAATGAAATTTTGGGAGACTCAGCCACTGAGCTCAGACAAGATAAACTT
This sequence comes from Carcharodon carcharias, assembly GCF_017639515.1. NCBI lineage: Eukaryota > Metazoa > Chordata > Chondrichthyes > Lamniformes > Lamnidae > Carcharodon > Carcharodon carcharias. Next base: position 32,056,216 of record NC_054482.1, on the reverse strand, counting down.
GCATCTGAGAGAAGTCTAGCCAACAGTGAAGTCAAAAAGAAAGCTGAGATTAAAGTCTGCACTAGAAAGGAGAAGGCAGGTAGAAAGAAGATACAGGAGTACTAATAGGGCTGTAATTCTGGCAGCTTACGAATACACTTTCACACATAGGCCTGGCAATCATATTGTAAATGCCAATGCCCTTGGCCGTTTGCCTTTACAAGAAAATGCTGAACATGTCCTAGTTGCACAGGAACTTGTTTTACTGTTAACTTTCTGACATTCCTCACCGGTATGTGCTTGACAGATCAGAGACTGGCAAAATTGGGACCCAGTACTATCTCTGGTAAGAGAACAAGCGCTACTTGGTTGGTCACAGGAGCCCGTATCTGATGAAATGAGACTGTACTTCATCAGAAGTTATGAAATAACCAGCCAGGGTGGCAGCTTATTGTGGGGAGCACGAGTGATAGTCCCTCCAAAGGGAAGGGAGCCACTTTTAATTGAAAAACACAGTGCTCATCCAGGAATTTCCCAAAGAAGACCATTGCATGCAGCTATCTATGGTGGCCTGGGATGTATGGCGAAATGGTGAGTTTAGTAAAGCACTGTGTGCAATGTCAGCAACTGCAAAATTTGCCATTGACAATTCCGTTACACCCATGGGAGTAGCCAGGTAGACCCTGGGTGGGATTGCACATTGACAATGTTGGACCTTTCCTGGGAACAAGGTTTCTGCTCATAGTTGATGCCCATTCAAAATGGTTGGACGTATATGAGGTGAAGTTGCCAACATCAGCTGCTACATTTGAGAAACTGTCAGTTTTGCCATTCGTGGACTACCAGAAGTAGTCAATTCCAATAGTGGCACAGCATTTATGAGTGCTGAATTTCAATGGCTTATCAGCCTCAACGGTATTACTCATGTGAAAACTGCACCGTACCACCCTTCCTCAGACTGGCCAAAAGAGCCGTTCAGATGTTCATGGCAGGCGTGAAGAAACTAACTGGCGATCCCTTGGCAACCAAGCTAGCACGCTTTCTTTTTTATTACAGGACTACCCCTCACACAACAATAGGTGTCACACCTGCGGGATTATTGTTGAAACGCTGTCTCAGGATGAGATTGAGCTTAATAATGCCAAGTTTAGAGGGGAAGGTGGAAAGGAGTCAGGGAAGCCAGAAAACTAGACATGACTAGTATAGTTGTGAGAAGAAATTTTCTGTGGTAGAGCCGGTATACGTGAAAAACTTTAGGGAGGATCAAAGTGGTCACCGGGTGAAATAAGCGCGGTGACTGGACCTCTATCTTAGGATGTGGAGGTGGAAGGCTCGTTCATCCATAAACATGTGGACCATTTAAGGAAGGGAGAGACAAATCATTAAGATATGGTTCCAGGAGAGATCATGATCGGGTCAGCGTTTCCTGTTGAGGATACTTAACCCTGGACCGACATGTCTGATGCTCCTCTAAGAGTTGAGGATACAGAACTGCAAGTGCCCACAGAAGCAACTCTGGAAAAGGAGGTTCCTGACAAAGAATCTGAATTTGGGGAGCTGCGACGTTCCACATGTGCCAGGAAACCACCTGAAAGACTGGACTTGTAAATTCCTTACCCAGTGTAAATATTATGTTGTCTTGAAAAATATGTGCTTGTAAATATAACATGTATAGCCGAGTTAAAGGGGGAGGAATGTAATAATTATGGTTTTATTTAGTGTGTAATGTATCTTTAAGAATAATACTTGTTAAGGAAGATCACGTGATCTGTAGTAACCAATAGGAGAGTAGTGCGGGCTAGCTCAGCAGTCAGTGTAGAGATAGAGTTGGAGTTGAAAGCACACGGGAGTTGCAGCTGAGTATATTGTAAATAAACTTGATGTTTCCACCCAAGAAGTGTCTGCAGATCAACTCTTTCATTAATAGCACAACTCAGCCACCCTACAACAGCCTGCTATATAGATTGCAGATAATCGCACCATATTTCCCCTTATCACTGTCATGGATTAATCTTAGAATGAAGGCAATATTGATCAATGATCTACAATCATTTTTTTCCAAATTCATTCTTGGGATTTGGACATCTCTAGCCAGGCTGATATTTATTGCCCATCCCTTGCTCTTGAAATGGTGGTGGTGGGCCTTCTTGAAGCACTGAAGTCTGTGTGGTGAAGGCAATTCCACAAGTGCTGCTAGACTTAGGTTTCAAGGACTTTGTAGCAGATTGATGCAACAATTTGCTAACCCACATCAGAGGATTTTTTTATTCTTTCACTGGATGTAGGCTTCTCTGGCAAGGCAAGCATTTGTTGCCCATCTCTAATTGCCCTTGAGAAGGTGGTGGTGAGCTGCTTTCTTGAACCGCTGCAGTCCATCTTGTGTAGATACACCCACAGTGCTGTTAGGAAAGGAGTCCCAGGAATTTGATCCCATAACAGTGAAGGAATGGTGATATATTTCCAAGTCAGGATGATGTGTGGCTTGGAGGGGAACTTGCAGGTGGTGGTGTTCCCATGTGCCTGCTGCCCTTGTCCTTCTAGGTGGTAGAGGTTGCGGTTTGGAAGGTGCTGTTGAAGGACTCTTGGTGAGTTCCTTCAGTGCATCTTGTAGATGATACACTCTGCTGCCACTGTGCATTGGTGGTGGAGGGAGTGAACGTTTGTGAATGGGGTGCTAATCAAGCAGGCTGCTTTGCCCTGGACGTTGTCAAGCTTCTTGAGTGTTGTCGGAGTTGCACTCATCCTGGCAAGTGGGGAGTATTCCATCACACTCCTGACTTGTGCCTTGTAGATGGTGGACAGGCTTTGGAGTGTCAGGCAGTGAGTTACTCACTGCAGAATTCCCAGCCTCTGATCTACACTTGTAGCCACAATATTTAAATGGCTAGTCCTGTTCAGTTTCTGGCCAATGGCAACCCCCGGGATGTTGATAGTTGGGGATTCAGCAATGGTAATGCCATTGAATGTCATGGGGAGAAGGTTAAATTCTGTCTTGTTGGAGATTGTCATTGCCTCGCAGTTGTGTGATGTGAATGTTAAAAGTAAACCATGCTGGCATGAGATTGTAATCAAATACAGGCTAGGGTGGGTATGGATCACAGATCCAAAGAGCATTAGTGAACCAGTTGGGTTTTTACAACAGCTTGGCATCTTCATGGTCGCTTTTACTGATACCAACTTTTTATTTTCAGATTTTCTTTAAACAAAACTCAAATTCTCATGGTGTGATTTGAAATCACTTTCTGTGGATTATTTATCCTGACCCCTGGATCACCTGACCAGTCCATTATTTAATGCATGCAGCATAATTTGATGAAACTTGTATTAACTGAAATCCTTCTGAATATTGGGCTAACATTCCAGGATTTTCAAAGATTGAATAATGGTTGCTGATGCTTCTTTTGGACCCAAACATGTATATGAGCTGTGCTTTGCTCCCTCCAGTGTTGATGCACCAGTTTAAACTGCTGCACTTCTTGGGTATGCACCCAAAAGATGTGGTTGATTGGAGGGAGCTGAGGTGTCAGCAAATCCAGGATGGAAATAGAACCTGTTTCCAGAGATCACTATCCTCCTTGACTGATTTCCTTTTTTGCCACATATGTGAAAGCCTCCGTGTTTCGGGAGATAGCAATCTAACCTCCTAGCACAATGCAAGTACTGTGCACACTACCTGAATATTGACTCCAAGGGATTCCTATCCTATTCCTTGTGGTGAGAATGGTTCAGGCCAAGGCTGATCCCTGTTCAACTTTCACAGATATAATATTGCACTTGCGATATTAATCACTCTTGTATTTAAACTAGACTGAAAACTTGCTCGCTTTACAATAGCTGCAGCCTACCTATGCATTTGTACTTATACATTTAGCGCCCATTGGTAACCTGTTCTTAAATACCCTCTGCCCCATCTGCATTCATTAAATAAAACACAGCCTGAGAGACACTTGGTACTTGGAGAGAGAGCTCCTTCAACCCTGAGCCAGTATGCATACAGTAAAACTTACAGTTAACAAAGTGTAAGAATGAGTAAAAGTAGACCTTAGTGAACATTAGCGAACTAGCTGGGTTTTTGTGTCAATTGGCAATGGTTTTCATGGTCACCATCAGACTTCTAATTTCCAGATTTTACTGTCTGCTGTGGTGGGATTTGAACCTGGGTCCAGAGAGCATTACCCTGGGTCTCTGGAATACTAGTACAGTGACAATACTACTTACCATCACCTCCCTGCAATTTGTGATTTGAAAACTGGAATTCCAGTTCTGCAGTCATAGGCTGGGATATACCAGTTGTTCATTTAGATAGAAAGCATATCTTTTTCCAAATATCCCCTCTATTTGCTATTAAAGAAAGGGGGATCACCTTGACAAAAAGAGTGCTCTGAGATTGCTTCCTCTTTCAAATTTCAGTTATTCAAGAATAAGCAGCCTCTCGAGGAAATAATCTTTCTCTGAGTTCAGTATGGCAAGTGTAGAAGGGCATTGAAGTTGGAACATTTCAAAAAGATTATGCTACTTCACAGAACCTTAAACCCTGATCATCCTGCTTCTGGTTTAGTTTCAAATTCAGCAGTGGTGAAAACTGCAAAAATATACATTATTCGTGAGCTGATTTACACAGTCTGAGTGGAACTTAGAGCATCATTGCACCATGTGACTCTGCCATATTCTCTCTTAACCAGACGCCTGAGAGACAAAGGAGAAGATGACAAGATGCCACCCATCCGTAAGCGACAGCGTGGGTTGCTTCTCAGGCTGCAGCAGGAGCAGGTAATACCCATTGAACACCAAAAAGAGATACGGGGTTACCCATTAACCTTAATTGAGCACACTTCCCCAAGGTTCTGATTTGGTTGTAGACCTCTTGCTGTGATGTGCAAAATCTCCAGTTTTCCCTTGATATTCCAACAATAAATATTGGTGTGTATCCTATCCTGGGGATATAGTATTTCAGCACCTCTACAATTCATGGTGTACTTGAACACAGTTTTCTATATTGCACAGTGTACCTGAACGCCATTTTCTATATTGCATGGTATACCTGAACACCATTTTCTACATTACATGGTGTAGCTGAACACAGTTTACCCACTTGGAGACATTTTGCTATGATTGCCTTTAAGAACACATGTGTGCATTAGTGATAATACAGGGAGTGGTTATTTACAAAGTTATGAGAAAGAATGCTTGTAAATGAGCCCAGAATACATTTTATGCAACTTAATATACTTTGAAATTGTTGTTCCTCCTTTCCTCCCATGCGAGAGAATTACCTGTGTGCCATTTGTTGTAATGGATGTGCTGTTACACATGTAAAATAACAGATGCCAGCTGATGCTGGTTGCCCTGTGCCCTTTATTTGCCTTTAATTCAGTATGTTATGGGCAGGGATGCAGCTTTGGAGAGCCAGCTTCCTGTATTCACACTAATTGGCTCCTTTGCCCATCAAGCAGACCTGGTTAACCAGTTTAAACTTTTGTAGCTCACAGCTGCTGGCTTGCTGAATTGGAATGAAAACAAAACCAGGGCTTATTTCCTAAATGACATTTTCCCCCCATTTTAGCCCAAAACTACTCTTAACTGAATCTTGCTCAAACTATTTATCTTTTTGTTTCTAATTTTTTTTGGACGTTCACTTCGAAACACACCTTTCCACAGGGCACCTCTGTTTGACCAACATTTAAGTCTCTATGTCTGTCTGTCTCCCTCTTTCTTTCTTGCTCTTTGTTTCTCTCCCTCTCTTCCTTTTTCTTGCTCTTTCTTTCTTTGTTTCTTGTTACGACCTGTAACGACGAGGTTCCTCAGTTTGTTAATTTCCTGATTGGGACCCCAATTTTGTTATGCTGCCAGGTGAGGAGGAATGAACTGACTCCCCTTCTTTATTCAACCCCTTCGGTCGGTCGCAGCAAGGTTAATTTAAAAGGGATCTCTTCGCCCATGGATACCTATTCTCAGTCCAAAATTATTTACTCTTTAGAAGGAGCCAACTTAACCAGGCTTTCTTGAGTCAAAGAAAGAGTAAACTTATTAGTTACTGAAACCCCCAAAAATAATAAAAATGCAACACAAATACACACAAACCAGAAATGAGAAGTTAAGAGTCCAAATAAAAGTTTAAAAAATACATATCAGCCTTTGGCTTGTCCATGTGGCATTGATGGTGGTATGTTGTAGCCGATAAGTTGGATGATTCCGGTAGAGCTGACTTTGGCAGTTTCGCAGTTGGTTTGGAGATATTTGGTTCTGCAGGGTAGCTGAAGAGGCTGTCCTATTTCCTTTTTGATTGTGGCTTCTGCTGAGCCATGCCTCTAGCAGCAGAGAGAGACTTTGCCTGCAACTGCAGGGGTGACTACTTGGCCTTCTTGTGATGTCACTCACAGCACGCACTTCACTGCTCTGCAGCTAGCTTTTTAACCAATTTTTTCCCTGTGTATTCCAGAAGAGGAAATAGTTGTCTTGCATTCATATCAGAACTATTTACACACCCACGTCAACAGGTGGTGGATTTTTGTTTAACTGCTGAGAAGTATAAATCAGTCTTTTATCTCTGGAAGTACAGGAGATTAAAGTTCAGTCTTTTGCATATTTTCTATCTCCCTTTCAAGTGTCTCTACTTGAAAAAGGCCAAGATGCCTTTACAGGCGCAATATTCCATGTTCTCTCAGGAAAGGTCTGCCAGTATAACCCACATAGGAATTTTCCAGAAAGTGGTCACTTTACATTATCAGCCATCTTTGCCCAGTGTCCTTGCTTGTATTTCTTTAAATCACACAAGCCTTCCTTAACAAGTTCAGTATGCCTGGAAGTAAATTGTAGTGGCAATCTTTCTCTCTCTTTTGTGCTCACTTCCTCACACTGTCTCTCCCTTTTTCTTTCTCTTTGTGTCTCTCTCTCTTTGTGTGTGTGTGTGTCTCTCTGTCTCTCTCTCTCTCTCTCTTTCCCCCTGTCTCTCTCTGTATGTGTGTGTGTCTCTCTTTTTCGCACCCGCCCTCCCTGGCTGCAGCCCTGCCAATAACACTCTGGCATTGAGTTGTTCTGTGAATATGTCCCAGTGTACCTTTCTTGAAGTCTGTTACCTGTGCTGCAATCAACCGTTATCATTCCTAATTTATTTTTTGCCAATCTTGCCAACATAACTCCCAAACTAAAATGCTTCAAGTGTACTAGTTAAAACATTGCCCAATCTTTGTTCTGTATTTCTTTGTGCTGAAGCTATTTCCACATGTTTCCCTTTGTCCTGTCACATTCATAAATTGCTGGTTTGACCATCCCACAGACTTTGTTCCCTCAATCTGAAGTTGCTGATTTTTGCTGGCACATGGTTGGCACAGGTGATGCCGATCCGTAAGTAGCTTCTCGCAGGCTGCAAATGTTACCTTGTTATTTGCCTGTGGAGCCCATCACAGACTAGATTCTATTCCGAAAATAAGTCATTAACTCTGATTCTCTCTCCACAGATACTGCTAGACCAGCTCAGTTTTCCAGCTTTTTGTGTTTATTTTCGATCTCCAGCATCTGCAGTATTTTGCTTTTATATTAGGCTGGTTTGTGTGTTCACTCGGCACACTTCCTAATTTTCCAGGGGGAGCTCCTTGACAATCCTCAGGTGTGGAAATCCTGGCTGTTTGTCCTGCTCCTTCCCCGCCCCCTAAGCACGAGTGTGCTGAGGACCATTTTCAGATTTCAGCCACCCAGATAAGGTGGGTTAACTCACTGTTGACCAGGAAACAAACCTGGGATCTGTGAAATAAAAGTAGAAACTAGAAATACTCAAAGTTAGACAGTATCTTTGGAAAGAGAAAAAGAGTTAATGTTTCATGTTAATTTTTCATCTGAGATCTACTGATCCATTTTGATTAGTGCTACACACAAATCTTATCAAATAAATGACATTTTCAGAATAAGCAAATGTAAAAGATGCACAATTCCACCTTTATTTTTAGTGAAACAATGTGTTGGACTTTGTAACTCGTAAGACCTTTGGCTGTGGCGTTCTGCACCCTAACCTCATTTTTGTCCCTAGTCAAATGACAGCAAGCCATTGTTGACAGTCTGCACCTCCTTCGCTCCAATTTGTTTCTCATTCTCTGACGTGACCCCCACTTTTGCCACAGGCTGAAATCAAACGTCTCCAAGAAGCCAATAGGGCTGCTCGCAAGGAGAGGCAGCTGATCCTGAAACAGCAGGAGGAGATCCAGCGCATGCGCCAGACCACCATCAAAATTCAGGAGAAACTCAAATCGGCTGGAGAGAGCAAGCTGGTCAGTAACCCACCTTATATACCATGTGCAAAAGATGTTCACGCGTGAACTATTCAGTACATGGTTACTCTGAAAATAAGAAAATGATCATAATTCGTTTGTCAGGAATTACTTATTCGTGAGTATTATTGGGGGCGATCATGTACAATACGAGCTTGCTATTCAGCAAGCCTGTATTCTACAGTGTAAATGAAAATTTTGACCTCTTACAGGGAAAGCTGGAGAAGCATATAATATGAAAATATAAGTCTGTTGATGAGGAATGTCAACTTCAGCCCCTTGGTAATTTTATGAAGGTGATGACATGTTGACATGTAATCTTCTGAGGGGTCAAGTCTCTGTGGATTTATAACTGCATACATAGACATAAACATTGGTGTCCTAGAAAGTATTTTGACTTTGCCATCACCTTTCTCTCCTTTGTTTGTGTTCATGTATTGAGTGTTATTCGGCATTCTGTAGAACTGACAGCACAGAAACAGACCATTCAGCCCAACCTGTCTGTGTTAGTGTTTTTTCTTTTGCTCCAAAATAGTCTCTTCCCACCCTACCTCACCCAATCTGATCTCATCCTACATTGATAGAATGGTCTAACAGCATTAACACTTGATAACACAGTGCATAGGAACAAGAGTATGCAACTGAGCACCTCAAATCTGTATTGCATTCACTTGGGTTATGATTGATCTAAACCTCAACTCGTCTTCCTGCCTTGGTTCTGTAACCTTAATAAATATCCCAACTAAAAGAAAAACCTCATCAGCCTCAATTTTGAAATTTTCAAATCACTGCCAGCCCCAACAGCTTTCTTTGAATGTGGGGGCAGGACAAGGCAAGAGTTGGAATTTCCACTTTTTTTAATCCTTTCACAGGATCTGGCATTGCCGGCAAGGCCAGCATTTGTTGCCCATACCTAATTACTCTTGCACTGACTGGCTTGCTAGGCCATTTCAGAGGGCAGCTAAGCGTCAACCACATTGGTGTAGGCCTGGATGTAGGCCAAGGTGGCAAACATGGCAAATTTCCTTCCCTAAAGGATATTAGTGAACCAGATGGTTTTCACAACAATTAATGATAGTCTCAGTAATTGTAACCATGAAACCATCTTTCAGTTCCAGATTTTATATTAATCAAATTTAAATTCTACCAGCTGCTGTGGTGGGATTTGAGCCCATATTCCCATTAACCTGGGCCTCTGGATTGCTAGTCCAGGGACATTACCACCACCTGAGTGTTTCCTGAATGGCCTAGCATTAGTTGCGCTAACCCTAAAATTACGTCCCCTTGTTCTGGACTCCCACACCAGAGAGAATTATTTTTCCCTAGCTATCCTATTAACTCCTTTAATCATCTTAAACACCTCATTCCTTAATCTTTCATGCTCGGGTATGGATTACAAGCCTAGTTATAATTTAACCCTTTTAACCCCAGTATCATTCTGGTGAATCTGTGCTGCAGCCCCTCCAAGGCTTTCCTGAGCTGCAGTGCCCAGAGCTGAATACAGTATTCCAATTGCTGTGTGCATGCATGCAACCGATTATTTCTTATATGTTGCACTTCCTCCCCCTGAATAACAAAAAAGCTCATCCTGCTTGAGACAGGACAGCATGTTCTTTAGTTCTAGAAACTGATTCTGGTGAATCCCTCCACCTTTCTACCCCCTACAAATTCCAGAACACAGTTCCTGTTAAACCTTCCCACAGACCCATCTTGGTACATTCTCAGGTTCAATTTCTCCTTTTCTATAACCTTTTAAAAATTGTTCTAGGAGCAGCGGAACACAGAACAACTCGAGATAGAGAATGTTTCTAAAGTGAGCCACGTTTCCAGCCCTTTGCAGACAGATGTGGAGACAAGGAGCCCCTCCCCTATTTCTATCTCGGGGAGTGAGACCAGCAGCATCATGCAAAAACTAAAGAAGATGCGCAGCCACATGGATGAAAAGTAATACGATACACACTTAATTATTTGTTGGGGCCTCTTGTAGTGTCTACCACTGTGAAAACCTGGTAAACCTAACCTACTTCATTGCAGCCTGCCATTTGTCAGCTAGTGCAAGTTGTGCTGGATGGGTGGAGTGAGAACTGACATTGGCAACATATAATATATAAAGTACTTCACGCCTCCTTTCCCAACGCCAGCTGGATAACGTGTTTCCGCAAATATCCCTTCGAGTGTTGGGACGTTTGACCTCAGGAATGGGGCAACTAAGTCCAAATGTGACCTCACTCTTGCCTTCCAAGTAGGCCTCCCTGAGAACTCTGGAAGTATTTTTTTCTTACCCTCATCTTTTGTATCAGCACCCTTTACCCCACTTTACCCCAACACTCACGGAATTGCATCATGAGAGTGAGGACTTGCTCTGGTGAAAAGCTCACTATGCTTTTGGGTAGTGGAGGTGGTGGAGAAGTGGAGGTGCATACAGTTTTTACTAGAATTGTTGTTCCAGCTGGAATTGTCAGCTTTGCATCATTAGTGTAAGCTTTTTTTCTTATTACATAGGATTATATGGAATATGCATAACAGAAACAGGCCAGTTGGCCCAGCTAGCCCATGCCAATGTATATTCTCCACTCAAGTCTCCTCCCATCTCTTCTCATTTCTCATCGTAACCCTTTGTTCCCTTCTCCCTTATATGTTTGTCCAGCTTCCCATTAAACGCATCCAGCCTATTCATTTCAACCACTCCCTGTGGTCATGAGTTCCACATTCTCACCCTTCTTTGGGTGAAGAAGTTATTTTCTGAATTCCCTGTTGGATTTATTGGTAACTAAATGACATCTAGTTATGTTGTTCCCCACAAGAAAAAAAACACAGTCTTTGTGTCCACTCTTAGCAGAACTTTTCATAATTTTAAATATCTCTATTCGGTCATCCTTCAGGCTTTTTTTCCAAGAGAAAAGAGACCCAGCCTGTCAATCCTTTCTTGATATGTATATCCACACCTTTTTGGAATCACCCTTGTAAATCTTCTCTGCACCCTCTCCAGAGTGTCCACATTTCTATATATAAAGGATATCTCATTTTGTAATATGACGACCAGAATTGCATGCGGTCAAACCAAGGTTTAATACAGGGTTAGCATTACTTAGAAAAAATCAGATGGGAATGATGTGCTAATTTGATGGATTTTATTTCTGCTTTAACTGACAAGAATTGTGCTAGTTTCATTAAATTTGTCTGCTGATTGTTCAAAGCAAGAAGCCCTTGCTCAGTGAAATACTGTTTCTCCTTCCCCTCTATCATTGCACATGCTATGGTGAATGGTGGTTGCAAACTTTAGACTCTTCTTTTGATGTATTTTTCTATTGGCAACTGGGGGTTGCAAATAATTTTGGATTTGTAGATTTTTAAAGCCCGATAAAAGACAAACTTGATATCTTGAGCAAAGTAAAGGGATGATTGAAGTATCTACAGTGTGAATGAAGTGACTCAAGCTAATAAGTCTCTCAGTGGAAGGAAAGGGGAATGAAGATTTGAGGCGGCTACTTAGAAAGATTAGGCTTGTCAATACATTGTAATGACTTGGCAATCTCACTCTCTCTATGTCCACATCCTGCTTGACTCCTCACCCCCACCCTCCTGATGCCACCCGCTCACAGAAACCTATTGGATTTGAGCAGAAATAATCAGGGACTCTTTAAAATGGCAACTAGGCAGCCAAAGTACAGTGACATGGGTCATGATGCTACTCTACCTGAGCTAATGATTTTGTTTCAAGGACTAGGGGCAGGAAAGAGATGTTTCTGCTGGTTACAATCAGAAATAAAAAGCTGCCTTCACAAGAAACTAACTGGTCAACAATCAGTTTCATAGTTTATGGACTATTAATCCTTGATCAGTTATGATTTAGGACCAGCTGAGACACATGTGAGACAGCTGTGCACGTCTACTTGTTCCTAATCTTTGTTTGTGTGTGTGTATGGGGGGTGGGTGGGGGAGGTGGCAGAGGAGCAGCCAAGATGCACACTAAGCTTGCCATGCTGTAAATGCATCATCTGGCAATTCTTTTGTGGAAATGACATTGGTAATTGAGAAACCTGGGCTGAGCTGCTTCTCCGTTCCTGATAACAGCTGCTGTGAGGTGAGCAGTTACTGCAGGAAAAACATGTTTTCAAAAGGAAGGAGGAAGAGGGGATGGATCAGGGAGCGGGGGTACTAGTTGGGAAAGGGAGTCACTCTGTGCAGCTGGCAAGATGCTGGATGGCATAAGTGCCCTGCCTGATTGAGGATGGTAAGTACCACAAGCTAGAGCTTATATGTTAAACATGTCCTTCAGAGAAATTAGTTAGTACAGTGAGAAACATTTCTTGTTCCTTTTGGATCACACATTAGTGGATAGGCTCTGCAGGCAGCATCCTATGGGGCAGAAAGTGGCAGTGGTTAATATGTCTTGGGACATTGTCAGATAGATACAATGCTTTTGGATCTTGAGTTAAAATTCCAAGTTGTAAGAATTGGTCTGATCAGTGGCTTTAGGAGGAGGATGCTTTCTATGGAACTAAGATGGGTGCTATCAAAGATTGTAGAAAGTAAGGCAGCACAAATGTGCAGGTTCCCCAGGATAGGCAGTAAGAAAAACCTGATGGCGACAGTTAAATGGGCCTGCATTGAAGGTCTGCTCTTGGCTTAGAATGATAGGTTTGTCAATACATTGCAATGACTTGGCAATTTCTCTCTCACTTTGTGTCCAGACCCTGCTCAACTCCCCACCCCCATCCTCCCTGTGCGTTTAAGGTTATGCCCATGGACCTTTATAAGGTCAGAGTCTTTAATTACTTCACTTCCCCTATTTCTTGATTGTCCTGGTGGCAGATCTAATGGAAATTTCAGACAGCACTCTTAGGAAGATGGGCCTGCTTGGGCTGTTGGAAGACATTGTACTTTTTCTGCAATATGACTGAACTCACAGGAGTATTGTCCTCATGAAGAAACCAGTTTATCTGCAATGCTACTGGTAACCAATGAGACCAGCTGAGAAGCAAAACAGAGTAACCGTGGGAATGATGGAAACCATGTACAAGACTTGTAAATTACAGAGTTGGTTGTCAAGAGTAATTCCAGTAATCTAAATGAACTAAAAGCAGAAATTTTGGAGGAAATATTAAAGGAATATCCCACTTCAAAAATGGAGATCTTACAGACAGCTTTCACAGTTTGAACAAGAATTTTGGAAAATTAACAAAAGCCTAATCTTTAAGATAAACTTTGAGATAAATTTGAAATAAAAAGCCTCCTTGTTTGGTTGAACATTTAGTCATGAAAATCAAACATTTATTAAGCTTTCATTTGTCAAGAGACTTGAGTAGCTTTATACGTGAAATGAATTAAATGGCTGAGTATGTTCAAAGACTTTCTGAAATTGTCCTACACGATGCCTGTAAATATCTGCTGCCATAAGAGCGGTAGAGTGATGTCAATTTACAGATCAGGTCTGACCTTTGCAACAACTCTCCAGTTTGAATGCATTGATTTGAATCTTGCACGATTTCATGGGCTGTTTGTGTGCAGTTCTCATTCATCTTCAGGCTTGTACAAACTAACAGTACTTGGTGTTAACCTCTGGGTTGGGACGGTCTTTCACCTTTCAAAATGTGGGCCCACATTCTATTAGCAAGATTTTTGTGTAGTTGTAATTCAATACTCCAACTTAAAAATGGGCAAAAACATCTCAGAACAAAAGTGCTGACAAAAGTATGTATTAATTTGTGGGCTTCTGCCATTGCTTCTTGGGTTTGATGATGATAGCAAAATAATATTGCAGCTATCTAAAAGGGTAGAGGAATTTCACAGCCCAAAACTGATTAGTGATCATTCTTCTGTAACTTGTAAAAACAGGAGTTACATAGTGAAAGTAGTAATGTGAAATTGGAAAGGAATTACCTGAGGATTGGAATTAATGACAGAAAACTTGCTTAAAATGATTGTTGAGGAGGATGAAGCCATGGCTGGTTATAGAAGTGTATTTAGCAAAACTTAAGTGCTTTTGGAAAGCATAGGCATGGTTTAGAAAGTAGGTTTCAATTGTCCCTGTCTTGCTTATGTAAGCCAAAGTCCTTCTGTCTATTCATGTGCGCATATTGGCTGCTGCTGTGGACCCCTGCCTCAGCTGATCATTGCTGCACTACTCCTCAAACTTCCTATTCTTCTGCTATTCTAGGCTTGTACCCTCTTCAACGAGGACCACAGATCCTCTCTGTGCCACCCTTAATATTCTCTGAAAGGCCCATTGAAATGCCTGTTGCTGCCTACCTATGAGCAGAAACCACAATTGCCCTGTCTTCTAGTTGCCAACTTTTCCCCCATTGAGGAGCATTGCCTGTCTCTTTCCTGACCCACTCATGTCACCTTTGCCAGTGAATCAATCACCATCCCTCTCCATATTTCTTTCCAAAATGCCCATTGGATCAGAAGCCAGATCCTTGCAATTCACATCCTTATTTTGAATGTTTTTTTGACATCCTAGCTGTGACTGAAACTATAGTGTACAGATGGTGGCGTTTTGCCTCCTTACTGAAGCCTCCCTGTCTGCTGTGCTTTACTAAAACGCTGTGTGTTGGTGTGATCCTTATCATCAAGGGATCTTGGTTTCTACCCCCTGCCCTCAAATGTCTTCTCTTCCTTTAAACTTTTCACCTATTTCCACTCTGACACCTCTCGAAAGTCCTATTATCTACCCCACCCGTGTCCCACCTTGAGAGTCCTTCCAAGTTCTCCTTTTTTCCCCTCAGCCTCTGTACTGATGAATCATCTTCCTCAGTGATTTCAATAATCTTCCTTGGCTTCCTTTGCCTCTCTTCTGAATTTGCTGACTTCCTGTCTTCACTTAATCTCTCTCTACACGCAACCTCTTCTGGCTGTCTTTGATGGTCTCCCTGCCGTCTCGGTTGTTTCCAACCACTTCCTTGTATTCTTCACAATCCATGTCAAACATCTCCTTTCAATCTCATTTTCTTCAGTATCTATCCTTTGGAAAAAGACTTATCAAGTGATTTGAATTTGCATTTCAAATGTCTAACTACTTCTACCCTCTCATTTTGGCTGTTCCCCTGATTAAAATCCCTGATTACGTTCCTTGAATTTCAAGGGAAGATTTGGGAGCACCTGGAACACACTGGGTGAGCTATCCAGCACAACACTTACCTTGGAACATAGGAGCGGGAGTAGGCCATTCAGCCCATCGAGCCTGCTCTGCCATTCAGTATAACCATGGGTGATCATCCACTTCAATGTCTTTTTCCCCACACTACCCTCATATCCCTCTATGTCATTCGTATTTGGAAACCTGTCAATTGTTGCTTTAAAAATAGCCAATGACTGAGCTTCCATAGCCCTCCGGGGTAGAGAATTCCAAACATCCACAACCCTCTGAGTAAAAAAAAATTCTTTCATCTCAGTCCTAAGTGTCTTCCCCCTTATTTTGAAATGGTGTCCCCTGTTCTAGACTCCCCAGCCAGGGGAATCATCTTACCTGCATCTACCCTATCTATCCCTTTAAATATTTTGGAGGTTTCAATGCGATCACCTTTCATTCTTCGAAACTCTAGAGAATATGGGTCCAGTTTCCCCAATCTTTCTTCATAGGACATTTCCACCATCCCGGGAACAAGTCTGATGAGCCTTCATTGCGCTCCCTCTATGGTAATAATATCTTTCCTAAGATATGGGGACCAAAGCTGCACATAGTATTCCAGGTGCGATCTAACCAAAATTCTGTACAATTGAAGCAAGACTTCACTATGCCAGTAATTAAATCATCTTGTGGTAAAGGCTAACATACATACCACTAGCCTTCCTAATTGCTTGTTGCACCTGGATGTTAGCTTTCAGTAAATTATTGGTGAGATCCCTTTGTACATCTACACTTTCTAATCTCTCACCATTTAAGAAGTACTCTGCACATCTGTTCCTCCTACCAAAGTGGATAATCTCACATTTTTTCACATTATATTCTGTCTGCCATGTTCTTGCCCACTCACCAAGTTTGTCCAAATCCTCTTGAAACCACTTTGCGTTTTCCTCACAACACACATGTCATCTTGGAACTTGGAAATATTACATTTGGTCCCATGTTCAAATCATTAATATATATTTTCAACATCTGGGGCCCAAGTACTGATCCTTGCAGTATCCCACTAGTCACAGCCTGCCAACGCGAGAATGACCCGTTTATTCCTACTGTGTTTTCTGCCTGTTAACCAACCCTTAATCCATGCCAGTGTATTATCTCCTATCCCATGTGCTTTAATTTTGCGAGCTAACCTCCTGTGGGGGACTTTATCAAAAGCCTTCTCAAAATCCAAGTACACTATGTCCACTGAACCCCTTTTATCAATTCTGTTAGCAACATTATCAAAAAATTCCAACATATTTGTCAAACATGATTTCCCATTCATAAATCCATGTTGACTATGCTCAATCAGATTATTATTCTCCAAATGTCCATTTATTACACCTTTTATAACAGATTCCAGCATTTTTCCTACTACTGATGTAAAGCTAATAGGTCTGTAGTTCCTTGTTTTCTCTTTCCCTCCCTTCTTAAATAGTCGGGTGACATTTGCTACCTTCCAATCTGCAGCAACCATTCCAGAATCTATAGAATTTTAGAAGTCAACCACCAATGCATTCACTATCTTCATAGCTACCCCTTTCAACATTCTGGGATGTAGAATATCAGGTCTGGGGACTTATCAACCTTCAGTCCCATTGATTTCTCCAATACAACCTCCTTATTGACGCTAATTTCTTTTAATTTCTCATTTTCCCTAGTCCCTTGGATTTCTAACTCTGGGAGATTTCTTGTATCTTCCTCAGGGAAGACAGACACAAAGTAATCATTTAGCTTCTCTGCCATTTCTCTATTGCCCATTATAAATTCTCCTGACTCTGCCTGTAATGGACCCACATTTGTCTTCGCCAAACATTTCCTTTTTACATACCTATAGAAGCTTTAACAGTCTTTTTGTTTTTTGCTCCGTTACATTCATATACTATTCTCCCTTTCTTTATCAATTTCTTGGCCCTCCTTTGCAGTATTCTAAAATGCTCCTAATCCTCAGGTTTGCTATTATTTCTGGCAACTTTATAGGCCTTTTCTTTTAATCTTATACAATCCTTAACTTACTTTGTTAGCCACAGTTGACTGGCTTTTTGGGTTTTTGTTGCTTGAAGTAATGTATAGTTGCTGTAAACTGTGAGATCATTCCTTAAAGGCTGTACGTTGCCCTTGTACCATCATACCTTTTAATATATTTTCCAATCCACCTCAACCAATTTTCCCCTCATACCTTCATAATTTCCTTTGTTCAAATTTAACACCCTTGCTTTAGATTGAATTACCTCACGTTCAAACATAATGTAAAATTCTGTCACATTATGGTCACTCATCTTTTACAACAAGATTATTAATTAGCCCTTTCTCATTACATAATACTAGAGCTGGAATAGCCTGTTCTCTACACTTTCCTTAACATTTTGCTCTAGAAAACCATCACTAACACGCTCCAGAAACTTGTCCTCCACAGTGTTAGTGCTCATTGGTCTTACCCAGTCCATATGCAGATTGAAGTCACCCATGATCACTGTATTACCCATGCTACACATGTCTCTAATCTCTTAATTAATACCATGCCCCACACTACCATTACTGTTTGGTGGCCCATAAACAACTCCTACCAATGTTTGGTGCCCTTTGCTATTTCTTAACTCCTTCCAAACAGATTGCATATTTTGTTCTTCCGATCTGAAATCCTCCCTTACTAATGTCTGATTCTATCCCTTATTATCAATGCAACACCACCTCCTTTTCTTTTTCCCGTCCTTCCTAAATTTTGAATCTCCTTAAATATTCAGTTCCCGGCCTTGGTCACCCTGTAGTCATGTTTCTGTAATGACAATTAGATTATAGCCATTTACCTCTATTTGTGCCTTTAAATCATCTACCTTGTTGTGAATGCTGTGTGCATTCAGGTAGAGCACCTTTAACTTTGTCTTTTTGACATTATTCCACATTCTAAGCCTAGTTGATGCTTGTCTTTGTTCCACCAGCCTTTAATTGCACTTGCTACTTTTTTTTACTTCCTGTTACCAGCTTTATTTCCTTTCAATTTGTGCTCCCCCACCCCCCCAGGTTCCTATCACCTTGACAAGCTAGTTTAAACCCTCCACAACAGCAGTAGCAAATCTCCCTGCAAGAATATTAGTTCCGGTCCTGTTAAGGTGTAACCCATCCAACTTGTACAGGTACCACCTTCCCCAGAACAGGTTCCAATGCCTCAGAAATCTGATGTCCCACTTCTTACATAAATTCTCCAGCCACATGTTGAATCGCTCAATCCTCCTACTCCTGTGCTCACTAGTACATGGCCCTGGGCGTAATCCTGAGATTACTGCTTTTGAGGCCCTGCTTTTTAATTTCCTTCATAACTCCCTAAAATCATCTTTCAGAACCCCATCCCTCTTCCTACCTATGTCATTGATACCAATGTGGACCAGGACCTCTGGCTGCTCACCCTCCCACAGAGGATGTTCTGCAGCCACTCAGTGACATCCTTGACCTTTGCACCAGGGAGGCAACACACCTGGAGTCATGTTTACAGCTGCAGAAATACCTTTCTGAACTCCTGACTATTGAATCCCCTATCACTATTGCTCTTCCATTCTTCTTCCTCCCCTCCTGTGTAGCTGAACCACTCATGGTGCTACGGACTTGGTTCTGGCTGCATTCCCCTGAGAAACCATCACCCTCACCAGTATTTAAAATGGAAAACTGATCAGAAAGCAAGATAGACTCAGGGGACTCTTGCAATACCTGCCTTGTTCTCTTCGACTGCCTGATGGTCATCCATTCACCCTCTGCCTGCACACCCTTAACCTGCGGTGTGAACAGCTCCCTAAACGTACTATGCATGTAGTTCTCTGCCTCATGGATGGACAACAGTGATTCCAGCTGCACTCAAGTTCCAAAGCCTGAGCTCAAGCTTCTGCAGCTGGTGATGCTTCCTGCATATTTGTTTGTCTAGGACACCTGGATGCGTTCATGACTTCCCACATACCAAAGGATGTACGCATTGTACTTGGCTGAGCTGACCTGCCATACTGTAACTTTAAAAAGTATTTATTACAATTAGAATAAGTAAAATAACTTGCCAGTTATTCACCAATCAGCTTCTTCTCCTGTACCAAAGTAAGAAGCAGCTACTGGAGGCTGAAAAAAGCAGTAAAAGAAAGGAGCACCTCCCTAAATTCCTCACTCAACAAACTTCCACCTTGACACTGTGCACTTAAAGCAGCACTCAGTGCAGACCAAGCAGCACTGAGGAACCCCTGCTTTTATACTTTCAGACTCAGCTATTCTCATTGCAGACCATTATAAACACTATGTTAGTTTGAAAGCCTCTATCAAAAAGCCCTCCTTTTATGCTCTAAGGTGAACAGCCCCAACTTCTCCTGTCACTCCACAGAACTACCATTCTAGTACTAAAGCCAAAGCATGGGTATCTTTCCTAAAGTATGGTGCCCAGAATTGAATGCATTATTCCTGCTGACACCTGACCAGTGTTTTACAAAGGTTTAGCATAACTCCCTTGCTTTTGTATTCAATACCTGCCTTAATAAAGCCAAGAACCTCGCATGCTTTTTTAACAACCATCTCAACTTACATAGTTGCAAAGTATTGCACAGCTTTGGAGCACCAGTAACAGGTCCATGTGGTGTTTGTGTTCCACATGAGCCTTGTTCCACCCGTCTTCATCTAACACCATTAATATATCCTCTTTTCTCCCTCATGTGTTTATCCAGCTTCCCTTTAAATGCATCGATTCTAGTCACCTCAACTACTCCCTGTATAAAGTTCCACATTCTAATCACTCTCTCCGGGTAAAGAAATTTCTTTTGAATTCAACTTATTAATATTTATAGCCCTTAGTTCTGGTTTTCCTTGCAAGTGGAAACATTTTCTCTACATCTACCCTATTAAACCTTTGCATAATTGTAAAGACTTCAATCAAGTCACCCATCAGTCTTCTCTTTTGTAGAGAAAAGAACCCCTACCTGTTCAATCTTTTATGATAGGTAATAACCCCTTAGTTCTGTAAATCTTTTTAGCAACTTTTCCAATGTCAAGATATCCTTTTTATACTATGGACACCAGAACTGTTCACAGTATTCCAAGTATGGTATAACTAAGGTTCTGGACAAATTTAATATAAATTCTCTGCTTTTCAGTTCTATCCCTCTAGAAATGTGCAACAGTTCTTTGGTTTTTTTTTAGGACATTATTAACCTGTGTTACTACATTAAGTAATTTGTTTATCGGTACCCTCCAAATCTTTCTGCTCGTGTACCCCATTTAGACATTTGTTTTACAAGAAGTATTTGACATCCTGATTATTCCTACCAAAATGTAGCACCTCACATTTATCAATAATGAAGTTAATTTACAAATTGCATGCCAATTTTGAAAGTTGATCAATATCTTGTATTTGAATCTCTTCAGATTTCTGTTCCTGCCTTCATCAAAGCTGCAAATGATATCCTCTATCGCCAGGGCCACATACTTTCACCTCCATAATATCACCCATCTTCCCTCCTGCCTCAGCTGATCCATGCTTTTGTGACCACCAGCCTCGACTATTCCATTGCCCTCCAGGCTGGACTCCGATCTTGCACCTTCTGTTAACTTGAGCTTATCCAATCTCTGCTGCCCATATCCTTACTTGCACCAAGTCTTATTCATCCATCATGGCTGTGCTTCCTGACCTACATTGCCTCCCGGTCCAGCAATGACTCTGGTTTAAAATTCTTATCCTTGTGTTCAAATTGCTCCATGACATTGCCCTCCCTATCCCTGTAACCTCCTCTATCTATGTAAACTTCTAAGGTATCTGAATTCCTCCAATCCAAGCCTCTTGTGCATCCCTGATTTCCTTTACCCTTCCATTGGCTTCCATGCCTTCATCTATGTCAGGACCCCATGCTCCTGAATTGCCACATTAAACCTCTCTATCTCCTTTTTTTTTTTTTTAAGAACTTGTTTAACCCCAACTGTTCAGTCAAGTTTTTGGTCAACCTTCCTAATATCATCTCCATTCATTTTTTTCCTTATGCCTCTGTGAGGTTCTTTGGGATGTTTTCTATGTTACATAAATGTTAGTTGCGGCTCCTGAATAGCTCTTTGTTTTGCCTCTGATTTAAAATTCTCATCCTTGTCTTCAAATCCCTCCATGGCCGCCCCTCTCAGTATCTCTTTAATCACCTCCAGCTCCACAACCTCCGATATCTGCGCTTCTCTAATGCTGGTCTCTTGAGCATCCTCAATGTTAATTGCTCCATCAATGGCCATGCCTTCAGTTGCAAGCTCTGGAATAATCTCCCTGTAGCTCCCTGCCACTGTACCTCACTTTCCTTGTTTAAGAGGCTCCTTAAAATCTACCTAGCTTTTAGTCATCTGACCTAATATCTCCTTCGGTGGCTTGATGCCTTTGTTTTATAATGTTTTTGTAAGCGTTTTGGGACATTTCATTATGTTAAAGGCACTATATAAATATAAGTTGGTGCTTGTTTTAATTTTCTGGCTCTGTGACTGTTCTCAAGTCAAAGACTGATCAGTAATTGATAACTGACACACAGCTTCACAGTAAAACCTGAAATGTTGCCCTATATAACTTGTCAGGGAATCAGGATTAGTTTAAACTACCTCCATTTTAAAAGTGTGCAGCTAAAGGATCCATTGATGTGACCCTCTGAAAGCATGTTACAGCTAGGTTTATTTAACTCGAGCTTTCATAGTGACAAAAAGAGCATCCTCCCCCATTTTCTTTGGGTGGGGAAGGCTTTAGTGTTTCACTATGGCACTCTTACTTGTGGAATCAGATCAAGCGTCATCCCAATTAGTCCAGTGCGGTTTTAATTTGTAATTTCTAAAAGCAGTTTTTTCACAAGCTGCTGATCAAATGCATGGGGTTTGTGGTTGTCCCATATTTGGAGTTAGTTGCATTTAAGACAAAATATAATGAACTAATATTTTGAATTAAATAATGAACATAAATAATGTAAAGTGGTCAAAAAGTATCAGATAATTTGAATTAAGTGGCTTCAACTAACAAGTGGACTATTGTGTTGTTTCTGTAGTGTTGTGCCCTTGTTGAAGTGGCGTGCATGTAAATGGAGCTTGCCCTATCTAACCCTCACAACTTCTGTTTCCGTCTTGTATCTGGCATTATTGCTGTTAACAGGTGGTTTCTCTGCAGTGGTACTATAAAGTTCTGAATGTTTGTTTCCGAAAGATTCAGTGATGTGTTCTACTTGAACTGTGGGTTTGAAATTATTGTCTCACATCCCATTGGCACCCTTCTATGTAGCACAAATGTACTGTGCCATGGAGTGTTAAAACCAAGCCTGTAATTCCTCACCTGATAAGCTGTTCATGATGGGGAAGTAGTATTTGAAGACCCCTATACTTCACAACATGAGAGGATAAAGAATCAAAGGCTAAATCACGAGTGGGTAAATTCAGCTCACTACCAGTTGGAGGTAAATTACCAAACGCGTGCCCTTTCAATTTGAGAATGCTATGCGGCAAGCAGGGGAGGGGCAGTGCATACTTTTAAATGGCTCTTAAGGTATCATTTATGATCTACTGCATTTTTTAAAGTAAAATTATAATTGACATTTTGAGAGAGAGTAGACAGGACAATTTCAGCAGGTGTCACTACTTTGTGCAGGGGTTTATACAATATTCTTTACATTTTAACCCTTGTAGACTTGGCAGCGTTGTGGTATCCATTTCATTTCACCAGCTTCTACTTGTTTCAGGCCCTCTTTGTTGGTTTTGCAAAGTGAGGGTCACATCTATGCAAGCCTTGCTACCTGAGCCAAATCTCACCATTCCAAAAACTAAAAAGGAGGAAGGTGGCAACCCTTTGCTGTCCAATGTGAATTACAGTCCTGTGTCTGTCTGGCCCCAGTCTCTGTATCTGGATCAGCAAAAGTTAGAATCCCTGGGATGTTTCTGGAAAGTTCTGCAAGTCATCACATTCTTATCACAGTAATTACAGTCAAAGACTAAATTTACGCTCTTTGCCAACAACAATGGTTGGTTGGAGGTGGAGAGCTCTGCCCTGGGAGAGACCCTTATTCACCCCATTGGAGTCACCTGATGATAGAGTGTTGACATTGGGAGTGAAATGAAATGGGATTGGGGCAGTATTGGACCATTGTTTTAATTCACCTCTTCTGTTTCCCATTGTCTAGTTCTGAGAGGGGGTTTGTCAACGCACAAACAAAACTCTAATACCCTTGAGAAAGTAGTATTGAGGAGCATTTCTTCACATCAACTGTAATTGTAGATTCCGATCACAATGCTGGTTGATACTCTCACCCTTTTTCAGGTGGGTTTGTAAGCTGTGGTTGGTCTATTAGGATCGTAGCTGTAGTACAGTACTTGAGTTTCCCACTCTCGTCCCCTGCCCCCATTGAAAAGAGATGTCAGCTTTGATGAGCACCGTTGCCACTTGAAGTCCTAGAATCCTAGCCAAAGGAATTAGAATGAGGCAAAAGATGTACGGAGGTTGGATACCAAATAGTTTTATGCATTAAGTGGAAATTCTGCTTAAAATGTGAGGTTTTCTTTAGAGTATCTAAAGAATGAACTCAGCTGTTGTCTTTTTTTTTCCTGTTTTGCCTCCTTTTTGTAGACACTGCTCTCCTGTTCACTACTTCTTCTCTGTCTTTACGTCTCATCACTGGGCTTCTCTCAGTGTCTGTTTCCCCAACCTACATCCCAAATTCCAGCTGTACATCTACAACCAGCTGGTCAGGTACTGTGCAACCTCTGCTTCTCACTGATCGAGCATGCTCTGTTTCATCACATGCACGTGGGTGGTGTGGGGGTCGGTGGTGGGATGAGGGGAGAGAATTGTGCAGAGAAAATTTTGAGTTCCTCTATCTCTCGGTTGTGGCTTCACGTAGATGTGCCAAGCTGCTGGCTGGCAATGTATTGTAGACTTTGCAGTTGACTGAAGCATGCTTATTAAAGGGGCATTAACATGGAAGCGAGTGGTTAAACTTCCCCAAAAAATCCTGAGCTCATGCCAACGGAACATTATTGAAGTTTGAATTGTTTAAAATTTTGAATAGGACTGTTGGAAATGTGGCAAAGCTGCAGCTTGCTGATTTTGTTTCATGCACCTTTAAGTTATGTATCTAAATTTGTATTGCAAACCTGAATTTTCAGGTAGCAGTGCCCCTTTAACAGTGCAAATGTGTCTTTGGTGAGCACTTGAGATTTTTCCATTTTCATTCTCTTGTGCACTTAAGTTTTCCTAAAATAAATCTGGATATAATTCTCACAGTATTCACCCTTATAGAATGTTTGCAAAATGCATATGTAACTATAACTACTTTTGTTTAATTGCCTGCCACTTGAAATATTGCTGGCAGGCCTCAAATCTTGATTTAAAGTTGTAATTTATTAAAAAAAAATTGAAAGTACAAATATTTCCAGGGCACAATGCTGCATTAACCAGCACATTGGACATGCTTACAGGCAGATGGGAAGATTCCAGCTACGGCAGGAATTCTGTGTTTATTGCTGATTTGTGTTTGATTCTGCCTCTGAACTATTTGATCTTCCTTTTTTATTTTGCTTTAAACTGCATTCAGCATCGAGTTGGTTACTTTGCTGCATTTCTGCATCTTTTTCCCCCACTGAACTGAAATACAATTCCATCCCCCGCTTCTTGATTTGGCATCAGTATTTTTGAAAATTGTTTATTGGTGTTTCTACTGTAAAGGATCTGGTGCGGAGGTGTTAATTTACCATTTTCTTCCTGTTCAGTTTTCAAGGAAAAAGCAGCTGGCACTGATGACAGGACACATCAATGTCCTGGGGGGGGTTACCATTGACCAGAAACTTAACTGGACCAGCCATGTAAATACTGTGGCTACAAGAGCAGATCAGAGACTAGGAACCCTGCGACGTGTAACTCACCTCCTGACTCCCCAAAGCCTGTCCGCCATCTACAAGGCACAAGTCAGGAGTGTGATGGAATGCTCTCCACTTGTCTGGATGAGTGCAGCCCCAACAACATGAAGAAACTCAACACTATCCAGGCCAAAGCAGCCTACTTGATCAGCACCCTATCCACCAACTTTAAACCTTAATTCACTTCACTCTCAGCACACAGCGACAGCAGTGTGCACCATATAACAAGATGCACCGCAGCAACTCACCAAGTTCTTTTAACAGCCCATGGTCTCTACCATCTAGAAGGACAAGTGCAGCAGACACATGGAAACACCACCAACTGCAAGTTCCCCTCCAACCTGACTCCGAACTATATCACTGTTCCTTCACTGTCGTTGAGTCTAAAATCTGGATCTCCCTCCCTCTCAGCACTGTGGGTGCACCTACACCACATGGACTGCAGCGATTTAAGGTGGCAGCACACCAACATCTCCTTAAGGGCAATTAAGGATGAGCAATAAATGCTAACCTAGCCAGTGATGCTCACAATCCTACGAAACTATTTTAAATAGAAACAAATTTGTAACACAAATATACCACTGCAGATATAGTGCAAAAGAATACAGATCCTGCAATTACTGTGCTGTAAACTTGACTTGTTTTAAATAGTTTTTTTTGTTAACCTCGACATTAAATTGCATGGACCATCATCATTGGAGAGAAATTGTCACGTCACAAAAGTGTTAGGACATTTCACTCTCATCCAGTTTAATTCATGCTCTCTTTACCTTGTACACTTTAATGCTGTGAATTTAGATATTATAGTCTGGCCTTCCTGCTGGATTGTACTGTTTTCAGTGCAATTCGCCTGGAATTGGAAACTATTGCAAAGGATTGTGGAATTTTAAGTTTTTAAAAAACTTATTCATTCATTCATTCATTCGTGGGATGTGGCTAGGCCAGCATTTATTGCCCATTCCTAATTGCCCTTGTTCAGAGGGCATTTAAGAGCCAACCACATTGCTGTGGGTCTGGAGTCACATGTAAGCCAGTCCAGGTAAGGACGGCAGATTTTCTTCCCTAAAGGGCATTAACGTAAATAGCATTTAGTGGAAATTAATTTTCTGTGATCTGTTGCACTGGGTTGTGATAGAAGCTGGCATCCTCCCACAGGATGAACTAATCATCATTGGAACTTTCTGCTAATTGTGCTCCTTTGCAAACTGTTAAGGAGGCCGTAAATATTAGCTGGTCTCTTGCGATCAGGAACAAAAGAACAATTGGCATGTTTTGAAAGCTTTTGATTTTTTCCCAGTTCACTAAGAAACTTGACTGTACCCCAATATAATTAGTAAATGTATCTGTATATATTTTTTAAAACTATTTTCAGCGTTTTTAAAATTAGATTTCCCACATATGATGGATTGAAGACAGTTAGATTAAAATACTCTTTTGTGTGAATCCCCGTTTCAGCTGCATTAAGCAAACTGTGCCGAGTCTTGTATATCTGAGTACCTTTAGAAACAAAATTTTTAAAAATTACAATCTAAAATGCTGCCTGATTGTGATTCAGTGGTATGCAAATGAAGCTGAATAGAAACCTGTGCGCATGCAATTTAAATGCAATTTGTGGCCAGATCACTTACAAAGATTGCGCCCAAAGTGGAAACTCTACCCTCAAATATTTAATGTGACGTTGACCAACAAACCCTATGCTGATGGTACCTCACTCTGTTGTTCCTGTCCACCAGACTTGTTTATAAGTCTATCCGTGTAATCATTCCCAAGAGTTTGAGCTTTTAGAAGCTTCCTTCTTGGGGAAAGATCATTTTGAGTTCATAGAGATCACGCTGAAACATTTCAATGAGTGACACTGAAGTCTGAGGATTATCTCCAGCATGACTGTAATCTGCCCTGGCCCTTCTATGTACATATTGGCATAAATCTATGCCAGCTACTGTGCAAACGTTTCTGAAAGCTGTATATTTCAGATTTACCTTAGCCACAAGGAAGGTAAACTAAATAGGATGGATCAATATAAAATTATTGTTAGGCGATAAAAAACAAACTGGCAAACCCAAACCCAAGGCAACATCAGTGACTTAGTGACCCTGAATCATGCAGGCAGTTGAAGAAAACATTTTTGCACCGACCCCCCCTTCTCCCTGATCTCCTCCCCTGTTCACCTTGTGGTTCTTTTAAATCTGCTTGTAAAGTCCCCTCAACCATGAAAAGGCCGTGACCTTAAAAAGATAGGCAACATCTAACTGTACCAAGAGACAGCACCAATTGGGTCATTTTGCATCCTTCCAAATTCTGCTTCAAATAAAGAATATCTCCTTCAGCTTTCGAAAGGTCACCTCGATCTGAAACATTAACTCTCTCTCTCTTCCCAGATGCTGCCTGACCTGCTGATTATTTCCAGCATTTTTTTGTTCTTATTTCAGATTTCCAGCATCCACAGTGTTTTTCTTTTGTACTTGAGCTACTTGATGCCCTTTCCCATTCCCTTGTGAAAGATTACAAAACTAATTTGGAAGAATGGTGCTGCGGTTTCTTTCATCGAAGCTGAGAAATTTTATAGAATCTGTCTTCCATGTACTGATGATGTGTAATAAATTGATAATCGGATCTCTTCCCACAATCATTCCAGAGGCTGAATGCTTTTGGGGATGGGAAAGTGTGATATGTGTATAGTGTGCACTTGAGATGAAGATTGTAGTATATTGAGCACACATCATTTCATTAACCTTTTCATTGGGGTTCTTCAATGTGAAGACATTTGTTATCTGAGTAACTATGCATAATGCAACAAGTTTTGCACATCTCTTCCTTCCAGACATTAGAAGCATTAACAGCTGAAAAATCTTCTATTAGAATCTAGTGAACTGTATGAGTGCTCCTGTTTAAAACTGAGTGTTTCTACCAAGGAACCTTTGATTGCTAAACGAGAAGAATTTAGGGCTTTACTCCCACTGAATTATTATTCTGAAAAGAGCAGCAAGCTTTTCACCAATTCTGGACCTTAAGCACCCTGAAATAAATTCTGAAGAAAAATCCTAGATGGTAATGGTACCGCAGAAATATAGGTTTTGGCTGGTGAGTATTTATTGACTTTAAGGATGCATCATTCCATAGTGGTGAGAATCTCACAGTGTACAGTAACCTTGAATGGTTGAATGGTATTGATAAGAGTACAAAATCTGATAGATTAATGTGGTTTAACTGCAACTGAGCACCGTCTAGACTATAAGAGAAAGTAAAGAAAATGGGGCTTGGTCAATCCAGAGTTAGCAGTGTCACATGTGAATCTGGATTGAAAGTGATCATGGAGACAGCTTGCAGGATCCAAAGTAGGTACTAGGAGGGACATTTGTTTCAAAGCACATTCAGAAAAATTGAACATTTTTATTATTCTTGCATGCAGTGTGGGCATGACTGGTAAGACCTGCAATGAAGATAACATTGTTTTTGATTTCAGAACTTGTTAAATTGTTGTTGCTAAATGCAGGTCACATTATAAAAGCACCTTTCACACTCTTCACCTGGAAAATTGGTCCCAGTTCTGTAGGAGCCGGATTAGGCCATTTGGCCTGTCGAGCCTGCTCTGCCATTCAAACAGATCATGGCTGAACACCAACTCCACTCCATTTTTCTCCACTATCCCCATATATCTTGAAGTCATTAGTGTCCAGAAATCTATCAATTTATGTATTGAATATGCTCAATGATTGCACTTCTACAGTCTTCAGGGGTAGAGAATTCCATAGGTTCACCACCACTTGAGTGAAGGAATTCCTTCTCATCATCTTAAATGGCCACCCCTTATTCTGAGACACTGTCCCCTTGTTCTAGACATACCAGCCAGGAGAACATCCTATCCACATCTACCCTGTTATGCCCTGTAAGAATTTTGTAAATTCATCCAGATAGAGTCTGTGTTACATGTACTGATAAAGTGCAATAAATTGATAACCATTGCCAGTATTCAGTGTCAGCTCATTCTCTGTTATGGTTATGAGGCAATTTAAATATGAGCTCTCTGTTTAACAATTTGAATTAATCGATGAAGTATTCAAGTCCTACTGGACATTTATTTTTAAATTGCTCCTAATGAGAATATTCCCTTTACCAGGCAGTGGTAATTCTGGAATATTCTAAATGGTAATAATAATCCCATTTACACAATTTGAATGGCATTCTGGGGTAGCCCAAGAGTTTATGAATTGTCCAATGCTCGCAAGTCACCGTAATCCCAGTACTATTGCAACCCGGGGTTCCCTCCCCAGTACTCCCAAATCTTCACACCGCAACCCAGAACCACCCATCCATCAACATGGAGTCATTAAGGGGAAATCATGTTTAATTAACTTGCTGGAGTTTTTTGAGGAAGTAACAGAAAAGGTTGGTAAAGGTAATGTTTGTGTATATGGATTTTCAAAAGGCATTTCTTACAGTGTCACACAACAGACTGGTGAGCAAAATTCTAGATCACGGAATAAAAGGGAAAGCAGGCACTTGGATAAGAAATTGGCTGAGTGACAGGAAACAGAGTAGTGATAAATGATTGTCTTTCAGATTGGCGGAAGGTTTGTAGTAGAGTTCCCCAGGGGCCAGTGTTGGGACCCTTGCTCTTCCTGATATATATTAATGACCTAGACTGTGGTGTGCAGGGCATGAATTTGCAGATATAAAAACAAAAAAACTGCGGATGCTGGAAATCCAAAACAAAAACAGAATTACCTGGAAAAACTCAGCAGGTCTGGCAGCATCGGCGGAGAAGAAAAGAGTTGACGTTTCGTAAGCTCCCTCCCCCATCCCCACCCCCTTTCTGTTTCCCCCTTCCCTTTTTTTTTCCAATAAATTATAAAGATTTTCCTTTTCCCACCTATTTCCATTATATAAAAAAAAACCCCACTAGAGCTATACCTTGAGTGCCCTACCATCCATTCTTAATTAGCACATTCGTTTAGATAATATCACCAACTTGAATTTTAACACCTATGTGTTCTATTGTACTATTGTCATTGACATCTTTTGATGATCTGCTTCTATCACTGCTTGTTTGTCCCTACAACCACACCCCCCCCCCCCCACCTCTTTGTCTCTCTATCTCTCCGCCCCCCACACACACACCTTAAACCAGCTTATATTTCAACTCTTTCTTGGACTCGAACACAAGTTCTGTCGAAGGGTCATGAGGACTCGAAACATCAACTCTTTTCTTCTCCGCCGATGCTGCCAGACCTGCTGAGTTTTTCCAAGTAATTCTGTTTTTGTTATGAATTTGCAGATGATATGAAGATTGAAAATGTTGTCAACTGTGATGGGCATAGTCTTGAACTTCAAAAGGACATGGGCATGTTGGTGGATTAGGCAGACAAGTGGCAGATGAAGTTCAATGCAGAGAAGTGTGAGGTGATTTGTTTTAGCAGGAAAGATATGGTGGAGTCAGTATAAAATAAAGGGAGAAAATAAAGGAGGCCCAGGAACAGAGAGACCTCAGTGTAAATGCACGTGAGCCATTGAAGATGGCAGGGCATGTTGAGAGAGCAGTTAATAAAGTATATAGTATCTTAGGTTTTATTATTAGGGGCATTGAGTACAAGAGTAAGGAGGTCATGTTGAACTTGTGTAAGAAACTAGGCCTCATCTGGAGTACTGCGTTCTGTTTTGGGCACCGTACTTGAGAAAGGGTGCGAAGGCATAAGAGAAAGTACGGAGGAGATTCGCAAGAATGATTTCCAATATGAAGAACTGTAGCTATGAGGATAGATTGAAGAAGTTGGGACTGTTTTCCATCGAGAAAAGAAGGCTGAGAATAGAAATGATAGCGATATTCAGGATCCTGAGGGGAATGGCCAGGATAAATAGTGAGAAGCTATTCCCACTCGAGAGCATCAAGATCTAGAGGGCACAGATTCAAATTAATTGGCAAAAGGAGTAAATGTGATGTGAGGGAAAATTTTTTTAATCCCAGAGGGTGGTTGGATTCTGGAACAAACTTCCTGAAAGGGTGATGGAGGCAGGTTCAATCGAGGTATTCAAAAGGGAATTGGATTGCCACCTGAACAGAGAGATTGTGCAAGATTACGGGGATAAGGCAGGGGAGTGGGAATAGGTAGAATGCTCTTTCAGAGAGCCAGTGCAGACTCGATAGGCTGAATGGCCTCCTTCTGTACTATAAAGATACTGTGAACACAAAAAGTCTCATCATGCCACAGTCTCCTCTATTACTTCCAGATCTTGGAACATCCCCTTCCACCGCCCCAGTCCCCCTGCCGCCACACACTCAAGGCTGTACTCTCATTGCATATGATGACATTTATTGTCTAGACTTTAAAATATCAAGTGGTGATTTTACAAACAGTTCACGGAATTCTTTAAATCCTGAGGCTGTGTGAAGTCAGTCATTGAATGGAAAATGTGACATTTGCCCAACCTTTGGCTCTATGTATCAGACCTATTTTTGTGAGTTAGGTTACCAGTTTCCAGCTCTGTTAAAAAAGATATTTTCTCAGTCTTTGATTTTGTGAAGCACAGTCATTCTATCATCTAAGGGGTTGTGTGAAACATTGAAGGTTGTTGTGTTGAAGTACCTAGTTCTGGGTGGGAGAGCATTATTACAGATATACATTGCCTAAGTTTGGAATGGAGTACTGCTTAATGAATTAAAGCTTGTTTTTAAACTGAGGTGTCCTTGAATAACTGAAGTCTGGAAACTTTGCTCATCATCAGAACACATCTTTCATTTTCTTCGAATTGGTATTTTTTCAATCTGTTTTGTAAATGAACTCAACAAACACTCTAATCATTTGGCATGGGGGAAGAGGCTGCAACTCTGTCACAAAATAGGTTAAAAATCCCGAAGGTCAAGAAAGCTTAACTCTCTACTTTTCCAAGAATTATACCATCAATAGGAGGGGTGATCTAAATGCAGGAAGGCACAAATGTCATCTACCTTTATCATGGCAAACCTCTCACTAAACTTTAAGTAGTATGCCACTGGAGACCTGTTTGTTCGGTTCCTTGGAGTTCGCAGTCCAGGATGATCCCAATTATAATCCTTGGGCTGGACCAAGTTACCAGATTGCAACAGGCAGGGAGCTCTGTGTAAGCCTAGAGGGTTCATATAAAAAAAATCAAACATTGCAGAGTGAAGCTGTGCAATGTTTGAAGCTGCCAGTTTTTCACTAGTATCAGTGCATCTCCAAACTTGCAGAGAAAATCCTGTCAAAGGCATTGATTAACTGTACTTGGCCTATTTACATGCAGTGCTGGTAGCAGTGCTGCATTATTGTAGGACACATGGATTGTGCAAGAAGGAGACTCTTGTTTGAATTTTCTACCTATTGTGAAACTATAGCCCAAACAGTGTCAAGCTTAAAATGTAAGAATGATATATTTTGAGGTACCAGGTTAATGTCTAATAGTACAGATAAGTTTTGGTAGATTGTTGACTCTCTCTCTCTATTTCTATCTCTCTTTCCCCTCTTGCTGCTTGCATGTCCATCAGGTTCCTCACTAAGCGGGAGCAGAAACTGATGCATCGGCGACGATATGCAGAGGAGCTGCTCGAGTGGAAACGGCGGCTCGATGCTGAGGAAGCTGAGATCCGCCGAATGGAAAAGCAGGCCCTGGCTGCTTGGGACAAGGAGCTCAAACAAAAAGTGGCAAAGAGAGAGGCGAGCGAAAGAAGCCCAGGATCTAAGGGTAAATGTTTTACTCTGTCTCTGATTCCATTTGTTTTCTTATTTTTCCAATAGTTGTCTCCCTTTAAAGTAGTAATATATGTGCTGTGATGTGGGCTGGTTCCAAGCTGCTGTTCCTTTGGTTCCATCAGGCTCTTTGACTGTGATGGCATGTTTGAGGCTGACAAGCTGATGTACAATCTTGACAGTCTGGATTACTGGATAGGAAGCAAGGGTGTAAACCTGGCCTGTGTTTTTTTGTCTCTTTAATTCAGGAAATCTGATTTCCCTCGCCTCAACTGTGACCTGGTATTCCAGCCCAGTCTGGGTATTGGAACCAGGATCTTCCTGAATTGTCTCAGCATCCATCATAGTGCAGTTTCCCACTCAGCCTCTTGGGGAAGGCTGTAGTTTCGGATTTTAATTCCTTTTGCTGTCTCTGGTTGGGTATCACTTGCAGAGTTGAGAAGTAGCAGTGGTTGAAATCAGATTGTGACTTGGACGATGTTTTTATAAGGCCCACATGGCCACTGTTAACACTAGAGGAAAAATCACACTTTCTCGTGCAATATGGATAATTCATTGTCTCATTGTTCCCACCATCAGCAACAGCATCAGACTGTAATACCAGTACTGAACCATAATATTGTACAGATGGAGTATTTTGACTGTTGGCGGAGTTATCTAATGGCATCTGAATTTACACAAGGTGGTTTTGGTGAGCGTTTGACCTGTGCACATTTAGCTTGCTCTGGTCAACAGTTCCTGACCTCCCTTTATGTCACTCCTACATGTTTCTGAAATGCAGAATACTTTGAAAGGAGCATGGAGCTGAAAGACAGTCATACTGAATGGCTCTACTTCAAACACTGATGTCAATCCACTGCAATGTAAATGTTCTAACTCGTGTTCTTCTCTCTAGACACAGCCAGTGAGGAAGAATGCCCTGCACCATCTTGCTCCCAGCCCCACAGTGACAGCTCTATTCCAGAGGAGGTTGCAAGTCCGCCTGCACAGACTGTGGAACCAGCATCAGTAGTCCTTAGGATGTCCACCAGTCCTGACCATAGTGTTTTCACAGATGATGGTTATTCCCAGGACTTTGAATCTGTGGCAACACTCAGCAAACAGGTTAAGAGATATTTCATGTGTTTCTTCAAAAAAATGGTTCCAAATGGTCTAGTGGGTAAGGACACTCCTCAATGTTGCATAAGGCCATTTAGATTGGAAAGCCCTTGGCTTCGCTCATAAGCAGCTAACTTGGGACTGACTATAACAGCAGTGGGGATTTGACAATTAACCTCAGTTACATCTCAGCTAGAAAATTGTTGCAGGTGAGAGAATTCAACCTTAATTTCTGTTCCTAATTGCTATCTTGGTATTCCTGCTCAGGTGGGGGGTTTGTGTGTGCGTGTTGCAACCTGTTCTTATAATTTAATTCTTTAAACACTGTCATCATTCTGGTCAATCTGAGGAAGCACAGAATATAAAAGTCAAGAGATAATGACAAGACTATTTAAACCTTAAGGCCTCGGAGTGATGTGTGCAGTATTGAGCTGTACACTATAGAAACAGTTGGGGGAGATGGTGGCATAATGGTAATGTCACTGCATTAGTAATCCAGAGGGCCAAGCTAATTTCCTGGGCAAAAGGGTTCAAATCCCACGATAGCAGCTGGTGGAATTTAAATTCATTTAATAAAAAAGAAACCTGGAATTAAAAACTAGTCTCAGTTCTCAGTAATGGTGACCACGAAACTATTATGAAACCATGGTGGTTATCATGAAACTATTATAAAAACATCATTGATTGTCGTAAAAACCCATCTGGTTTAGTAAAGCTGTTGGGGGAAGGAAATCTGCTGTCCTTACCTGGTCTGGCCTATATGTGACTCCAGACCCACAACAATGTGGTTCTTAACTGACCTCTGAAATAGCCTAGCAAGCCACTCAGTTCAAGGTCAATTAGGGATGGACAACAAATGCTGGTCTTGCCAGTGATGCCCACATTCCATGAAAAAATAAAAAATAAGCATCGAAAGTATATTGAGTCTTTAGGGAGGAGACAAGCAGATTCATTTAGTTGCTATCTGGTATGAGGAAATACAACACAAATAAACACTTGAGAATTGATATTTTTTTCATTGAAATAACTTAAGTTATGGCATGCTATAATAGAAGTGTTTAAAATTATGAAAAGATGGGACAGGGTAGATAGAAGCTGATTGTTTTCAGTTGTTGAGGGGTATAGAACCATGGGAATAAGATCAAAGGTAAGAAATTTAGGAAGCAGACAGGCAAACCTTCTTTATCAGTGAGCTTTGTGAAGGAATTCAATGCCAGGGTTTGTGGCAGTGACTGTCAGGTTTAGATTGGATTGGATAGGCTTAGGGAAGGTGGCGCGTGGATAAAGGAAATGGGGATGCAATATTATGGGAACAGGGTAGGTAAATATTAAAAAAAAGACAGGTTAACATTTATATAACGCTTTTCATGACCTCAGGACATCCCAAAGCACTTTGTAGCCAGTAAAGTACTTTTGAAATGTAGCCACTCTTGTGACATGGGAAAAATGGCAGCCAATTTGCACACAGCAAGATCCCACACACTGCAATGTGATAATGACCAGATAATCTGTGATGAGGACCATTTGCTCATGTGGAGGGTTAATGCTGATGGACTCTCAGAATTATTACAGCACAGAAGAGAGGCCATTTTCCCCATTGTGTCTTCACTGGCTCACCGAATGTGTAATTCCCATAGTTGATTCTCCTGTAACCCTGCATGTTCTTCCTGTTCGGATAATAGTCTAATTCCCTTTTGAATCCTTCAATTAAACCTGCCTCCACTGCACTCAGGCAGTGCATTCCAGACTTTAATGATCGCTGTGTGAAACTGTTTATATAGTGCTTTATTGTGTCTCCTGTTAAGAACACGAGGAGGCCATTTAGCCCCTTGAGCTGTTCTGCCATTCATTAAGATCATGGCTAACCGCAAACCTAACTCCAAATACCTGACTTTGCCCCATATCCCTTAATTACCTTTAGTCAACAAAAATATGTCAATCTCAGGTTTAAACTGAACACTTACTTGATCTAGCATCAACTGCTGGTTGGGGAAGAGAGTTCCAAACTTCCACCAGCCTCTGCATACAGAAGTATTTCCTAATTTCACTCTGGAGCGGTCTGGTTCTAATTTTTAGACCATGTCCCCTGGTCCTCGACTCACCAGTCAGTGGGAATAATTTCTATCTGCTCTTTATGTTCCTCAACACTCACTGTGGGCCGAATGGCTTATTTTAGTGTTATGACTTCTTTCTGTTTAAGTGTATTTTAATCCCTCAGTTCTATGCATGTTATTTTTCACTGGAGACAGGCAAGTTACTATAGTTTCTCATTCTCTACCTCTATCAAAGACTGCAGTGAGGCCTGGAAAGCCAGAATTGTAACAGAGAAATGTATTTCTAGGAAATCTTTCATGTCTTCAGGACATCCCAGATACCTGTCATCCAGTGAATTAATTTTAAAATATGAAAAAAACCGTAGCTACTTGCTGCTCATATTCACAGCCACCCCCTTAACCCTGCCATGAGGAAACGTGTGGAGAATGAGCAGTGCCTTTTGGGCCGAAGGCTTGTTTGTGCTGTAAATACTGTGTAATGCTATGTAGTTTCACCTACCCTCTCTACTCCCATTGTGTCAATCACAGGTATGGCCATCTCTGATCTCTTTTTTATTCAAATCCCCTTTCCTACTCCAATCTCATGTCCTTCTGTGCCTTTCCAAGTGACTTACAAAAACACTTGACCATGTCAAATCCAATCTCATCATTCCCTTTCTCAGATTTGATCCAACTGTCATGGCAAACTACTGCCCCAGCGCCACTGTCCCTACCTCTCCAGATTCATCCTCAGCTCTATGTTTGAACCCCTCCAGTGAGGTTTTCATCCCTACCACAGTATTGAAACACCAGCTGTCAAAGTCACAAATAACGTTCTGTGTGACTGTGATCATGGTTAGCTAGCACTCCTCTTCCTGCTCTACCTGTCTACACCCTTTGACACAGTAGTGGCTAACCAACACCTCATCAAGTGCAATTAGGGATGGACACCAAATGCTGGCCATGCCAGTGGCCCTCATATCCCATAAATGAATAAAAGAAAAGTTGACCACACCATCTTCCTTCAGTGCTTCTTCATTATCCGGTATGGAGCTGTCCATGCATGGTTTCATTCTTAGCTTCCCTGTAGAAGCCAGAGAATCACCTGCAATGACTTCTCTTCCTGCTCCGCATCTTAGTTTCCTCCACCTATTTCTCATCTGCATGCTTCCCCTTGGCAATATAAGCTGAATATAAGTGGTGAAAGCTGTGATGTCATTCAGCTTTCACCACTTTTGTCCCTTCTACTGATGTCTGAGGTTGCCTCTCTGACATCCAGTACTGGATGAGCAGAGATTTCCTCGAACTAAACATTGGAAACACCAAAGCCATTGTTTTTGGCCACAGCCACAAACTCTGTTCTCCAGCTGCCAATTCCACTCCTCTCCCTGGCCACTCTGAGGTTGAACCAGACTACAGAATAATAAATTGGTTGCAGCACTCGGCCCATTGTGTCTGTGCTGGCTTTCTGAAAGAGCAATTCACCTCATGCCTTTCCCCCACCTTCTCCTGTAGCTCTGCACATTCTTCCTTTTCAGATAATTATCCAATTCCCCCTTGAATGCCTCAATTGAATCTTCCCCCACCACACTCTCGAGGCAGTGCATTCCAGATTCTAACTACTCGCTGCATGAGAAAGTTTTTCCTCATGCTGCCGTTGCTTCTTTTGCCAATTACCTTAGATCTGTGCCCTCGGGATCTCGATCCTTCCACCTATGTCCAGACCCCTTTATGATTTTGAATACACCCATCAAATCTCCTCTTCTTCAATGAAAACAGTCCCAACTTCTCCAATCTATGTCACTGAAGAGACTGTTCACAACCTTGATGTCCTATTTGACATTAAGATCAGCTTCAGATCACATCTGTGCCATTACTAAGGGCCCTATTTCCACTTCCATGACATCACCCTGCCATTTGCCTCTGCCTCAGCTCATCTGCTGAAACCTTCATCCATATAATTGTTACCTCCTAGATTTGACTACTCTGATGCACTCGTGGTCACTTCCCATCTTCCTCCTTCTGTAATCTTCAGATCATCCAAAACTGCTGCCTGAATGCTAACTTACACAAAGTCCTGTTCCCATATCTCCCCTGTGCTTGTTGATCTACATCGGCTCCAGCTGCAGCAACCCCTTGATTGTAAAAATTCTCATCCTTGTTTTCAAATCCCTTCATGGTATAGTGCCCCCTATCTCTGTAATCTCCTCCAGTCTTATGGCCTTCTGAGTTCTCTGCGTTCCTCCAATTCTGATCACGAGCTACACCACCAGTTTTAAACGCTGCACCATTATTGGCTGTGCTTTCAGCTGCTTTAACCCTCAACTCTGGAGTTCCTTCCCTAAACTTTGACTCTTTCTCCTCCTTTATGATGCTCCTCAAGACCTACTCGTTTGACCAAGCGTTTAGTCCCCTGTCCTAACCATCTTCAACACCATCCAGGACAAAGCACCCCGCTTGATTGGCACCCCATCCACCACCTTAAACATTCACTCCCTCCACCACCGATGCACAGTGGCAGCAGTGTGCACCATCCACAAGATGCACTGCAGAAACTCAGCAAGGATCCGTTGAAAACAGCTTCCAAACTCGCAACTTCTACCATCTAGAAGGTCAAGGGCAGCAGATGCATGGGAAATACTATCACATGCAAGTCCCTCTCCAAGCCACACCCCATCCTGACTTGGGAATATATCGCCATTCGTTCACTGTCACTGGGTCAAAACCCTTCCTAACAACACCGTGGTTGTTTCTGTACCTGATGGACTGGAGTGGTTCAAGGAGGCGGCTCAGCACCATCACCTCGAGGGCAATGGACAATAAATGCTGGCCTAGCCAGTGACGCCCACATGCCAAGAAAGAATTTTTAAAAAGCTTATGTGGTCGGGTGTCAAAATTTTATTTGACGATCGCTCCTGTGAGGCACCTTTGGACATTTTGCTGCATTAACAGTGCCATAATGCAAGTTGTTTTTAGATCTCACAAGCAACAGAGAGATAAATGACCAGTTAATGTATTTTTTGGTGGTATTAATTGAGGGATGATTCTTGGCTAGACCACCAGTAGAGTCCACATGCTTCTCTGAAAGTAATGCCATGGGATCATTGACATTAACTTGAACAGCTCAAAGGCCTCGATTTTATCTAAAAGACTGGGCGCATGGGAGACTTGAAATCCACTTCCCTGCTTCATTTTTATCAAATTAGAAAGTAATGCTAGACAGGGAACTAATGTTGAGTTTCTTTTCCTGTTTTGCAGTCTCCTCCCTCAAAAGTGACTGTCAGTACATCGAAGCAAGATGGTCAGAAAAGCAGCTCCAGCCTCGGTATACACATCAGGCCTGTACTAAAATTCCGTCAAGCATCCAGCAGCTGGTCTGATGAATCTGTTTCTGTGACGCAGTCAGGTAAGAAATTCCTAATTCAAGATTAACCAGTTTCTTCAAGCTATTCAATGTTTGAGTTGCAAAGTAGATCAGAATTCCTCATTCAAGTGGCCGAGAGTACAACGCAACACAGATAGGTGAAACCTCTCAGAAAATAACACCTGATGTGGCAGTGTTGTAAGGGAAGAATGACGTGGGTTCTGTCACAGGACAGATGTCCCTCTAGTTTATAGCTTGTTTCTGCAGCTTGCTGCATTGCACCCTGAGTGTAATTGGAGCCGACAGCCCAGTCACTGTATTAAGTGGAACCAGGCTATTCACACCTCAGTGATATTTTCAACCCCAAATGAAGCTTCCAAGCTCCAATCCCTTTTTCTAAAGTTGCCTG
Source organism: Carcharodon carcharias (assembly GCF_017639515.1). Lineage (NCBI taxonomy): Eukaryota > Metazoa > Chordata > Chondrichthyes > Lamniformes > Lamnidae > Carcharodon > Carcharodon carcharias. The sequence goes on along the minus strand of NC_054482.1, from coordinate 32,016,385 downwards.
CTCCACACCTGCCTCAGTCAATTTTAGCTGCAACCTTCATGCACAGCTCTATCACCCCCCTGACTTGACTATTCCAGTTATATTCTGATAAGACTGCCATTCCCTTACTCCACAAACTTCAGCTCATCCAAATCTCTGCTACCTGCATTCTTGAGCAGCACTCAGTGTGAAAATCATTAGACTGTCCTGATGATTTACATTGTCCTCTGGCCTCTCAATACCTCTAATTTAAATTTCTCATTCTTGAAGATCCTTCATGATGAATCCTTACTTCTCTATATAACTGGATCTAGCCCAACGCTATTCCTTACGCTCCCATGCTCTCCATTCCTCTATAGCCTGTTGTGCATCCCTTCCTATTGGTAACATCATTCATGGTCAATCTTGTTTTCCAAAGTATAGGCCCACATTCTGGAATTCCCATTCCTCTCTAATCCCATTCCTCTCCTCTCTGTGAACTTGCTCCTTTGAACATGTCTCTGTCACAAAGCTTTATAGTCACAAGCTCCTAATTTCTCCCCTTTTTGGCTCAATGTGGTTCTGACTGAGAATCCAATTGGTCAATGTTTCAAAGGGGCCTGCATGTCAGATCAGTCAGTGTGTCCAGGGGGACTGTGGGTCAGATCAATCAGTACGTACAGTGAGACTGTCTGATCAGTCAGTGTGTATAGTGAAGCTGTGTGTCTGATCAATGTGTTCAGTAAAACTGTGTCTGATCAGTCAGTGTGTACCATGAGACTGTGTGTCTGACCAGTCGGTGTGTGCAGTGAAGCGGCTCAGTGTGCACAGTGGGACTGCGCCCAGCGAGTGGCTCAGCGTGCACAGTGGGACTGCGCCCGGCAGGCGGCTCAGCATGCACAGTGGGACTGCGCCCAGCGAGTGTCTCAGTGTGCACAGTGGGATTGCGCCCGGTCGCTCAGTGTGCACAGTGGGACTGCGCCCAGCGAGTGTCTCAGTGTGCACAGTGGGACTGCGCCCGGCGGGCGGCTCAGCATGCACAGTGGGACTGCGCCCAGCGAGTGTCTCAGTGTGGACAGTGGGATTGCGCCCGGTCGCTCAGCGTGCACAGTGGGACTGCGCCCAGCGAGTGTCTCAGCCTGCGCAGTGGGACTGCGCCCGGCGGGCGGCTCAGCCTGCGCAGTGGGACTGCGCCCGGCAGGTGGCTCAGCCTGCGCAGTGGGACTGCGCCCGGCGGGTGGCTCAGCCTGCGCAGTGGGACTGCGCCCGGCAGGCGGCTCAGCCTGCACAGTGGGACTGCGCCCGGTCGCTCAGTGTGGGACTGTGGTTTTCACCAGTGGATCTCGCACATTTTATTACAGTCACTGAAGAGATTGTGGTGAGTGAACCTAGAATTTTACAGATTTACATTGATCTCTATCAGCTAATGTTAGTGTTCAAACGATGTTTGCTTGTTAAGTCGTTATCTGAGCGAGTATTGGAATCTCTATTGTAAACATATGGATCTGGAACAATACAAAGTTTCAAAGTGAATTCCTTCTTACTACATTTGATTTTGTGTACTGCTGATAAATGGGAGTGATTTTACTGAAACCTCAAAATCTTCACTTGAGTGGATTCTTTACAGAAACGACGTCAGATCAGAGTGATATTGAGAGCAGGATCCGTGCACTGAAGGATGAGCTTAGGAAGCGCAAGTCCATTGTGGACAAGCTGAAGAAAGAGCAGAAGAAACGTCAAAAGGAGAGATTGAAAGCACAGGAGGCTAGCCTCATCAAACAACTTGAGGTGAGATTATTGGGGTAGGACCTTAACCCTACACTATCCAGCTAGTTTTCAGCTGTAGCATTAGAGCATCAGTCACTATATTTCAAGAAAGGTGATATGCAAATACAGGTTTGTCTTTTCTGCCTGTCTCTACTCCACCATTAGTAACAGAGCCTTCATATAATGCCTAAAGCTTATTCAAAACCCTTTCCCAAATTCCCCTGTATTGACACATTTCTCCCTGCATTCAAGGGCCTCCTGAAAATCTACATATTTCAATTGTATCTTAGGTAGCCTCTCATTATGCTGTCTCTATGCCCAGCTCTTTGTGAAAGCAGCTGGGTACTTGTTGCTTTGTTATGTTTTGGATAAGTACAGGTTGTTGTAATGTTGGAACTGAGTGTGCAAGTTTTGGGAGGTGGGGGTTGGGGGAATCCTCAACAAACAAACTTCTTTTGATGATATTTAACCAACCCTGTTTTTTGTTCTCCCTTTTAGTTAATCATTTTATCCTTTTAGTTCTTTGGTTGACTGGTTTACACGTTGCCTGTCAAATTTATTTTACAGGTTCAGAGATAGTTTTGCAACTCGTCTGTTGCCTTTAGCAAAATATGAGATCGACTGGTTCTTTAATTCCAAATGTTTGATCTCACCCACTGTCTCTCTCTGTGTCTCTTTCGCCACCAGTCTTATGACGAATTTATTAAGAAGACCCAGGCTGAACTAAGTAAAGACCTTGATGTGGCTAGCTCAACCAAACCACAGATCAAAACCCTGCACTCCACTGCTGCTGAGAAGCCCAAGATTAAACCGCCCTCTTTGCAGAGGTACTGTCAGTGTTGGATGTTAATTGTGTAAACTTCTGAAACAACATCTGTTATATTGCTCTTTTATATGATAAATATAATAGTAATGGTAGGCCTTATCCTAGCGGGGTTCTTGTTTTCGTTAGTTGAAGGGAGCAGTACACTACACAGACTTTACAGGAGAGAACCAAGCATTTGGCCAACAAGTCAATGCAGGCATTTATGTTCCACTCAAGCCTCATTCACCTTTACTTCATCACGCCCATCAACTCATCCTTCTGTTCCTTTCTCCCTCGGGTACTTATCTAGCTTCCCCTTAATTGTATCTTTACATTCAACTTAAGCACTCCTGTAGTAGCAAGCTTGATATTCCCAGCTTGCTCAGGGTAAAGAATTTTCTCCTAAGCTCTCTACTGGAATAAGTAATGTCCATCTTGCATTTATGGCCTCTCGTCCAGGTCTCCCTTACAAGTGGAAACATCTCTATCTTTACGCTATTCAAACACCTTCACATTAATAAAATCTTCTGTCAGGTCACCCCCTCAGCATTCTGGTTTCCAGAGTAAAGACCCCGAGGCTTGTTCAACCTTCCCTGATGGAATGTTTCATAACCCAAGGTTATAACTATCAGGGGTTTAATGTCTTTCATTCTGTGTGTGTCTTTCATTGTTTTAAAAAAGTAAGTGTTTGCTGGAGATTGCATTGACACGAAACCTGTGCAATTGCTGCAGAATGTTATATGTTCATACATTATCTGAGCGAGTCAATTATGAGAGTTTTTGGATGTGCCATGAGGTCGCCCTGGGAGTGAAGGATCTCCACAAAATCTAAGTATTGTTGGGATTGTAAACTGCCATCTGTATACTCCTTGCCCCCATGCTGTAATTTTGCATACACTGAAATGGACAATGATTCTTTTCTCCATTCATATTTAACACCCTTTTATACTTGAAATTTGAATTTTTTTCTGCCTCTCCCTTCCCTGTCTCCATCCAACGGTGTTGTCCGAAGAGCTGGTTGCTGCAGCCTCAAGGCCTGGTTACGTATAGATAGTGAGCATTGCTGTGTGGTCACCTGTAGTGTCAAAAGAGCCCACACTCCAATGTTGCCTCTTTCTGGTCTCACCTTGATATAACCAAGTAAAGTTTACACCTTAATGTGGGAAAGGAGTAAGTAGAAATTCAACTTGGTGTTGACCCCATTGCTTCCACACAATATGCACCAGGCCTCATGCCACCCTCAATTTGTTTGTTCTAAGTGCTGCAGTTACTTTCTCCTCTTTTGGGTGTTGATAGCAGATAGTCATTTAATTGAAACTTTGTAAGCCACTGGGTCAGGAGGACTGCACCTTCCAACTGCTTGGCATCTTAATGCCCTTAAGATAACTAGTGCATGGAGAGAAATATGTGTGGAAAGTAAAAATTGGGACTCTTTTATAATTGAAGCATGGTAGATTTTTATGGTGGTTTGTATTTGGCATGCTGTACCATCAGATCAGGATGGCACCTTTCTTACTCCTGGTTAATTTTTCTTCAGCTCTATTATGGATCAGAGTGAGAATTGTTTTACACTCGAAGACTTTTTTGATAGCTGATTGCCTTTTCGTTGATATAACCCCTACAGCCAGCAGTGCAGAAATCTGTTGGTCTTGGAATTTAAAATGTGACTATTACTGAACGACATCTGCTATGTTGCTCCATGGAGAGCTGACATTGACTCTATGAGCCGAATGGGTTCCTTATGTGCTGTAAATGACTCTTCCGGCAGGGCAAGTCATGAGAAGAAAAGCAAGTCACAAAAGATTGCTGGAGAATATTGGCACAGCAGTATCAGGATTCTGACTGGGTGACAATGTTCAGTTATCAGTTGTATATATTGCAGACTTTCCTGAAGGTTAGGCAGAGATGGGGAAATGTTGCTCAGTTTGGAGACTGCCTCCTTGTGCACCGCTGTCCAGGAATGGGGTGACTGGATTTACCCATCACTGAGTAGCTAAGTTGTTTATACTCCACGGACTTTTACGCTGCTGAGCTCCGAGTTTAGAATTTGTTTTCTGTGTTTCAGGTCTGAGTCTGCAAAGAATTGGAAAGTCCTTACTGAGGGTGAAATATCCAGAGCATCACTGGGCTCCATTGCCAAGCAGGGTATGTACCTGTCACCACAAACACAAACCAATACATTTGGACCCCAGGGGCTGTGTCTTTAAAATAGCCGTAATAATGGTAAATTAGTGTAGGATCGAGAAGTTCTAGAAAATACTTACTTTCGTTTTAATATATTAACTTGATGTATTTAGCAAGCAGTCAGCCTTCACATTGAAAGCTAGTGTAAATCGACAGCTAATATATTTATTTTTGGTAATTCTGCAATCTTTTGCTACACCGAACTCCAGCTCAATCTGCTCTCCCTTGTATCTAGATCTTTTGCATTTAGTTTGGATCTTGTGCATGTTATCACTAGACGGACTTTTTAAAAATAATCTAAATGGCATTTATTTCATTAAACCTTTTCTTGTTCCTTTATTGAGAATGCCGCTTTTCAAAAAAAATCAAAATTGCATTTTCTAGGGTTGTCATTGCAAGTTTATGAGGGTAAATTAAGTTCATGTCCCACTTCAGGAACTGAAGCCCTAGAATCCAGGATGACACTCCAGTGTTTAGGGAGTGCTTCACTGTTGGAGGTGCTATCTTTGGTTAAGACACTGAACCGAGGCCCTATCCGTCCATTGGGTGGATGTAAAAGATCCCTTGGCACTATTTGAAGAAATAGGGAAAGTTCTTTGGTGCCCTGGTTATTACTTAGCCCCCAACCAACACCTCAGACAAATTAACTCGCCGTTGAGCTCGTTGGTTGTGGAATCTTGTTGTGTACAAATTAGCTACTGTGATTCCAATGTTTCAACCGTGATTGCACTTTAAAAAGTAGTTGATTTGTTGTAAAGTGATTTGGGTGGGGTGGTGGTGGGTCCTGAGGTGTTGTATACATCCATTTCCTTCCTTTAAAGAGACGATTGAGTAACACTAATTACTTTTTGTTTGCTACAGACCAAAGATCATCGAGTCCAAATGGACAGATATCCAACTTGCTCAGCGAACTACAGTCATCAGATCAAAGCAAGTCTGCAGTCTTTGATAGTCGAGTTGATGAGTCCTCTAGAAGCCCTTCTCCAGTTTTCAAATCTCATGTGAGATCTCAACCAGACTTTGTTGAGAAGCTAGATAACTTGCCAGCATTCCCCCATCAAAAGGGAGCTCTTGAATGTGGTCGTTTGCCAGATCAGTTGGCCATTAGGTCTGAAGATGGTTCTGGTGATGAAAGTGTTGTGTCCAGTCATCGATCCATGCAAGATGATGTCCAGGAGGAACTTGAAAATATAAAGTCAGAAGAGTCTGATGTAGATGACGTGCTTGGCCCCTCTCAGCAGTCCGATAAGTCTGAGCCTTTACTGAAACTAGACAGTGAAAAACCACAGCCCCTCGACATCTCTGAGCTTATCGAGGGATTGACTCAGCGAAGCACCGTCCTATCTGATAACACAGAACAGCCTTTTGTGGCCGCGCATGTTGAAAAGAAGTTTGAGGATTTGAAGGGTGAAGAATGCGACTTGCACAAGGAAGGCCGTACTGATGAGGAAGATGGAATGATTGATCTTTCAGCTAGTTCTGTGAAAATTGTTAAATCAGTTAAGTCAGACACCTTGGTTGGATCTGAGAGTTCTCACCATAGGGCTTTGGATAAAACACCACAAAAGAATGATTCCTATCCTCAAGATTTTGAGCGCCTATCCCTGGGCAAGGAGACATCTTACTCAGAAGATTTTGAGTCATCGCCAAGAAAGGAGGCATCTGAAGATATGGATGAAAGTTCACGTGCTGGGAGTTATAAAGCTGACTCCAAATCTGTAGGGGTCCTTTCACCAAGAAACAAGGTTACTTATGATGAAAATGTCACTGAGCCCCAAATGCTCTCCTATGCTGAATGTTCCAAGCAGGAGGAAATTAGTGAAGGGGAGAAGCCTTCTCGAAGTGTCTCCCCAAGCAGCAGCGTAGATGATGAAATCAGTGAGCGGTTGAGTGAGAAATCCTTTTCCAGCTGTGGTAGCATACATTCAGAACAACTTCTGGATTTGAAATCACCAACTGAGAAGTGCAGAACTGAGGAGCCAAGTGATGCCAGCAATGAACAGACACCTGTGCCATCGCACTCTCCCTCCCCGTGTCACACTCCAATGCCTACATCGCGTGAAACCGATGAGCTGCCCGAATTCCAAATTGGTGCCAGAGTTTTAGTTAGTAGCATCCAACCAGGGACACTTCGCTTCAAGGGAAGAACAAACTTTGCCAATGGCTTTTGGGCTGGTGTGGAGCTGGATACACCAGAAGGCAGTAATAATGGCACATATGATGAAGTTGAGTACTTCAGATGCAAGGACAAACATGGCATCTTTGCTCCTCCCCACAAGATTTCCCTTCTACCTGAGCATTATGAGAATGTCATCGATACAACGGAAGATGAAGGTGAGCTGTTCTTAGAAGATAAATTAGATCAAGAGTACAAAACATGCAGCGGGGATGAGGAAAGACCAGAGCTTTCAAAAGAAGAAAGCAAACTGCAGGAAGGAGAGTCGGATTTAAGTGAAACCCCTATTGATCAAGTGGATTTTAAGCTGACTGTTTTTGAAAACAACTTAAATGACCAACATGCAAGAAATCCTTTTTCTGAACCTAATACCATTGAATTTCTGCGTATTATCAATGAATCTGGTAAAGCAGTGGAGTCTTTTGTTTGTGATCAGAATTTAGAGGAGTATTTGCCCAAGTTGGGTGAGGAGGAACAATTGGCAAATTTGAGCAAAGACCAGGGTGAAGAAAATTTTAACCCACCTGACGTGCCCCTAGAGAAGGCATCCACAATTGTGCTGGAGGCGGCCACTGATTTTGTCACAGAGTTCTCTGTGTGTTCTTCCGGTGAAACAAAGGAGGAATTTTCACCTGCTATCCATGAGAAGACTTCAACTCCTCTCTTGGATTTACTGAACAGGGAAAAGGAACAACTTGAGGCCCAGATAAGAATACCAAACCTCGAGCCTGAATCTGAGGAAATATATGAGGAGAGTGAGGACTTTAAAGGAGAGGAAGTAAAGAACCATCATGAAGACAGTGAGGATTATAAAGGAGATGATTTGAAGAGCAATGAGACAAAAGCCAGCTCATTGGCTGATATTATCCTGTCTTCCTATGTCAAGGACACTGTCAATCAATTGCAGCAACTCAAGAAGTCTCGAGATGTGAAGATCCATCTTACTAACCAAGAGTTGCAGTTCAAATCGGATGTTGAATCCTCACCTAGGTCATCTCCCAAGGGTCTGGAGATACAAAATGAGGATGTTGTCCAACAGCAGACATCTGCTGAAAGGGATGACAGTGATGAGGATAAGGAGGAAGTATTATCTCCAGATCTTTGTCCTAGACCTGTGAGTATGAATTTTGAACCTGTATTTTGGGATGTGTTTTACTTTTAAGAATCAGAGATACATTATCTATCGTAAAGCCATAGTGTTTTAAAACAATCCCAGGGTCTATCAAGCTCCCAAAATTTTAACCTAATTATTGCCATGGGAGTAAGAATCAACCCCAATATTTCAGGCTCATTATGCATGCAGATCAGCATCTTTTTCGGAGACTTCCCTAAAAAAGGACCCTTTAGCAAAGACTATCATGAGGAATACATTGCTAATTGGATAAATATATTGTAGGTAATGAAATCATACCCTGGTGCATCTCCTTTAAATTTCTGGTGTTTTGGGTGCTTTCTACCTTGCCCATCAATTCACAAAATGTGTACACACGTCTGATTACTGCTGTAGGATTTGTGACCATTTTTACTAGTAATTAATGAGGTTAGGACCTTGTGATTTCCATGAAAATTTCTCAGGCCTTTTGCTCCTGTACATCTCTGCTTTTTAAAAGGGGAGCAGCGTTTTAAAACTAATCCTTTTAAACCAAGTTTTGAATAGTATTCTTTTAAATCTTGGACTTGTTCAGACGTGTGGTGTAAAGTATATTAAAGCACAATATCCTGAAGCAAAGTCCAAAGACTTGAACAGCCATCTGATTAGAAGAACAGGAGTATGATTATCATTAAGTGGGTTGTACAAATGAACATTCTATTGGAAGAGCAGCTTTCTGCATGCTTATATTGCCCTCATATTTTTCATACATTGTGAGTGTTCAGAAAGGTAATACATCATTGAAGTAAGTGCTTGAGCTGCTTTGATTTAACACAGTGACATCCTGACTAAACTGACACGTGGCTGTTCTGCCCAAACAGAATGATTTGCAAATACTCATATTTATTCCTGCACTGTTTAGGTAAACCTAAGGCGATGCAGTAGTTAAACTGGAAATGATCAACATCTGATCATCCAATCTGAAATAATTCACTTCCCAAAGTACACCACAGTTGGTAGATGAAGGGAATCCTCCAATCCAAGAGAGATTTATATAGCACGCGTCAAAAACTTTCTGAAAATACACGGTACCATATCCATGGTTAAATACAGCTGCCTGTTTTCCTTGTGACTGCCTAGTGTGAGGGAGGTTGACTCTTCCCTAAACCAATCAAAAGCAGTATCCCTCTTTTCTCCACACTCCATCATAGTCAGCAGTGGTTTTATTCATTCATGGGTTGTGGGCATTGCTGGCAAGGCCAGCATTTATTGCCAATCTTTAATTTCCCTCATTCAGAGGGCATTTAAGAATCAACCGCATTGCTGTGGGTCTGGAGCCACATGTTGGACTGACCAGGTGAGGACGGTAGATTTCCTTCCCTAAAGGACATTAGTGAACCAGCAATCAGCAATGGTTTTGTGGTCGTCATCAGACTTTTAATTCCAGACTTTTATTGATTCAAATTTCACCATCTGCTGTGAACCCAGTCCCAGAATCGTGTCCCAGTGTCTGTATGGGGTCCCAGAGTATGTATAGGGTCCCCAGGTTGCCAGAGCATTTCCCTGGGCCTCTGGAATACTAGTTCAGTGACAATGTCACTATGCCAATGCATCACCGATATCCCCCTCTGTGAGTCCTGTGAAATAACAACTAGAGAGGGTATATTAATCACACCACATGGATAAACGTAGCATGTCCTTTTTGTAACATGCTCAGGAAGACTGCTTGAAGATACTTTGCAAAATTACACCTGTAGAGATTTTTTTTTCCACTTCCTTGGTTAAGGCTGAGTATTCTGAGTTTTAAAAAATTTATCCCTACCCCGTTAAGTGGGTTTTGCGTTAGTGGGAGTGCCCGGTCTTGCCAAAGTATAAATCTTGTACGTCTCAACTACATGTGAAGATCCAACAATTTTTATTTCATGGCTGTGGGCAGATTGAAAGATGGACTCCAGAGGTTCATAGCCTGTGTCTATCCGGCATACTCTGAACTAAAACAAATACTGTTCCCATTTTGTTTGGCTTCTGATTTAAAAGCTTAATTTTCAGTTTATTAAAACCTCATTTTGTCCATTAATGTTTTGAAATAAATTCCACCTCACCTTGTTCCTGACCTCAAATTTCCAGATTGGTCCAATAGTTTGTCTCTCTGTACTTTGTGACAGGGCAGTCCAGTGTTTGGCACAAGTGGGCAGGAGGAATTGGCCAAGCGCCTGGCAGAGCTGGAATTGAGCCGTGAACTACTCGATGACCTGGGAGAGGACCAAGACTGGTTTGACGAGGACTTTGGACTGAGCTGTCATAAAGCGCAGCAGCCAGTCCAGGAGCCCCTGCCGCCAAAAACTGTACCTCAGAAAATCCACGAGGAGCCCTACTTTGCTGTACCTCATGATGCATTCGAGGTTGAGAAGTTAGTCCATGCAGCAGCCGAGGAGCTGTGGAAGTGGCAGGAACTCGGCCATGATCTGCGAGATGTGCAAATACCCCCAGACTATCTTGGGAATAATAAAGGGCAAGATGTAGAGAGCGTCAGCAAAAGAGTTTATTGTGAGGTGAGATTTAGCTTTTGTGCTTAAAGACAAAATGTGTATTTTGTTATATTGGTAAGAAAGATGTGGTGAGTGGTGCTCCACAGCAGCTCTGGTTGACTATGTACATAACTGATAAGGATATGGAAATTAAAGGGCAAGGCTGCAATAATGCCAGATTTCTGCTGTCGCCTCAAATGTACAGGTTAAAAATATTACCTTGATCCTAATGACTGCCCTGAATTCAATTTACAAATTCACCCCCTCCCTACCCGTCCTAAACTTCTTTCTCCTCCACAGTTTCTAGTCTCCCACCATTAATTTGTCCGCTTCATTGAACTCCGCCTGCTATAATTTTGCCTACTCACTGGACTTTTCTTCTGCTTCCATTTACACAATGTATAATGCCCTCTTCCAGCCATTCTAAATATTTTTTCAAACTCCCATCTTTGTTCTCTTAAATTTGTGGCTCTTTGTTGCTATATTGTCAACCAGTGGAAACAATCTAGTTATCATCTTAAAATTTTCTCGAATCTGAGGATCTCCTGCAGCTTACCCCATAACCTTGGAATGAAGATACCTGTAACTTCCCAAGCCTGAGATTGTGACTATAACCCTTTTTCTGGTAATGTCTTAGTGAATTTACATTGTAAATATTCTACAATAGGGTTCCCACAATGTTCTAACTAAGATCTTGTACAAGTTAAATGTTGCCTTTTTTGATTTATGTATCTAGATGAATAGCAAGGCTGTTTGCCTTTTTTGCAGCCTTATCTATCACATTAATTGGCCTGTGTGCGTAAGTGCTTTTGGCCTCTGCCCTATCCCATTTAAAACCTTACCACTTCAGGTGTACTTCCTTTCCTTACCATTCATAACGTATGACTTCATACCTTGCTAAATTAAACTGCATTGTCCTTGTATCGAAAACAAAAGTTGCTGGAAGAACTCAGCAGGTCTGACAGCATCTGTGGAGAGAAAGGCAGAGTCAACGTTTCGAGTCCATATGACTCTTCAGAACTAAAGAGAAGTAGAAATGTGGTGAAATATATACTGTTTTTGGGGGTGGGGGTGGGGGGTGGGACAGGTGAAGCTGAATAGGGGGCCAGTGATAGGTGGAGGCAAAGGAGAGATTGCAAAAGATGTCATAAACAAAATGTCGAAGGGGTGTTGATGGTGGTGATACTGGCTAAAATATCGAAATAAGCTAAAAAGTGGAGATAAAACAGTGAATGGAAATAAAATTTTTAAAATAATAATAGAAATAGGTGGGAAAATATATATATATAAAAAATAAATATTGGAAAAAGGGGGATCAAAAAGGGGTGAGGATGGAGGAGAGAGTTCAAGATCTGAAATTGTAATATTCAGTCCAGAAGGCTGTAAAGTGCCTAGTGCTGTTTCTCCAGTTTGCGTTAAGCTTCACTGGAACATTGCAGCAGGCCAAGGATGGACATGTGGGCATGAGAGCAGGGTGGTGTGTTGAAATGGCAAGTGACAGGAAGGTCTGGGTCATGCTTGCAGACAGACCGAAGGTGTTCCACAAAGCGGTCACCCAGTCTGCGTTTGGTCTCTCCAATGTAGAGGAAACTGCATTGGGAGCAGTGAATGCAATCGACTAAATTGAGGGAAGTGCAAGTGAAATGCTGCTTCACTTGAAAGGAGTGTTGGGGCCTTGGACGGTGAGGAGGGGGGAAGTAAAGGGGCAGATGTTGCACCTTCTGTGATTGCATGGGAGGGGGTTGAGGTGTAGCTTGAATCGCCCATTTATAACCAACATATATGTATTCTCCTGCAGTTTCTTACAATGTCATTACAATTGCCATCTCCGCTTCCCGCACCCCCTCCCCCGCAGCCTCACCAGAACCATTGTGAAACAAAAACAGAAAATGCTGGAAAAACTCAGCAGATCTGATGGCATCTGTGGAGAGCGCAACAGAGTTGACATTTCGAGTCTGTATGACCCTTCTTCAGAGCAGAGTCACTGTGATATTGTTCTCTTGATTTCTAAGTCAAGATTGTAAAATCTCTTGGAGTTCGGGGGCACAGATACTTAAATAGGCAGTCGATTAGTCACAAGTAATTTTTAAGATGGCTTATTAAGTTGATTAGGGCAGCTACTTAGTTAATGATACCCAGAGCGTGACAGGAAGGGACAGAGTGCAAACATTAAAAAAAAAGCAGCAAATAGGGCCAAAGAGGGAAAAAATGGTAAAAGGCACAATTAATGGCCTTTTACTTAAATGCACGTAGTATTCGGAACAAAATAAATTAATTAACGGCACAAATGGAGATTAATGGGTATGATCTTATAGCCATTATGGAGACATGATTACAAGCTGGGAACTAAATATTCAGGGCTATGTGACTTTTTGAAAGGACAAGCAGGAAGGAAGGAGTGGTGGGGTAGCTTTGTTAGTTCAAGATGGAATTAATAGGATAGCAAGAAACAATCTGGATCGAAGATGTGGAATCCATATAGGTGGAGGTAAGAAATAACAAGGGGAAGACCACACTGGCGGGAGTAGTCTATAGACCCCCAACAGTAGCTATGCTGTTGGACAGAGAATAAATCAAGAAACAATGAGGGCATGTAAAAAAGGCAGTATGTTATTTGCAGGTGACTTTAATCTCCATGTAGATTGGGAAAATCAAATTGGCAGAGGTAGCCATGAGCAAGAATTCATAGAGTGTAAAAGCAAAATACTGTGGATGCTGGAAATCTGCAAGAAAAACAGAAAATGCTGGAAAAACGCAGCAGGTCTAACAGCATCTGTGGAGAGAAGACAGAGTTAACGTTTCAAATCCGTATGACTCCTCTTCTTCAGAGCTAAAGAGAAGTAAAAATGTGATGAAATTTATACTGTTTAAGAGGGGTGGGGCAGTTATGAAGAGAGGTTGGATAGACTTGGGTTGTTTTCGTTGGAGCAGAGAAGACTGAGGGGCGACCTGATCGAGGGATACAAGATTATGAGGGGCATGGACAGGGTGGATAGGGAGCAGCTGTTCTCCTTAGTTGAAGGGTCAGTCACGAGGGGACATAAGTTCAAGGTGAGGGGCAGGAGGTTTAGGGGGGGATGTGAGGATAAACTTTTTTACCCAGAGGGTGGTGACAGCCTGGAAAGCACTGCCCCGGAGAGTGGTGGAGGTGGATTGCCTCACATCCTTTAAAAAGTACCTGAATGAGCACTTGGCACGTCATAACATTCAAGGTTATGGGCCAAGTGCTGGTAAATGGGATTAGGTAGGTAGGTCAGGTATTTTTTCATGTGTCGATGCAGACTCGATGGGCCGAAGGGCCTCTTCTGCACTGTGTGATTCTTTTTTCCCACCACTGCTCTTCCCCCCCACCCCGCCACCACTAGGGCCATCTATCACTTGTTCATGTTGTTCTTTCCAGAGTGCTTGCCCTTGTACTGCTATTACCACATTCTGCTTTCTGACCTTAATGCTGCCATCAGCACCTCCTTTAGACAGTGCCACTACCATTAACATCCCTTTATCCCTTTGTTCATGACATCTTTGTCAATCTCTCCTTTGCCTCCACCTATCACTGGCTGCCTATCCAGCTTCACCTGCTCCACTCCCCTTAAACAGTATAAGTTTCATCACATTTTTACTTCTCTTAGCTCTAAAGAAGTCATACGGACTCGAAATGTTAACCCTGTCTTTCTCCCCACAGACGCTGTTAACTCTCTCTTTCTCTCCGCAGATACTGTTAGACCTGAGTTTTTCCAGCATTTTCTGTTTTAATTCATAGTGTATTCGGGACAGTTTCCTAGAACAATATGTTGTGGATCCAACCAGGGATCAGGCTATTTTGGACCTGGTAATGTATAATGAGGCAGGTTTAATAAATTATCTTAGAGTAAAAGAATTTAGCATTCAGTTTGAGAGTGAGAAACTTAGTTCGGAAGCATCCGTGTTAAACTTAAATAAAGGTGATTACAAAGGAATGAGGGCAGAGTTTGCTGCAGTGGACTGGGAAAGGAGTATAGCAGAAAGGACGGTTGATGAACTATGGCAGACTTTTAAGAAAATAGTTCATGACTCACAACAAAGGTATATCCCAGTGAGGAAGAAGGATTGTAGGAAGGGGATAACCAACCATGGTTAACCAAGAAAATTAAGGATAGTATCAAAGTGAAAGAAAAAACATACAATGTGGTAAAGATTAATGGTAAGCCAGAGAGTTGGGAAAGTTTTAAAAACCAACAGAAGATGACCAAAAAAATAATAGTGAGAAAATAAACTTTGAGGGTAAACTAGCAAGTAATATAAAAACGGTCAGTAAGAGCTATTTTAGATATATAAAAAGGAGGAGAGATGTCAAAGTCAAAATAGGCCCCTTAGAGAATGAGGCTGGGGAAATAATAATGGGGAACCAGGAAATGGCAGAGGAGTTGAATAAACACTTTGCAACAGCCTTCATGGTAGAAGATACTAATAGCATTCCAAAAATACTAAATAATCAAGGGGCAAAAGTGGGGGAGGAAATAAATACAATAACTATCGCTAGAGAAGAAGTACCAGAGAAACTAATGGGGCTAAAGGCCGATAAGTCACCTGGACCTGATGGGTTGCATCCTAGGATATTAAAGGAAATAGCTGCAGAGATAGTGGATGCACTGGTAGTAATCTTCCAAGAGTCCTTAGATTCTGGAAAAGTCCCAGAGCATTGGAAAACTGCCAATGTAACACCCTTATTCAAAAAGGGAGGGAAACAAAAAACATGTAACTGTAGGCCAGTTAGCTTAACATCTGTCATTGGGAAAATGTTGGAGTCAATTATAAAGGATGTAGTAGCAGAGCATTTAGAAATGCATAATCTAATTAAGCAGAGTCAGCATGGCTTCATGAAGGGGAAATCATGCCTGACAAATTTCTTAGAATTCCTTGAGGTAACATGCAAGATAGATAAAGGGGAACCAGTAGATGTAATATAAAACAAAAACAGAATTACCTGGAAAAACTCAGCAGGTCTGGCAGCATCGGCGGAGAAGAAAAGAGTTGACGTTTCGAGTCCTCATGACCCTTCGACAGAACTTGAGTTCGAGTCCAAGAAAGAGTTGAAATATAAGCTGGTTTAAGGTGTGTTGGGGGTGATGGTGGAGAGAGAGAGAGAAGTGGAGGGGGGGATGTGGTTGTAGGGACAAACAAGCAGT
Organism: Carcharodon carcharias; assembly: GCF_017639515.1. Taxonomy (NCBI): domain Eukaryota; kingdom Metazoa; phylum Chordata; class Chondrichthyes; order Lamniformes; family Lamnidae; genus Carcharodon; species Carcharodon carcharias. Next base: position 32,000,712 of record NC_054482.1, on the reverse strand, counting down.
GATAGAAGCAGATCATCAAAAGATGTCAACAACAATAGAACAACAGAACACATAGGTGTTAAAGCTGGTGATATTATCTAAACAAATGTGCTAATTAAGGATGGATGGTAGGGCACTCAAGGTATAGCTCTAGTGGGGGTGGGGAGAGCATAAAAGATTTTAAGATATTTAAAAATAATGGAAATAGGTGGGAAAAGAAAAATCTATATAATTTATTGGGAAAAAAAGGAAGGGGGAAACAGAAAGGGGGTGGGGATGGGGGAGGGAGCTCACGACCTAAAGTTGTTGAATTCAATATTCAGTCCGGAAGGCTGTAAAGTGCCTAGTCGGAAGATGAGGTGTTGTTCCTCCAGTTTGCGTTGGGCTTCACTGGAACAATGCAGCAAGCCAAGGACAGACATGTGGGCAAGAGAGCAGGGTGGAGTGTTAAAATGGCAAGCAACAGGGAGGTTTGGATCATTCTTGCGGACAGACCGCAGGTGTTCTGCAAAGCGGTCGCCCAGTTTACGTTTGGTCTCTCCAATGTAGAGGAGACCACATTGGGAGCAACGAATGCAGTAGACTAAGTTGGGGGAAATGCAAGTGAAATGCTGCTTCACTTGAAAGGAGTGTTTGGGCCCTTGGACGGTGAGGAGAGAGGAAGTGAAGGGGCAGGTGTTGCATCTTTTGCGTGGGCATGGGGTGGTGCCATAGGAGGGGGTTGAGGAGTAGGGGGTGATGGAGGAGTGGACCAGGGTGTCCTGGAGGGAGCGATCCCTACGGAATGCCGATGGGGGGGGTGAAGAGAAGATGTGTTTGGTGGTGGCATCATGCTGGAGTTGGCGGAAATGGCGGAGGATGATCCTTTGAATGCGGAGGCTGGTGGGGTGATAAGTGAGGACAAGGGGGACCCTAACATGTTTCTGGGAGGGAGGAGAAGGCGTGAGGGCGGATGCGCGGGAGATGGGCCGGACACGGTTGAGGGCCCTGTCAACGACCGTGGGTGGAAAACCTCGGTTAAGGAAGAAGGAGGACATGTCAGAGGAACTGTTTTTGAATGTAGCATCATCGGAACAGATGCGACGGAGGCGAAGGAACTGAGAATGGGATGGAGTCCTTACAGGAAGCGGGGTGTGAGGAGCTGTAGTCGAGGTAGCTGTGGGAGTCGGTGGGTTTGTAATGGATATTGGTGGACAGTCTTATCACCAGAGATTGAGACAGAGAGGTCAAGGAAGGGAAGGGAAGTGTCAGAGATGGACCACGTGAAAATGATGGAGGGGTGGAGATTGGAAGCAAAATTAATAAATTTTTCCAAGTCCCGACGAGAGCATGAAGCGGCACCGAAGTAATCATCGATGTACCGGAGAAAGAGTTGTGGAAGGGGGCCGGAGTAGGACTGGAACAAGGAATGTTCCACGTACCCCATAAAGAGACAGGCATAGCTGGGGCCCATGCGGGTACCCATAGCCACACCTTTTATTTGAAGGAAGTGAGAGGAGTTGAAGGAGAAATTGTTCAGCGTGAGAACAAGTTCAGCCAGACGGAGGAGAGTAGTGGTGGATGGGGATTGTTCAGGCCTCTGTTCGAGGAAGAAGCTAAGGGCCCTCAGACCATCCTGGTGGGGGATGGAGGTATAGAGGGATTGGACGTCCATGGTGAAGAGGAAGCGGTTGGGGCCAGGGAACTGGAAATTGTTGAAGTGACGTAATGTGTCAGAGGAATCATGGATGTAGGTGGGAAGGGACTGGACAAGGGGAGAGAGAAGGGAGTCAAGATAACGAGAAATGAGTTCTGTGGGGCAGGAGCAAGCTGAGACAATCGGTCTACCGGGGCAGTTCTGTTTGTGGATTTTGGGTGGGAGATAGAAGTGGGCCGTCCGAGGTTGGGCGACTATCAGGTTGGAAGCTGTGGGAGGAAGATCCCCAAAGCAGATGAGGTCAGTGACAGTCCTGGAAACAATGGCTTGATGTTCAGTGGTGGGGTCATGGTCCAGGGAGAGGTAGGAGGAAGTGTCTGCGAGTTGATGCTCAGCCTCCCCGAGGTAGAGGTCAGTGCGCCAGACAACAACAGCACCACCCTTGTCAGCGGGTTTGATGACAATGTCAGGGTTGGACCTGAGAGAATGGAGTGCAGTAAGTTCAGAGAGAGACAGGTTAGAATGGGTGAGAGGAGCAGAGAAATTGAGACGACTAATGTCGCGCCGACAGTTCTCAATGAAAAGATCAAGAGAAGGTAAGAATCCAGAGGGAGGGGTCCAGGTGGAGGGAGAATATTGGAAATGGGTAAAAGGATCCGTTGAACTGGGAGAGGACTCCTGCCCAAAGAAGTGAGCCCGGAGACGAAGACGGCGGAAGAAGAGTTCAGCATCATGCCGAGCCCGAAATTCATTGAGGTGAGGGCGTAAGGGTATGAAACTAAGTCCTTTGCTGAGCACTGAATGTTCAGCATCGGAGAGGGGAAGGTCAGGGGCTATAGTGAATACACGGCTGGGGTTGGGATTGGAAGAAAGGGTGGGGATGGAGGGATGGGCAGGGGTGGAGGGTCCTAGATGGGTGTTGGTTTCGATGAGTTGTTGGAGCTTGCGTTCCTTAGCACTTGAGAGAAAGAGAAAAAGTTTCTTGTTGAGGCGTTGGATGAGCCGAAGAATAAAATGAAACTGGGGGCACGCGCAGCTTTGAAAAAGGGTATGGCGGTGCTGCTGGAGGGAGAGGTCGAGTGTGTTCATATGGCGGCGCATGGCACTGAGTGTGGATTTCAGAATGTGACGGGAACAGCATTCCGAGAAACGTTTTATGTCCCGGAGATACCTGTAATCCTGGGTGGGTTCGAAACATGAGGGGTGGAATTTCAGTTGAAATCCACGTGGGGTAAGTCGGAGACGGAGACAGTCACTGAGAAAGGAGATATGGCTGTGAAAGCGGGTTTTAGTAAACACCTTGTCAAACACCAGGAGGGAAATGGAAAGCAATGAAGGTGAGCAAGGCAAAAGAGAGGTACGGAAATCTTGTCGCAGAAAAGAACAGAACTTCTTCAAGGAGGTAGGCATTTCTTGAAGAGCAGTGGCAGTCAATTAAACAGAGATAAAAACAAAAAAACTGCGGATGCTGGAAATCCAAAACAAAAATGAAATATATTTGGATTTCCAAAAGGCATTCAGTAAGGTACTACATATAAGGCTACTTAATAAGATAAGAGCCCATGGTTTTGGGGCTAGTATATTAGCATGGATAGAGGATTGGCTAACTACTAGAAGACAGAGAGTTGGGATACAGGGGGCATTTTCAGGATGGCAACCTGTAACTAGTGGAGTGCCACAGGGATCATTGCTGGGGCCACAATTATTTACAATATATATTAATGACTTGGATGAGGGAAATGAATGTACTATCGCCAAGTTTGCAGATGACACAAAAATAATTGGGAAGGCAAGAGGATGACACAGTCTACAGCGGGATATAGACAGGTTAAGTGAGTGGGCCAAAATGTGGCAGATGGAATATAATGTGGGAAAGTGTAAGGTTATGCACTTTGGCAGGAAGAATAGAGGAGCTGAATATTATTTAAATGGAGAAAGACTGAAGAAAGCTACAGCACAGAGGGATGTGGAGGTCCTCGTGCATGAATCCCAAAAAGCTAGCATACAAGTTCAGCAGGTAATGGGTAAGACAAATGTTGGCCTTTATTTCAAAGGGAATAGAGTATAAAAATAGGGAAGTCTTGCTAAGACTATACAAGGCACTAGTTAGACCACACCTGGAATACTGTGAACAGTTTTGGTCCCCTTATTTAAGGAAAGATAAAGTGGCATTGGAGGCAGCCCAGAGAAGGTTCACAAGGTTGATCCTGGGAATGGAGGGATTTTCTTATGAGGAGAGGTTGAGTTGGTTGGGCCTGTACTCTCTGGAGTTTAGAAGAATGAGAGGCAACCTTATTGAAACATATAAGATTCTAATGAGGCTTGACAGGGTTGATGCTGAGAGGTTGTTTCCCCTTGTGGGAGAATCTAGAACCAGAGGGCATAATCTGAGAGTAAGGGGGCACCCATTTAAAACAGATGAGGAGGAATTTCTTCTCTCAGGGTGTGGTCAATCTGTGGAATTCTTTACCGCAGAGGGCTATAGAGGCTGGGTCGTTAAGTATATTCAAGGCTGAGATAGATTGATTTTTAATCAGTAAGGGAATCAAGGGTTATGGGGAAAAGGCAGGAAAGTGGAGTTGAGGATTATCAGATCAGCCATGATCCCATTGAATGGCGGAGCAGACTTGATGGGCCAAATACTCCTACATCTTATGGTCTTATTAAGAAGCAACAGTTTAGATACGATGCATTAATTAATTAGACAGAAGAAGTCTCCACCTGTGACAGTTTACTGGACCTGGAGAATGGACAAATGGCTGCAGCTGATCTCTGCAGCCCCAGGTGGTGGGGGTGACAGTCCTTCGCTGATTGCAGATGGCAGTCTTCCTTCCTTTCCTCATTTGACTTCCCTCGGTTCGGCTGAGATGTCAGGAGGCTCTTGGTCTTCTTCTAGACAGTAGTTCATTCCCCTTTCCTCCTATGCACCCACTGATATACCCTATCTCTGGGGGCTGGTGGTTTACCCAGTGTCAATCCCCAATCTCAACCCTTCAGACCTATGGATAGGGGACAGGTGCTCAAACTGACAGGTTGGTTGCCACCGTTCCCCTGTTCATCTTCTTGCCGAGGCCTGCTTTTCTGTTTACATACCGCTGAGGGTCATATCTTTTTCTAAACACATGGGAGATAAGGGGATGCACAGGATGCCATCCAACAACTAAGGAATGTCGACATGGCAGCTTGAACTAAGGCTGTTCAAAGGTCAAAGTGTTTAGAAAGAGAGGCAATCAATGCTGCCAAGATACCTGCTTAAGTAAGAGTTCTTTTTTATTTATTCAAGACCCCCAATTTCTTACAAGATCATTCACTATTATAGCAATTAAGGGCAGTCGCAACATGTGCTCCTGTGGGTTCTCTCTGTCCACATCTTTCTAGCCCAAAGTCTTTCTTTTACCCTGACCCTTTACTTTCTCCAGCCATTTCTGTCTATTTGATCACACTCCCCTTAATTCCAGGTATTGTTGACTTTTGCCATGTTTTCTATGTGGGAGCTTATGGAATGATTTCTGAAAATCCATATAAACCATGTACACTGCCTTTTCTTTATCAATTTACTCTCTTACTTACTCAACCTTTTGATCAAGCACAGCCTCCCTAGTAGACATCAATGCTGATTGCCTCTGATTAGCTTCAGTCTCCCAAGTCATTGTCTCAATAATTTACTAATAAATGAAGCAAAACTAAGTGGTCTAGAATTTCTTGGCCTTTTTTTTTGAAACGATGAGTTACATTGGCTATCCTAAAACCCCTGGAAGAATTTTGCTTTTCATGGAATTTTAGAAGCCGAGAGCTGGAGCCAGTGCTGTTTCCTTTCTGTAATTTTACATAATCCTCAGTTATAATTTGGTTACAATGATTTGTTTCAGTTATGTTTATCTTGTCTCTTTTAAGTGATGGTACCACCTTTAGTACCATAATAGTAACTTTTGCCTAATAAATCTACACCTCCCTTTGGTGGTTCTACAATCTTATTAACCCTCTCCTCTATGAGAGAGTATCTCTGCCATGTCTTCATTCTTGCAAGTCAGTAGAATTTTAAATTGTTACTTGGTTCAGATTGTGAAGCAAACAGTTGCTGTTTTATGCATTGTGAACAGTATTCCCTTTTTTGGGGGCTATTGCTGTTTTTAATAGCAATATTTTGAAAAAGATGTTTCTTTGGGGACAGGGAGAAAGTAGTCTAATCCCTTCTCTCTCTCTCTCTCTCTCTCTCTCCCCCCCACCCTTCCAGGCTGTATTTAATTTGACTAGAGAGATTTTTACTGAGATTTTTGCCGAAGACCCCAACGCCAGCCAGCCGCCGTGGATGAAGCCCAGCAGGATTAGCTCTGCTTATTTCAGACGAGTGAGGAACCCACAGGATTTTAATGAAGTGAAGGTAAAAACTCCATATACTCTTCCTGTCCCACTTGTCAGAAACAATGTAGTAAGTATGAAAAACAAAAACAGAATTACCTGGAAAAACTCAGCAGGTCTGGCAGCATTGGTGGAGAAGAAAAGAGTTGACGTTTCGAGTCCTCATGACCCTTCGACAGAGATAAGGATAAGTTTTGGCCAGGGCACCAAGGAGAACTCCCCTGTGCTTCAAAATAATGCCATGATATCTGTTACATCCACCTGAGGTGGCAGATGGGGCTTCACTTCCAAAGACGACTCCTCTGACACTGCAGCACTCCCTTGGTACTGGAGTGTCAGCTTGGATTATGCGCTAACCTTTCGGGTGAAACTAAAATCTGCTGATTCAGAGGCAAGAGTGCCACTCAGCTATGGCTAACACCAAGTTATTATCATCGTGTTCCAATTTTGCAGTAAAATGTGGTTCCTCAGTGATCACTGGAGATATTAGCTGCAGTATGCAAAGCCTGACTGAGTCATTTATACACTCAATCTATACATCTCAGCTCCAACCAACGTCATACTTACTATACTTACTGGTTGGAGCTGAGATGTATAGATTGAGTGTATAAATGACTCAGTCAGGCTTTGCATACTGCAGCCAATATCTCCAGTGATCACTGGGGAACCACATTTTACTGCAAAATTGGAACACGATGATAATAACTTGGTGTTAGCCATAGCTGAGTGGCACTCTTGCCTCTGAATCAGCAGATTTTAGTTTCACCCGAAAGGTTAGCGCATAATGCAAGCTGACACTCCAGTACCAAGGGAGTGCTGCAGTGTCAGAGGAGTCGTCTTTGGAAGTGAAGCCCCATCTGCCACCTCAGGTGGATGTAACAGATATCATGGCATTATTTTGAAGCACAGGGGAGTTCTCCTTGGTGCCCTGGCCAAAACTTATCCTTGACCAACATCATTAAAAGATGATTGGGTCATTTTCTAATTTGTGGGAACTTGCTGTGTGAAAATTGGCTGTTGTTTTTGCTTACATGTCAAAGCAGTGGCTGCACTTCAAAAGTTGGGACATCGTGCAATTGTGAAAGGCAATATATGTTTGCAAGCTTTTTTTCTTCCTGACTGGGGTTACGCTGCATATCTTAAACAATGCTTAAAAAGTATCACCCAGCACGTAGATCAGGTTCTTTAGTGCTTTATCTCTTGTGCTTGTCAAGTTATTGGCGTTGAGCGCTTGAAGTACCATGGCTTACCTGCAGAGTTGATATATATTTACACAGCCATTTCAGTACTGCAACTGTGGCATTGACATTGGAGAGCACGTTGGACCTCTCCTCCCGGTAGCTCAGAGTTTCAAACCCACATTGCAGACTCCTTACCACAGTCTAAAGCCAACTTCATGCAGCTTGGCTTCCAGCCTTGCACACCTTGTGATGTGGTCTGTTAAATTTTGCTGCGAGGGACTGAATTGGGCATGTGTAAATCAACTTTCCATTCCCAGAGCAAACTTGGAACCATTCATTTCCTGTGCTTTAAGCCTTTATAACACACCTGCAACCCCAATGATCCATCAGCTTGAACTGTTTCAGTTCCCACATCAACCTTTGGGGGCACATCCCCTGCCCCTGGCAGTGTTAGACTGCAAGCCCACTAAAATCTCCCTGGCTTCTGCTGCATGAGGCAATGTTTCAGTGGATAATATTCAGTCTCAAAGGCTTGACATTCACACCTGTTAGACCGAGAAGTGGTTTCAACTTCCTGAAATGCTGGGCCCCCTGTATGAACTCGGGTCAACCTCATAGTTTTTTGTGAGACTTCCCATAGCTCTAGCCTTGAGTCTTCTATCTACAATCTATTGAAGATTGAACTTTCTTGGAATCCAGTGAAACTGACGCCTACTTCATGGGAGATGCTGTTGACTAATTCAAGAGCTGTACCATTTTATACACCGAATTGATAAATGGATAATTAGTAATTTCTCAGCTTAGCTCTTAGGCAAGATAAAATGTAAAAGATAAGTCAAACCACCTCATAGATCTGACTGTTTGAATGAAGAGTGTATCTGAGGGTGTTGCACATTATTTTAAAGATGCCGTGTCAGCAAGCCTAGATTCATACTCACTCTTGGATTTCACTGATATTCATTTCAGTTATAATTAGGGTTTCAAGTCTTTATTATAGAGAACTTTTTGTTTCCCCAAACTCAGTCTGTGCTTTGATTTTTATCTATTTCTAATCGATCAGAATGGGGCAAAGCAGAAGGCCTGAGTATCAAACTCTATGTTGTACAGCCTTAGAGAAGGGTGGCAGGGTTGGTGGCTGCTTTGTCTGTGTGGGGTGTGTGCAGCAGCTGCCATTTCTCCTTTGCTTCCATCCACAGACCTTCATTTCTGATGAGGTCCTGAAGCTGTTTGGATTCAGCAAAGAACAAAACCACAAGACAGACTGGCAGAAGATGATGAAATTTGGTAGGAAGAAACGTGATCGAGTGGACCACATTCTGGTAAGTCTTTCAGTTTGGTTGGTTCAGTTTTAAATGGTTCCATTGTATCATGTGCACACATCACCACACAAGTGAGCTCTGCCGTTATTTAATTGGCACAGGGTTTGGCTGTGCTTTCCTGCCTGGTTATCCTGCATTCACCAAGAAAAAGCTTTAACTTTCAAATTGAATTGAAAACTTGGGACCCTTTCAGTATTTCTCAGTGGTTAACAGTGTGTAACCCCACAGCATCCGTCACCTAGAAGGATAAGGATAAGCAGGTATATGAGAACACCATCACCTCCAGGTCACACACCATCCTGACTTCGTTGTCTATCACCTTTCCTTTATAGTTACTGGGTCAAAATCCTGGAACACCCAAGTTGCAGCACTGTGAAAGTTCCTCAACACATGGTCTGTAGTGGTTCAAGAAGACCCACCAAGGGCTACAGGGGACAGGCAATATTTGCCAGTTCCACCCACACCCCCAACCCTTTTATTTTTGAATGGCTGCTTAACTTGACTGAAAATCAAATTCCTTCTGTTTTTCTTTCCATTTGGGGTCAAGCACTTTGGGTCATCCAGAGCACCCATCGTGCTCTGCCTCAACAGAGCATCCCCTGCTGCAGCTACAGGGTTTTAACCCTTTCCCGGCCTCCCGAGTGACATTGCTGAGCAGTTTGCCTTCTGGACCTCTATCCTTCAGGATCCTCTGGGTTCTTTCTACTTCTGACGTTTTTCAGCCAGCAGGGAGAAAAGGGCCCTTTATCCAGCTCGATGGGCTGGTTGCATGCCCTGGATTCCCTGAATTCTGGAAAGGTCCCATCAGATTGGAAAATAGTGAATGGGACTCCTCTATTCAAGGAAGGAGGGAGGAAGAAAGCCAGGAATTACAGGCCAGTTAGCTCAACACCTGTCTAGGGAAAATGCTGGAATCTGTTAAGGCGATTAAAGCAGGCAGTTAGAAAATCTTATTGCAGTCAGGCAGAGTCAACATGGTTTTGTGAAAGGGAAATCATGTTTGAGTAATTTATTGGACTTCTTTAAGGAAGTAACAAGCAATGTCCTGTGGATGTACTGTACTTCTGTTTCTAAAAGGCATTTGACAAGGTGCCAAAGGTTTACTACACAAAATGGCATAAGTTGTAACATATTAGCATATACAGAGGATTCGTTAGCTAACAGGAAACAGTCAGCATAAATGGGTGTTTTTGGGTTGGCAACATGTGATGAATGGAGTGTCACAAGGATCAGTGTTTGGGGCCTCGCCTATTTACAGTTTATGTCATTGACTTGGATGAAGGGACCAAAGGTATGGTTGCTAAATTTGCTGATGACACAAAGGTAGGTAGGAAAGTAAGCTGTGAAGAGGGCATAAGGAGCCTGCAAAGGGATATAGATGGGTTCAGTGAGTGGTCAAAAATTTGGCAGATGAAGTATGTGAACTTGTCCACTTTGACAGGAAGAATAGAAAAGCAGCATATTATTTAAATGAAGAGAGATTGCAGAATTCTGAGGTACAGAGGGATCTGGGTGTCCTGTTACATGAATCAGGAAAAGTTAGTGTGCAAGTACAGCAAGTAATCAGGAAAGCAAATGGAATATTGTCATCTATTGCAAGGGGAATGGAATATAAAAGTGAGGATGTTTTGCTGCAGTTATACAGGGTGTTGGTGAGACCACATCTGGAGTACGGTGTACAGTTTTGGTCTCCTTATTTAAGAAAGGATATAAATGTGACAGAAGCAGCTCAGAGATGGTTCACTCGACTGATACCTGGAATGAGGGGTTTATCCTATGAGGAAAGGTTAGACAGGCTGGACCTGTATCCATTGCAGTTCAGAAGAATGAGAGGTAAGATCCTGAGGGGACTTGGCAGGATGGATGCCAAAAGGATGTTTTCCCCCTGTGGGAGAGGCCAGAACTCGGGGACATGGTTTAAAAATAAGTCATCTCCCATTGAAGACATAAATTAGGGGCAGAATTTTTAGCCTGAAGGGCAGGCGTGCGCCTAACCTGATCCGGCGTGAAATTGAGTAAGATGACGTTGGGCGAGTGTCCCCACGTAAGCCTGCACTCACGCAATGTTTTGGTCGGCAGTTGCGCGCTGAAGACGGAAGTGTGCCCGCCGACAATTAAGTGGGCAACTAAGCCCATTAACGGTGCAATTGTCTGCAATTTTTCATTTTCCGTCCAACCTTACGGTTGGCAGATGGGCGAATCGGCCAGGCGGCCTTTACTTTATTCGTCAAATCTCATCCACAGGGCAGGATGAGGTTTCCGTGATGAAATAAAATATAAATAAATTTTTGTGGGCAGCATTTTCCGTAGCTAAATTTTCAGGTGGTTCATGATGACGCATGGACACTTTCAGCTTCTGGAACCTTTATTTTTGATTTTTCAGGTCTTCAGCTCTCTGCCTTCAGGGAGCTTTCTCTCAGCGCTGGCTCACGCCCACGTTGACGTCAGCGCCTGCCCCCACCCGGCAGCGCTGAGCATCTCGGCTCAGGCCATTAATTTGCCAGTCAGCATGAAATCAGGGCTGGCGGTCCAGTCCGGTCGGTTCCCCGGCTGATCCCAGGCCCGCCGACAACACCCACCTGCTGACCTAAAAATTCAGGCCAAGCAGAATTTTTTTTCTCTGAAGTTCGTGAATCTTTGGAACTCTCTTGCACAAAGAGTGGCGGAGGCAGGGTCAATGAATATTTTTAAGGCAGAGGGAGATTGACTCCCTTGTCAGTCAAGAATCTAAGGATATTGGGACGTTGGTGGAATGTGGATTTGAGGCCACAATCAGATCAGCTATGACCTTATTGAATGGCAGAGCAGGCTTGAGGGGCTGAGTGGCCTACTCCTGCTAATTTGTATGTTTGTATTAGTTCCCCCTTTTCCAGAGAAACTATCCTGACCTTACTAATGGCATGTATGATATGGTATACAAGGATTTGGACAATCAAGTTACTCAGAAATCCAGTTTCTCAAATCATTTTGATTTTAATCCCTACCACAGTTGTGTGAACAATCAGATGAGTAGTTATTGCAGCCAGTTTGTCATTTAGAGGGAATCTAATTGGCTATTCAATGATAGCGCATTGATTCGAAAGCAATATATTGATAGAATTCCACCCTCAATCAGCCAGATTACTCCAGTGCAGAGCAGTACTATCTGCATTGGGACTGCACCAGCTCGGCTACTGGCTCTCCCAAGCTATAGGAGCCAACTTAAAGGCAGAAAATATCATTCAGTTATGCCCAGCATCTCTTCTCTTTTAGTGGTATTCCTCCTTAATTGTGCTTGCTAGGAAAAAAATCTCCACTGATTGCTTCTATCACTGGCAGTCTTAGATCTGGCCTTAGTGTCCTGAACAGCTGTGCTGTTGGAATCAGATTCAGAAGGATGTAGGAATGGGATTAGGCCAGCAATCCCTCCGAGCCTCCATCATTCAGTTAATCATGGCTGATCAGACTCTTATCTGTATTACCTGACTTGATTCCGTAACTCCTAATCACCTTTTATTAAACAGATGTCTATCAGTCTTAGTTTTGAAATTTTAAATGAATCCCCAGTCTCAACAGCTTTTAGGGGAGAGAGTTTCAGATTCTCAGTACCTGACATCACCCCTGATCAATTTAGTTCTAAATTTAATGTTCTGTCCCTGATTCTGGCCTTCCGCACCAGAGGAAATAGTTTCTCTTTTTCTTTCATTTGATCATAGTCACTTTCTTTAGATCGCCCCTTAATCATCTTTACTCAAGAGGATGCAAGGTCTGGTTTATGTAGAAATTACTGGAAATACTCAGCAGGTCATGCCTAGTTTATGCATCTGGTCCTCATAATCTAAACTTTTTAGCCTCTGTATCATCCTGTGCAGGAATGACTGGGTACAGCCCATTGATCTCTCAATGAACTTGCCACTCCTCCTGCCCAAGTGTTACTGCTCTTTGGAGCATGGCTATTTATGTGGCACTGTACAACAGGAAAAGTGAAAGCCCAGAAACTAACGATTTCTGGTCAGAAATTGCACCAGATAGTATTTTATAAAAACAACAACCATCTTTTTTGTCTGTGTTCTTACAGGTCCAGGAGCTTCATGAGGAAGAATCCCAATGGGTGAATTATGACGAGGATGAGCTTTGTGTGAAGATGCAGTTGGCAGATGGGATTTTCGATGCCCTGATAAAAGACACAATAAACGTGCTGAATCAGATTCAGGGGAAACAGTCAAAACTCACATTATCCTAACACGGGCCATGCCATCGCCTGACCTGTGGACTACAGAAAGGAGGCCAAGCCTCAGCTTCCTCGGGCAAGAGAGTTGGTGAGCTGAGGGGAGTCGTCCTTCAGCCCCTGAACCCATCCCACCGATTGGGCTGTGACATCTGGCATGGTGTTTCCTCAATGTGTAGATGGTTTGGGACATCAATCCTGTTCCAGAGTCGGTCGACAGGCAACATGTGGATACCAGAAGTGCCAATTTTTTCCCTTCCTATTTATATACACCCTTAATCCCATTTATTTATCCAAACTGTAGCATAGACTTGAATTCAGAGAAGTTTGCACATTCAATTTTTTTTCTCGCATTTACGCCTATGTTTACGTTTTTAGAAATCTGTGTATCTTGAGGTGCTTTGGTATCTGTGTTTGGTGTACGCTAGCTCTGAGAGTTGAATTTAACAATGGCTGATATCATACATTGAATGAGCACTACCTCTGAGCTAGGAGTATATCTGCATGATTGAAGCAGAGAACAAAAAGATTGAGATGGAAAAAATGCTTCTCACTTTGTCACGTGAACTCTTGATTTTAATTTTTGGTTTTAAGTTATTTCGGAAAGAGGAAATTTGCTTTTTACTCAAATGAGCTCTGTTGTTGACTTTCATTCTTGGGGAAATGTCGCATACTTTGAGTGGCTTTGGAGATCACTCTAGTTGATTCGGGAACTTTTTTCTAAAAATAACATGATAATTCAGGTCACAACACCCTCGTTTCTTGAAGTTGATCAGCGCAGTGCTTGTGTTCTTTGCATTCATTCATACTCTGTGTACCAATGGTAAACCATTGGCATTTGAAGGTAAATCCCTGAAATGTCTGTCCATGTAAAGGCTTCTGATTAGAAGTCACGTAGTGATAACCAATCTACGTTTATAAGACAGCCTCTCTCAGATGGCAGTCTCTTTCCCCCTGCCACCCATTGGTTGTACTAACTGTTATTGCTGTCCAAGTGTGTGTCCTAATGTCCTGCCATATCTTCAATCAGGTTTTTGAGTAACCCTCCTACTTGTATCAGCTCCTGGGGGCTCCTTTAGGCAATCATTAAAAATTAGCTAAGTTGGATCTCTAGTTGTCTTCCCTGAGCTACTTGCCCAACCTAACCACCTACAGTAAAGCCCCCTGATCTCACTGTACTGAGGTAAGCCCTTGGCACCGTGCCACTTTGCCCATGATCCATAATATGGGTATTAGTGGAAAGCTGTGGTAAATTGCTTTTCATGTTACCATCCTCTTGTATGCCCACTCTACCACTCTGCAGTTGTGGGGAGGTTTCTTATCTATTGTATTGGCCTGACTTGTTCATGTATTTGATTTTGGCATGCCAGTACGTGAAAATAATCTCTCTGCTTGACAGAGGGCACAAGATGACTAAGAAATGCCAGTTATAACTTGTGGTTTTCTCTTCTCAGCCTCTCACTGCAGCAAAACTCACTCCCAAACACAAGTCCTGGCTGATTTTTCCCCCCCATGGAGTCAGACACTTCTCTTGAACAATTATGGTACAGCAACTCACCAATATGTAGGGAATCAAACCAGAACCTTCAGCTCAGTGGATTGTTTTCAGGCACTCCACTCACTGGAGGATGTTAATGATTTTAACAAGCTGCTATATGTTACACACTGTTAATTTTTGTGCAAAGTAAATTTGTCGGACTTGGGACATTGAATTCAGGCAAGCAAATGTTTTCTCCTCCTTTCCTTCAGCTCCCCCTTCGACACCCATATTGTACTGACTGGTTACAGATCACTATAATGTTTACTGGCGATCAACATGTTGTGAGAATCAAAGCACAGCAATTGGCCAGATCCGAGCCACATGTTTCCAGCTGTAAATTGGAGTGTACCCTCTGGAGGAGTAGGAGTTCTCTGTTAATGGGGAGAATACAATGTAAAGGAGGACCATTTTCCCCTGAGCAACTGGTTGGGAATTTGTGAATTGGGAAGAAGTTTCTCAGAGGTGTATCATCAGCACCACAGTGATTATGTAGCCTTTAACTCTATAGGTGTGTAATGAAAGCTTTGGTGAAAGATGTCAGCTGAACAGAGGGAAGCCTCCCCATTGATGTGAGGTATTCATAAAACAATTGTGAGGGATTAGTCTGGTTGGTAGTGAATGCATAAACACCTTTAGCCATGCTGCTACTTGGCAAGCAGGCCATTTCTCTTTCCCTGTATCTTGGTTCTCTCCTGTTCATTGCAAAATATTAGCCAGATATTTACTTGTTGGATTAATGTGGTCAACCTCAGACCATTGCCTTAACCCACATTGGCTACAATACTGGTAGTTGGTCAAGGATTGCTAGGTTGACAATTGGCCTCTATTGGAATGAAGGTTATTTCACCGTGATTCTAGATAAGACCGCACCTTGGTCTCTCTCTCCCTTATAATTAGCAGTGTACCAAAGGAGCTGGGTCAGCACTGCAGACATGCTTCCTGCCAAATTGGTTGCCACTAAGCAGGAGTCCTACCTTCACATACTGATGAGGCAGCACAGAATGCTGGCTCAGCACACTGTTCCTTCAGATACAGGGCAAAACACAAACTGCAGCATCTAAGCCAAGCACTGACAAACACAACTTGTTAAGTAGTTGGTGTTCTAATCCTCAGCCTGTTCAGGGATGTCGTGACCAGTTTATCCACAGGGCTTGAGTTCAAAATGGTTGCCTTAGCTACTTGTATACTTGAGAAAGCCAGTACTGTGTTGTTCAGCACTCGTGCTCGGTTGTTCGACAACACGGAAAACGATAATGAAACCTATTTATTAAGAACTTGAAGTTCAATTGCTGCTGTGCTCAGTGCTGTAGTGGACTGGTCTCCCCATTACATTATGCCCAGTCTCTCATAATATACTGGGTAGACAAATACAAGGAGACTTGCCTATGTGTACTGTACAGTGCAGAGCTACACAGAGGAATACTTGACTGTGTACTTTGTATAGTGTGTGTGTGTAAATACTGGCTGAGCATTCCTGTATGAGGCAATTCCTTTCCCTTTTGTAATTTTTAGGGAAGGGGTAATGTGTGTAGTTTGGAAATGTAAAATAATTGGGTTTTTCCTCTGTATACATATCTGTATATATATATTTGATAACATATTGACTTATTAATACGTAAGAATTTTGTAAATAAACCTTTACTGATTTATAAGTGGCTTTCAATTTGCTCCATTCCTTTTACACTGAGATGTGAAGTTGGAGGAGTTTCTTGTCTGCGATATGACTTGCATCTTGCCCACGGTGCTTTCATGGATCTGAATTCTGCCTCTCTAAGTTAGATTTTATTTGCGAAGCTGCCAGATCCCTGTCTAATCAAACATGGGTATTCTCGTTTAACAGACTTCTGTGAGAAAGCAGAAATAAATAATGCTCTTTGTGTTCTCTTATCACACTGTCAGCATTCCAGAGCCCTGCACATTGTAACTTACTACTCCGAATGGTTAATGCTATGCATACAAATAGCTTAATGAATTCTGTTGAACAGGTTAAATTGGGCTTCACTGTGTTGAAAACTAGGAAGGATCTGTGTCCTGTCCAGCAGAAACATATGGGAAAAAAGATCTTGCATTACTTTTCACAACTTCAGATCAAAGTTCTTCCCAAGCAAAGTACAATTTGAAGTGTAGTCATTGTTTTTTTTAATTCATTCATGGGATGAGGACTTCACTGGCTGGGCCAGCATGTATTGTCCATCCCTAATTGCCCTTGAGAAGGTAGTGAGCTGCCTTCTTGAACCGCTGCAGTCCGTGTGGTGTAGGCTGTTAGGAAGGGAGTTCCAGGATTTAGACCCAGCAACAGTGAAGGAACGGCAATATATTTCCAAGCCAGGATGGTGAGTGGCTTGGAGAACTTCCAGGTGGTGGTGTTCCCATGTGTTTGCTGCTCTTGTCCTTCTAGATGATAGTGGTCATGGGATTTCGAAGGTGTTGCCTAAGGAGCTTTGGTGAATCCCTGCAATGCATCTTGTAGATTGGCAACAGTGTGT
This sequence comes from Carcharodon carcharias, assembly GCF_017639515.1. Lineage (NCBI taxonomy): Eukaryota > Metazoa > Chordata > Chondrichthyes > Lamniformes > Lamnidae > Carcharodon > Carcharodon carcharias. Next base: position 31,984,005 of record NC_054482.1, on the reverse strand, counting down.
ACTATGTGCGTCGATGGTGGAGGGAGTGAATGTTTGTGGATGGGGTGCTAATCAAGCGGGCTGTTTTGTCCTGGATGTTGTCAAACTTCATGAGTGTTGTGGGAGCTGCACTCATCCAGGCAAGTGGGGAGTATTCCATCACACTCCTGACTTGTGCCTTGTAGATGGTGGACAGGCTTTGGAGAGTCAGGAGGTGAGTTACTTGCTGCAGGATTCCTAGCCTCTGACCTACTTTTGTAGCCACAGTATTTATATGACTAGTGCAGTTCAGTTTCTGGTCAATGGTAGCCCATCAGCAACAGTAATGCCATTGAATGTCAAGGGCCAATGGTTAGATTCTTTCTTGTTGGAGATGGTCATTGCCTGACACTTGTGTGGCGTGAATGTTATTTGCCACTTGTCAGCCTGAGCCTGGATATTGTCCAGGTCTTGCTGCATTTGGTCACAGACTGCTTTAGTATCGGAGGAGTCATGAATGGTGCTGAACATTGTGCAATTATCAGCGAACATCCCCACTTCCTGACTTTATGATGGGAGGAAGGTCATTGATGAAGCAGCTGAAGAAGGTTGGGCCTAGGACACTACTCTAAGGAACTCCAGCAATGATGTCCTGGAACTGAGATGACTTGACCTCCAACAACCACAACCACCTTCCTTTGTGCTAGGCATGACTCTTAACCAGTGGGGAGTTTTCCCCATGATTCTCATTGACTCCAGTTTTGCTAGGGCTCCTTGATGCCACACTCAGCCAAATGCAGCCTTGATGTCAAGTGCAGTCACTCTCACCTCACCTCATAGAGGAAACACAGCAACAGGTTTGTATATGGCAAGACTTGCAGAGAGCAATGAGACAAATGACCAGATAATCCTTAATGATGTTGGTTTGAGCGTTAACTGTTGGCCAGGGCACTGGGGAGAACTCCCCTGCTCTTCTTTGAATAGTGCTGTGGGATCTTTTACACCCACCCAAGAGGGCAGTTTAATGCTTCATTTGAAAGCTGGCACTTCAGACAGTGCAGCAATTCCTCAGTACTGCACTGAAGAAATCACATTCATCAAGGTGGAATACAAGTTAAGCCAAGGGAGCAGAGGCTGAAAGTAAAACGCGATCAGTTTAGAACGAAGAAGTATTTCAGACAGTGTGCTCAACACTAGAAGTGATCTGCCAGATGGAGCTGTGGCAAATTTAAATATTTCTCCTTTGGCACCTAAGGAAAGGAAATGACCATTTGGTCTGTCATGCCAATGCTGGCTCTTTGAAAGAGTTAACCAATTAGCCCTACTGCCTTTGCCTTTACCCCTTTAGCTGTGCAAGTCTTTCCCCCATGAGTATTTATCCAATTCTTCTTTGAAAGTTACTATTGAATGTGGTTCTACAACCAATTTAGACAACACATTCCAGATCATAACTTCCTGCATAAAATAAAAAGTCTCACCTTGTCTCTGGTTTCTCTGTCAATTATCTTAAATCTGTATGCTGAGTTACAGTGGGACTATGTGCGCTCTGGCTTCTGACCTTTCTGCCAGTGGAAACCTTTCCACCTAATTTACTTTATATTAATACCCCATAATTTTGAAAAGATCTAATAAACCTCCCCTTAACCTTCTTTAGCTTTACAGAGATGGATGTTAAAAATCCCATGGCACTATTTTGAGGAAGCACAGGGCAGTTCTCCCTGGTGTCTTGGCCAATATTTATCCTTTGATCAACATCATTAAAAACTGTTTATCTGGTCATTGTCACTTTGCTGTTTGTGGGAATTGGCTGCTATACTTCCTGAATAACAACAGTGGCTGCACTACCAAAAGTACTTTAATTGGCTTTGGAACAACCTGAGGTTGTGAAAGGTGCTATACAAATGCAATTCGTGCCTTGGAATCCTTAATATAGAGAAAGGAGGAGGCCATTCAGCGCTTGAGGCTGCTCGGCCGTTCATGGGGCCATAATCGTCCATATCAGAACTCCATATCCCTTAATACCCTTGGCTAGCAAAAATCTGTTGATCTCTGATTTAAAATTATTTATTCAGTATCTACTGCACTTTAAGGGAATGGTTTCACACTTCTACCATCCTTTGTGTGCAACTTCCTGCTGAACGCCTGGCATAATAAAGGTTATGTTCCCTTGTCCAAACAGAGGAAGTTATATCCTAATAATTCCTTTCAAGCACCAAAAGACCTCAAATCAAATGTTTTAAAATCCTGGAAAGCTCATTAATTGAAGTGACACCTGACTGATATTTTTAATTCATTTACAGGATGGGTGTCGTTGGCAAGGCCGTCAATTATTGCCCATCCCAAACTGATCCCGAGAAGCTGGTGATGAGCTTCTTCGTCAACTGAGTGGATTACTGGGCCATTTCAGAGGGTAATTAAAAGCCCAATCACAACAGGACAGTGGATCATCCCTAAATGACAAGAGTGAACTAGATGGGTGTAATCTGGTAGTTTCACGATCATTATTAATGAGACTAACTTTTTCTTTCAAGTTTTACTTAATTAGCTGAATTTAAATTCCCCAGCTGCCTTGGGAGGGTTTAAACTTGGGTCTCGAGATTACTAGTTCCACAACACAACTACAATGCTACTGATAAAAACAAAAAACTGCGGATGCTGGAAATCCAAAACAAAAACAGAATTACTTGGAAAAACTCAGTAGGTCTGGCAGCATCGGCGGAAAAGAAAAGAGTTGATGTTTCGTGTCCTCTCGAAACGTCAACTCTTTTCTTCTCCGCCGATGCTGCCACAATGCTACTGTGTTCATCCATGTCACTCTCCTGCTGATGAGATGCTCTGAAGAAAGGTCGCAGACCTGAAACATTAACCCTGTTTCTCTCTCCACATGTGCTGCCAGACCTGCTGAGGATTTCCAGCACTTTATTTCAGATATTCAGCTGCCAGATCAGTACAGGCTGCCTTTGCTAAACCTTTGATACGGCCTGGAATGGCACATTACTGCTGAACCAGCAGCTAAACCTTCACTGCATTGTCATTATTGAAGATGGCTGTTGCTTGCGTGCATAGAGTCACCTGTTGTGCCTTCTAATATGGTTGCAAAACCTATCTGCAGACCTGCATAGCTTTTCACAGTGCAGGCAAGGATATATCTGATTTTGTTGGGATTGCCTGGTCTTTCTAGCTTGCCTTTTGTCCTTAACCGTCTGCATTCTTTACTGTTCCAAGGAAGCGATACCACTACTTGAGATTGCTGTTCAGGAAGCACTTTCTTGTTCATTTTTCTCCCAGTCAATGCCACATATCCCAAGATTTGCTTTCAAGGGGTACTTGAATCCTAATCTTGCTCTACCTCACAGGCGCTGTCCAATTTTTTGTGAATACAAGACCACCTTAGGGATTTTATCATCAGTCATATGTACTACATGCCCACTACGTCTGAGCTGGGTTCTGATGATGTTTTTCATGCTCTTTGAAGTACCTCAGTGTTGGGCATTTTGACCACCCGCCCCATATTTGACGCCCATGATGTTCTGACTGCATCTCATGTGGAACCTGACCAATTGCTTAATGAAACAGCAGTAGGTAGTCCATGTCTCAGATATATGGGTGAGTAGGTATTACCACACTTTTGTACACAGCTGGTTTTGTTGTAAGTTTGATACCTCCACCGTCCCTTGTGCAAACGGGCAAATGCTGAGCTTGCTCTGGCAATCCTGTTCGGCAACTCGCTGTCGATGCAGATTGTGATTCCGAGACCAGCTGGCTGGTGAAGTCTGTCTTCCTGAAGCTGATGATTAGTCCATGGTTCATACATCCATCATTAGAAAAAAAAACACAATCTCCTAAGCCTCAAAACGTAGAAAGTTTTACAAAAGTTTTCCCTGGCCAAAATAAACGCTCGCCCCCCGCCCCCCACCCCCCTAGTCATCACGTGTTAATAAGTTAACAATAACACTCCACTGGACTAATAATTAAGCAGATTTTGGGTTCAGGAAAGACTGGGAGATGGTTATTAAGGGATACTTGCAGTTTCCTGTCTGGCCTGTCTCAAAGCTGGGCCGAGGTTGAGTTTTAAAATGTCACAATACAGATAGTGACGCGCAAGAAACTAACAAATTAGCCCCCACCCCCAACCCCCTCCTGCCTCAATGTAGATACCTCTCTGTGTGGGGAAGGGGGCCTTTGGACACTTGTCCCAGTTCCTCCATCCGAAAATGGGTGAATCGGGTAAGTTCACAACAAGAGCACTTGGGGTTTTCTTGCTGAATTTTGGAAACTCGCTGACATTTTGTTACATTTAATTTCCCGAAACTCGCCTGGCAAAGGTCGCTCTCAAAATTCTCAACAGCCTCTCGCTCGCTCGGTTTGTGCCCTCCATAGAGACATGTTTTGCGTTTTATCTCGAGGGGGCAAGACCAGTTGTCGAATGCTTCCGTTTCCTTAAAAGCGTGCGGTCCTGTTTAAGTGGGGGGTCTCCAGTCCCCATTAACCGAAACTAGAGGTGATGCAGAGCTACTCGAGGAACTGTCCCCGCTCTACTTTGATACTAGAGAGAGTAGAAGACCACCAGGAGATTTTTGTTTTTTCTAGTAACTTCACAGCAATTTGTTACTGTTAGTATGTGAACCATACATCGCTGTGACCCAACTCCAAGTTGCTTGGAAAAATCAAGTTGGATTTCGGTCTTAAAACCAGCTCCAGCCTCCTTGGTTAAAGGCAAAATACTGCGGATGCTGGAAATCTGAAACAAAAACAAAAATTGCAGGAAAAACTCAGCAGGTCTGACAGCATCTGTGGAGAGAAAGAGTTAACGTTCAGAGTCCAGACGGACTCGACTTCAGAACTAAAAAGTAGAAATGTGGTGAAAAATATACTGTATAAGGGGGCGGGGCTGGGACAGGTGAAGCTGGATAGGGGGCCAGTGATAGGCGGAGCCAAAGGAGAGATTGCAAAAGATGTCATAAACAAAAGGTCAGAGGGGTGTTGATGGTGGTGATACTGGCTAAAGGAGATGCTGATGGTGACATTAAGAGTAGAAAGCAGGATGAACAAGTGACAGATGACCCTAGTGGGGTTGTGGTGGGGAGAGGGGACAGTGTGGGAACAAGGATCAAAATAGACTAAAAGGTGGGGATAAAACAATGAATGGAAATAAATTTTTAAAATAATAATAGAAATATATAGGAAAAAAATATATAAAAATTTAAAAATAAATATTGGAAAAAGGGATGAGGATGTGAGGATATCATGCTCTGAAGTTGTTGAACTCAATATTCAGTCCAGAAAGCTGTAAAGTGCCTAATTGGAAGATGAGGTGCTGTTCCTCCAGTTTGCGTTGGGCTTCACTGGAGCATTGCAGCAGGCCAAGGATGGACATGTGGGCATGAGAGCTCCCACCTTTGTTTAAGTTTAGCAGAGATGTTTCCAAACTAAGTTTCTCACTCTCAAACTGAATGCTAAACTCTACCATGTTATGGTCACTGTTTCCTATGGGATCTTTTACTCTAAGATCATTTATTAAACCTGCCTCATTACACATTACCAGATCCAAATTAGACTGATCCCTGGTTGGATTCACTACACATTGTTCTAGCAAATTGTCTCAAATACACTATGAATTAAAACAGAAAATGCTGGAAAAACTCAGGTCTAACAGGTCTGTGGGGAGAAAGAGAGTCTGTATGACTCTTCTTTAGAGCTAAGAGAAATAAAAATGTGATGAAATTTATACTGTTTAGGGGTGGGGGGCAGTGGAGCAGGTGAAGCTGGATAGAAGGCCAGCGACAGGGGCAAAGGAGAGATTGCCAATGATATGTTAATGGCAGTGGTACTGGCTAAAGGAGGTGCTGATGGCAGCATTAAAGTCAGAAAGCAGAATGTGGTAATAGCAGAACAACTCTGGGACATTCCTGAAGGTTTTAACTCATTACCTGCCACCTCCAATCAACCTGCCCCCACACTGCTGGGCATTGGTCACCCAGTGTGTCCTCCTTCACTGGTATCTTGCCCTCAAACTCCTGGGCATTGGTCAGCCAGTGTGTCCTCTATCACTGGTACCTTGCCCCCACACTGCTGGGCATTGGTCACCCAGTGTGTCCTCCTTCACTGGTACCTTGCCCCCAAACTCCTGGGCATTGGTCAGCCAGTGTGTCCTCCTTCACTGGTACCTTGCCCCCAAACTCCTGGGCATTGGTCAGCCAGTGTGTCCTCCTTTGCTGGTCCCTTGCCCCCAAACTCCTGCCTTTCCACACTTTCAGTCCTCATGTCACTTCACCTTCTCTGGGCCAATCAGAATGTGAACGGATTCTTTCTTACCAGATTGGTTGATTCATGACTGTCAGTCAAGAGTCAGCCTTTGCACCTCTAATAGTTTTGCAATTGGTAACAAAAGTATTCAACGTTTTTTAAAAATATTTTTTCTTTTAGCATGCATTTCATGTTTCTCCTGGGTTTTTTGCTCACTGTGGTGTCCTGGGGATTAACCTTTAATTCCTGGAGAAGTTTGGCGACCTTCCCTCCCTTCCTTGCTGGGGTATGTGCTCCAAAGGGTATCTATAGGGGCCATAGTTTTAGGCTAAGGGGTGGTAGATTTAAATCAGCGATGAGGAGGAATTACTTTTCTCAAAGGTTCATGAATCTGTGGAATTCACTACCTCAGAGTGCAGTGGATGCTGGGATGCTGAATAAATTTAAGGAGGAGATGACAGATTTTTAATTAGTAATGAGTTGAAAGGCTATGGGGAAAGGGCAGGAAATTGGGGGCAAAATGAGATCAGCCATGATCATAATGAATAGTGGGGCAGGCTCAAGGGGCTGAATTGCCTACTCCTGCTCCTAGTTCTTATGTTCTTATTGATGTCTGGCATTCTACCCACATGCCCGTCCCTTATATGGATCTGCAGAGTAGTGTAAGCTAGTCAATGTGAGGGCACACAGCTCAGCCCTAATTTGTTGGCTTCCCTGACAGTTTGGGGTTCCCCCCAATTCTGGCTCTTGAGTTCAAAGGCATCTGTTACGTGGAAAGTAAGATTGGAGTGTGTGTGTCAGAACAGCGTGCCTCTCACTATCAGTGATGTTCAGAGGCCTTGAACCAAGTCCCAACAAATTCAAGATACAACTTATTCTTTTAAATTCTGGAGCCCCTCAATTCCTTTCACGATTTCCCATCCCTGAGTCACAAAGTCACCTATGGCATAGAAGGAGGCCATTCAGCCCATCAACTCCATAAGCTCTCGATAGAGCAACCCAGTCAGTCCCATCCTCCCACCCTATCCATGTATCCCTGCAAAGTTTATTTCCCTCAAGAGCCCATCCATTGTCCCTTTGAAATCATCAACTGCAATGCTCTAGTTGTGGCCTAGCCAGAGCTTATAAAGGTTGAGCATAACTTCCTTGTTTTTGTGCTCAATGCCTCAGTTATGAAGCCCAGAATCCCATATGCTTTGCTAACCACTCTCCATATGTCCTGCCATCTTCAAAGGTCGATGCCCATGACCTGCGTCCTCCTAAAACCTGCAGTCCTTTTAGAAACAGGTTTTACTTCCTTTTAAAATCATTCAGCCCCTCATGTCTCTTCCACTTCTTTGAAAGAGTTACCCAATTAGCCCCACTTTCCTACTCTTTCCCCATAGATCAGATTTTATCCCATTCAAGTATTTATCCAATTCAGTTTTGAAAATTGCTATTGAACCTGCTTTCACCAGCCTTTCTGGCCGCGCATTCCAGACCATCGTAATTCACTGTGTAAAACACATTTCTCCTCCTCTCCCTTCTCTGTCAATTATTTTAATTCTGTGTCCTCTGATTAGCGACCGTCAGCCAGTCAAAACAGTTTCTCCTTATTTACTCTATATAACAATTCTGTTAAACCTTCCCTTAACTTGCAAATCATGTTTAACTCTCTTGTTTGAGTCTTTTGAAGAGGTAACAGAGATGGTTGGTGAGGGTAATGTTGTGATTGTGGTGTACCTGGATTTCCAAAAGGCATTTGATAGTGCTGCACAGCAGGGGTAAAATCACAGGCCTGTTAAATTAAGTGTGTGTTTCTTTTTCAATTTCTTTGAATACTGGTTGATTAGCTATATAAATATTGGAGATGCATGGCAGGGCCTCAGTCCCATTGAATGCGCATCCTGTTCCGTGTGGGAACTCCAGGACACTGCTCATGCCCTGGACAACCACATGTGCTGGAAGTGTCATCGGTTGGAGGAGTTCAAACTATTGTGTTTGGAGCTTGAGCAGCGACTGGCATCACTGTGGCACACCAATGAGAATGAGAGTTATTGAGCAGCGACTGGCATCACTGTGGCACACCAATGAGAATGAGAGTTATTGAGCAGCGACTGGCATCACTGTGGCACACCAATGAGAATGAGAGTTATTGAGCAGCGACTGGCATCACTGTGGCACACCAATGAGAATGAGAGTTATTGAGCAGCGACTGGCATCACTGTGGCACACCAATGAGAATGAGAGTTATTGAGCAGCGACTGGCATCACTGTGGCACACCAATGAGAATGAGAGTTATTGAGCAGCGACTGGCATCACTGTGGCACACCAATGAGAATGAGAGTTATTGAGCAGCGACTGGCATCACTGTGGCACACCAATGAGAATGAGAGTTATTGAGCAGCGACTGGCATCACTGTGGCACACCAATGAGAATGAGAGTTATTGAGCAGCGACTGGCATCACTGTGGCACACCAATGAGAATGAGAGTTATTGAGCAGCGACTGGCATCACTGTGCACACCAATGAGAATGAGAGTTATTGAGCAGCGACTGGCATCACTGTGGCACACCAATGAGAATGAGAGTTATTGAGCAGCGACTGGCATCACTGTGGCACACCAATGAGAATGAGAGTTATTGAGCAGCGACTGGCATCACTGTGGCACACCAATGAGAATGAGAGTTATTGAGCAGCGACTGGCATCACTGTGGCACACCAATGAGAATGAGAGTTATTGAGCAGCGACTGGCATCACTGTGGCACACCAATGAGAATGAGAGTTATTGAGCAGCGACTGGCATCACTGTGGCACACCAATGAGAATGAGAGTTATTGAGCAGCGACTGGCATCACTGTGGCACACCAATGAGAATGAGAGTTATTGAGCAGCGACTGGCATCACTGTGGCACACCAATGAGAATGAGAGTTATTGAGCAGCGACTGGCATCACTGTGGCACACCAATGAGAATGAGAGTTATTGAGCAGCGACTGGCATCACTGTGGCACCCAATGAGAATGAGAGTTATTGAGCAGCGACTGGCATCACTGTGGCACACCAATGAGAATGAGAGTTATTGAGCAGCGACTGGCATCACTGTGGCACACCAATGAGAATGAGAGTTATTGAGCAGCGACTGGCATCACTGTGGCACACCAATGAGAATGAGAGTTATTGAGCAGCGACTGGCATCACTGTGGCACACCAATGAGAATGAGAGTTATTGAGCAGCGACTGGCATCACTGTGGCACACCAATGAGAATGAGAGTTATTGAGCAGCGACTGGCATCACTGTGGCACACCAATGAGAATGAGAGTTATTGAGCAGCGACTGGCATCACTGTGGCACACCAATGAGAATGAGAGTTATTGAGCAGCGACTGGCATCACTGTGGCACACCAATGAGAATGAGAGTTATTGAGCAGCGACTGGCATCACTGTGGCACACCAATGAGAATGAGAGTTATTGAGCAGCGACTGGCATCACTGTGGCACACCAATGAGAATGAGAGTTATTGAGCAGCGACTGGCATCACTGTGGCACACCAATGAGAATGAGAGTTATTGAGCAGCGACTGGCATCACTGTGGCACACCAATGAGAATGAGAGTTATTGAGCAGCGACTGGCATCACTGTGGCACACCAATGAGAAATGAGAGTTATTGAGCAGCGACTGGCATCACTGTGGCACACCAATGAGAATGAGAGTTATTGAGCAGCGACTGGCATCACTGTGGCACACCAATGAGAATGAGAGTTATTGAGCAGCGACTGGCATCACTGTGGCACACCAATGAGAATGAGAGTTATTGAGCAGCGACTGGGCATCACTGTGGCACACCAATGAGAATGAGAGTTATTGAGCAGCGACTGGCATCACTGTGGCACACCAATGAGAATGAGAGTTATTGAGCAGCGACTGGCATCACTGTGGCACACCAATGAGAATGAGAGTTATTGAGCAGCGACTGGCATCACTGTGGCACACCAATGAGAATGAGAGTTATTGAGCAGCGACTGGCATCACTGTGGCACACCAATGAGAATGAGAGTTATTGAGCAGCGACTGGCATCACTGTGGCACACCAATGAGAATGAGAGTTATTGAGCAGCGACTGGCATCACTGTGGCACACCAATGAGAATGAGAGTTATTGAGCAGCGACTGGCATCACTGTGGCACACCAATGAGAATGAGAGTTATTGAGCAGCGACTGGCATCACTGTGGCACACCAATGAGAAATGAGAGTTATTGAGCAGCGACTGGCATCACTGTGGCACACCAATGAGAATGAGAGTTATTGAGCAGCGACTGGCATCACTGTGGCACACCAATGAGATGAGAGTTATTGAGCAGCGACTGGCATCACTGTGGACACACCAATGAGAATGAGAGTTATTGAGCAGCGACTGGCATCACTGTGGCACACCAATGAGAATGAGAGTTATTGAGGCAGCGACTGGCATCACTGTGGCACACCAATGAGAATGAGAGTTATTGAGCAGCGACTGGCATCACTGTGGCACACCAATGAGAATGAGAGTTTTTGAGCAGCGACTGGCATCACTGTGGCACACCAATGAGAATGAGAGTTATTGAGCAGCGACTGGCATCACTGTGGCACACCAATGAGAAATGAGAGTTATTGAGCAGCGACTGGCATCACTGTGGCACACCGAGAATGAGAGTTATTGCTGCGACTGGTCTCACTGTGGACACACCAATGAGATGAGTTATTGAGCAGCGACTGGCATCACTGTGGCACACCAATGAGAATGAGAGTTATTGAGCAGCGACTGGCAACACTGTGGCACACCAATGAGAATGAGAGTTATTGGAGCAGCGACTGGCATCACTGTGCACACCAATGAGAATGAGATTATTGAGCAGCGACTGGCATCACTGTGGCACACCAATGAGAATGAGAGTTATTGAGCAGCGACTGGCATCACTGTGGCACACCAATGAGAATGAGAGTTATTGAGCAGCGACTGGCATCACTGTGGCACACCAATGAGAATGAGAGTTATTGAGCAGCGACTGGCATCACTGTGGCACACCAATGAGAATGAGAGTTATTGAGCAGCGACTGGCATCACTGTGGCACACCAATGAGAATGAGAGTTATTGAGCAGCGACTGGCATCACTGTGACACACCAATGAGAATGAGAGTTATTGAGCAGCGACTGCATCACTGTGGCACACCAATGAGAATGAGAGTTATTGAGCAGCGACTGGCATCACTGTGGCACACCAATGAGAATGAGAGTTATTGAGCAGCGACTGGCATCACTGTGGCACACCAATGAGAATGAGAGTTATTGAGCAGCGACTGGCATCACTGTGGCACACCAATGAGAATGAGAGTTATTGAGCAGCGACTGGCATCACTGTGGCACACCAATGAGAATGAGAGTTATTGAGCAGCGACTGGCATCACTGTGGCACACCAATGAGAATGAGAGTTATTGAGCAGCGACTGGCATCACTGTGGCACACCAATGAGAATGAGAGTTATTGAGCAGCGACTGGCATCACTGTGGCACACCAATGAGAATGAGAGTTATTGAGCAGCGACTGGCATCACTGTGGCACACCAATGAGAATGAGAGTTATTGAGCAGCGACTGGCATCACTGTGGCACACCAATGAGAATGAGAGTTATTGAGCAGCGACTGGCATCACTGTGGCACACCAATGAGAATGAGAGTTATTGAGCAGCGACTGGCATCACTGTGGCACACCAATGAGAATGAGAGTTATTGAGCAGCGACTGGCATCACTGTGGCACACCAATGAGAATGAGAGTTATTGAGCAGCGACTGGCATCACTGTGGCACACCAATGAGAATGAGAGTTATTGAGCAGCGACTGGCATCACTGTGGCACACCAATGAGAATGAGAGTTATTGAGCAGCGACTGGCATCACTGTGGCACACCAATGAGAATGAGAGTTATTGAGCAGCGACTGGCATCACTGTGGCACACCAATGAGAATGAGAGTTATTGAGCAGCGACTGGCATCACTGTGGCACACCAATGAGAATGAGAGTTATTGAGCAGCGACTGGCATCACTGTGGCACACCAATGAGAATGAGAGTTATTGAGCAGCGACTGGCATCACTGTGGCACACCAATGAGAATGAGAGTTATTGAGCAGCGACTGGCATCACTGTGGCACACCAATGAGAATGAGAGTTATTGAGCAGCGACTGGCATCACTGTGGCACACCAATGAGAATGAGAGTTATTGAGCAGCGACTGGCATCACTGTGGCACACCAATGAGAATGAGAGTTATTGAGCAGCGACTGGCATCACTGTGGCACACCAATGAGAATGAGAGTTATTGAGCAGCGACTGGCATCACTGTGGCACACCAATGAGAATGAGAGTTATTGAGCAGCGACTGGCATCACTGTGGCACACCAATGAGAATGAGAGTTATTGAGCAGCGACTGGCATCACTGTGGCACACCAATGAGAATGAGAGTTATTGAGCAGCGACTGGCATCACTGTGGCACACCAATGAGAATGAGAGTTATTGAGCAGCGACTGGCATCACTGTGGCACACCAATGAGAATGAGAGTTATTGAGCAGCGACTGGCATCACTGTGGCACACCAATGAGAATGAGAGTTATTGAGCAGCGACTGGCATCACTGTGGCACACCAATGAGAATGAGAGTTATTGAGCAGCGACTGGCATCACTGTGGCACACCAATGAGAATGAGAGTTATTGAGCAGCGACTGGCATCACTGTGGCACACCAATGAGAATGAGAGTTATTGAGCAGCGACTGGCATCACTGTGGCACACCAATGAGAATGAGAGTTATTGAGCAGCGACTGGCATCACTGTGGCACACCAATGAGAATGAGAGTTATTGAGCAGCGACTGGCATCACTGTGGCACACCAATGAGAATGAGAGTTATTGAGCAGCGACTGGCATCACTGTGGCACACCAATGAGAATGAGAGTTATTGAGCAGCGACTGGCATCACTGTGGCACACCAATGAGAATGAGAGTTATTGAGCAGCGACTGGCATCACTGTGGCACACCAATGAGAATGAGAGTTATTGAGCAGCGACTGGCATCACTGTGGCACACCAATGAGAATGAGAGTTATTGAGCAGCGACTGGCATCACTGTGGCACACCAATGAGAATGAGAGTTATTGAGCAGCGACTGGCATCACTGTGCACACCAATGAGAATGAGAGTTATTGAGCAGCGACTGGCATCACTGTGGCACACCAATGAGAATGAGAGTTATTGAGCAGCGACTGGCATCACTGTGGCACACCAATGAGAATGAGAGTTATTGAGCAGCGACTGGCATCACTGTGGCACACCAATGAGAATGAGAGTTATTGAGCAGCGACTGGCATCACTGTGGCACACCAATGAGAATGAGAGTTATTGAGCAGCGACTGGCATCACTGTGGCACACCAATGAGAATGAGAGTTATTGAGCAGCGACTGGCATCACTGTGGCACACCAATGAGAATGAGAGTTATTGAGCAGCGACTGGCATCACTGTGGCACACCAATGAGAATGAGAGTTATTGAGCAGCGACTGGCATCACTGTGGCACACCAATGAGAATGAGAGTTATTGAGCAGCGACTGGCATCACTGTGGCACACCAATGAGAATGAGAGTTATTGAGCAGCGACTGGCATCACTGTGGCACACCAATGAGAATGAGAGTTATTGAGCAGCGACTGGCATCACTGTGCACACCAATGAGAATGAGAGTTATTGAGCAGCGACTGGCATCACTGTGGCACACCAATGAGAATGAGAGTTATTGAGCAGCGACTGGCATCACTGTGGCACACCAATGAGAATGAGAGTTATTGAGCAGCGACTGGCATCACTGTGGCACACCAATGAGAATGAGAGTTATTGAGCAGCGACTGGCATCACTGTGGCACACCAATGAGAATGAGAGTTATTGAGCAGCGACTGGCATCACTGTGGCACACCAATGAGAATGAGAGTTATTGAGCAGCGACTGGCATCACTGTGGCACACCAATGAGAATGAGAGTTATTGAGCAGCGACTGGCATCACTGTGGCACACCAATGAGAATGAGAGTTATTGAGCAGCGACTGGCATCACTGTGGGCACACCAATGAGAATGAGAGTTATTGAGCAGCGACTGGCATCACTGTGGCACACCAATGAGAATGAGAGTTATTGAGCAGCGACTGGCATCACTGTGGCACACCAATGAGAATGAGAGTTATTGAGCAGCGACTGGCATCACTGTGGCACACCAATGAGAATGAGAGTTATTGAGCAGCGACTGGCATCACTGTGGCACACCAATGAGAATGAGAGTTATTGAGCAGCGACTGGCATCACTGTGGCACACCAATGAGAATGAGAGTTATTGAGCAGCGACTGGCATCACTGTGGCACACCAATGAGAATGAGAGTTATTGAGCAGCGACTGGCATCACTGTGGCACACCAATGAGAATGAGAGTTATTGAGCAGCGACTGGCATCACTGTGGCACACCAATGAGAATGAGAGTTATTGAGCAGCGACTGGCATCACTGTGGCACACCAATGAGAATGAGAGTTATTGAGCAGCGACTGGCATCACTGTGGCACACCAATGAGAATGAGAGTTATTGAGCAGCGACTGGCATCACTGTGGCACACCAATGAGAATGAGAGTTATTGAGCAGCGACTGGCATCACTGTGGCACACCAATGAGAATGAGAGTTATTGAGCAGCGACTGGCATCACTGTGGCACACCAATGAGAATGAGAGTTATTGAGCAGCGACTGGCATCACTGTGGCACACCAATGAGAATGAGAGTTATTGAGCAGCGACTGGCATCACTGTGGCACACCAATGAGAATGAGAGTTATTGAGCAGCGACTGGCATCACTGTGGCACACCAATGAGAATGAGAGTTATTGAGCAGCGACTGGCATCACTGTGGCACACCAATGAGAATGAGAGTTATTGAGCAGCGACTGGCATCACTGTGGCACACCAATGAGAATGAGAGTTATTGAGCAGGCGACTGGCATCACTGTGGCACACCAATGAGAATGAGAGTTATTGAGCAGCGACTGGCATCACTGTGGCACACCAATGAGAATGAGAGTTATTGAGCAGCGACTGGCATCACTGTGGCACACCAATGAGAATGAGAGTTATTGAGCAGCGACTGGCATCACTGTGGCACACCAATGAGAATGAGAGTTATTGAGCAGCGACTGGCATCACTGTGGCACACCAATGAGAATGAGAGTTATTGAGCAGCGACTGGCATCACTGTGGCACACCAATGAGAATGAGAGTTATTGAGCAGCGACTGGCATCACTGTGGCACACCAATGAGAATGAGAGTTATTGAGCAGCGACTGGCATCACTGTGGCACACCAATGAGAATGAGAGTTATTGAGCAGCGACTGGCATCACTGTGGCACACCAATGAGAATGAGAGTTATTGAGCAGCGACTGGCATCACTGTGGCACACCAATGAGAATGAGAGTTATTGAGCAGCGACTGGCATCACTGTGGCACACCAATGAGAATGAGAGTTATTGAGCAGCGACTGGCATCACTGTGGCACACCAATGAGAATGAGAGTTATTGAGCAGCGACTGGCATCACTGTGGCACACCAATGAGAATGAGAGTTATTGAGCAGCGACTGGCATCACTGTGGCACACCAATGAGAATGAGAGTTATTGAGCAGCGACTGGCATCACTGTGGCACACCAATGAGAATGAGAGTTATTGAGCAGCGACTGGCATCACTGTGGCACACCAATGAGAATGAGAGTTATTGAGCAGCGACTGGCATCACTGTGGCACACCAATGAGAATGAGAGTTATTGAGCAGCGACTGGCATCACTGTGGCACACCAATGAGAATGAGAGTTATTGAGCAGCGACTGGCATCACTGTGGCACACCAATGAGAATGAGAGTTATTGAGCAGCGACTGGCATCACTGTGGCACACCAATGAGAATGAGAGTTATTGAGCAGCGACTGGCATCACTGTGGACACACCAATGAGAATGAGAGTTATTGAGCAGCGACTGGCATCACTGTGGCACACCAATGAGAATGAGAGTTAT
Source organism: Carcharodon carcharias (assembly GCF_017639515.1). Lineage (NCBI taxonomy): Eukaryota > Metazoa > Chordata > Chondrichthyes > Lamniformes > Lamnidae > Carcharodon > Carcharodon carcharias. The sequence goes on along the minus strand of NC_054482.1, from coordinate 31,967,684 downwards.
TGAGCAGCGACTGGCATCACTGTGGCACACCAATGAGAATGAGAGTTATTGAGCAGCGACTGGCATCACTGTGGCACACCAATGAGAATGAGAGTTATTGAGCAGCGACTGGCATCACTGTGGCACACCAATGAGAATGAGAGTTATTGAGCAGCGACTGGCATCACTGTGGCACACCAATGAGAATGAGAGTTATTGAGCAGCGACTGGCATCACTGTGGCACACCAATGAGAATGAGAGTTATTGAGCAGCGACTGGCATCACTGTGGCACACCAATGAGAATGAGAGTTATTGAGCAGCGACTGGCATCACTGTGGCACACCAATGAGAATGAGAGTTATTGAGCAGCGACTGGCATCACTGTGGCACACCAATGAGAATGAGAGTTATTGAGCAGCGACTGGCATCACTGTGGCACACCAATGAGAATGAGAGTTATTGAGCAGCGACTGGCATCACTGTGGCACACCAATGAGAATGAGAGTTATTGAGCAGCGACTGGCATCACTGTGGCACACCAATGAGAATGAGAGTTATTGAGCAGCGACTGGCATCACTGTGGCACACCAATGAGAATGAGAGTTATTGAGCAGCGACTGGCATCACTGTGGCACACCAATGAGAATGAGAGTTATTGAGCAGCGACTGGCATCACTGTGGCACACCAATGAGAATGAGAGTTATTGAGCAGCGACTGGCATCACTGTGGCACACCAATGAGAATGAGAGTTATTGAGCAGCGACTGGCATCACTGTGGCACACCAATGAGAATGAGAGTTATTGAGCAGCGACTGGCATCACTGTGGCACACCAATGAGAATGAGAGTTATTGAGCAGCGACTGGCATCACTGTGGCACACCAATGAGAATGAGAGTTATTGAGCAGCGACTGGCATCACTGTGGCACACCAATGAGAATGAGAGTTATTGAGCAGCGACTGGCATCACTGTGGCACACCAATGAGAATGAGAGTTATTGAGCAGCGACTGGCATCACTGTGGCACACCAATGAGAATGAGAGTTATTGAGGCAGCGACTGGCATCACTGTGGCACACCAATGAGAATGAGAGTTATTGAGCAGCGACTGGCATCACTGTGGCACACCAATGAGAATGAGAGTTATTGAGCAGCGACTGGCATCACTGTGGCACACCAATGAGAATGAGAGTTATTGAGCAGCGACTGGCATCACTGTGGCACACCAATGAGAATGAGAGTTATTGAGCAGCGACTGGCATCACTGTGGCACACCAATGAGAATGAGAGTTATTGAGCAGCGACTGGCATCACTGTGGCACACCAATGAGAATGAGAGTTATTGAGCAGCGACTGGCATCACTGTGGCACACCAATGAGAATGAGAGTTATTGAGCAGCGACTGGCATCACTGTGGCACACCAATGAGAATGAGAGTTATTGAGCAGCGACTGGCATCACTGTGGCACACCAATGAGAATGAGAGTTATTGAGCAGCGACTGGCATCACTGTGGCACACCAATGAGAATGAGAGTTATTGAGCAGCGACTGGCATCACTGTGGCACACCAATGAGAATGAGAGTTATTGAGCAGCGACTGGCATCACTGTGGCACACCAATGAGAATGAGAGTTATTGAGCAGCGACTGGCATCACTGTGGCACACCAATGAGAATGAGAGTTATTGAGCAGCGACTGGCATCACTGTGGCACACCAATGAGAATGAGAGTTATTGAGCAGCGACTGGCATCACTGTGGCACACCAATGAGAATGAGAGTTATTGAGCAGCGACTGGCATCACTGTGGCACACCAATGAGAATGAGAGTTATTGAGCAGCGACTGGCATCACTGTGGCACACCAATGAGAATGAGAGTTATTGAGCAGCGACTGGCATCACTGTGGCACACCAATGAGAATGAGAGTTATTGAGCAGCGACTGGCATCACTGTGGCACACCAATGAGAATGAGAGTTATTGAGCAGCGACTGGCATCACTGTGGCACACCAATGAGAATGAGAGTTATTGAGCAGCGACTGGCATCACTGTGGCACACCAATGAGAATGAGAGTTATTGAGCAGCGACTGGCATCACTGTGGCACACCAATGAGAATGAGAGTTATTGAGCAGCGACTGGCATCACTGTGGCACACCAATGAGAATGAGAGTTATTGAGCAGCGACTGGCATCACTGTGGCACACCAATGAGAATGAGAGTTATTGAGCAGCGACTGGCATCACTGTGGCACACCAATGAGAATGAGAGTTATTGAGCAGCGACTGGCATCACTGTGGCACACCAATGAGAATGAGAGTTATTGAGCAGCGACTGGCATCACTGTGGCACACCAATGAGAATGAGAGTTATTGAGCAGCGACTGGCATCACTGTGGCACACCAATGAGAATGAGAGTTATTGAGCAGCGACTGGCATCACTGTGGCACACCAATGAGAATGAGAGTTATTGAGCAGCGGACTGGCATCACTGTGGCACACCAATGAGAATGAGAGTTATTGAGCAGCGACTGGCATCACTGTGGCACACCAATGAGAATGAGAGTTATTGAGCAGCGACTGGCATCACTGTGGCACACCAATGAGAATGAGAGTTATTGAGCAGCGACTGGCATCACTGTGGCACACCAATGAGAATGAGAGTTATTGAGCAGCGACTGGCATCACTGTGGCACACCAATGAGAATGAGAGTTATTGAGCAGCGACTGGCATCACTGTGGCACACCAATGAGAATGAGAGTTATTGAGCAGCGACTGGCATCACTGTGGCACACCAATGAGAATGAGAGTTATTGAGCAGCGACTGGCATCACTGTGGCACACCAATGAGAATGAGAGTTATTGAGCAGCGACTGGCATCACTGTGGCACACCAATGAGAATGAGAGTTATTGAGCAGCGACTGGCATCACTGTGGCACACCAATGAGAATGAGAGTTATTGAGCAGCGACTGGCATCACTGTGGCACACCAATGAGAATGAGAGTTATTGAGCAGCGACTGGCATCACTGTGGCACACCAATGAGAATGAGAGTTATTGAGCAGCGACTGGCATCACTGTGGCACACCAATGAGAATGAGAGTTATTGAGCAGCGACTGGCATCACTGTGGCACACCAATGAGAATGAGAGTTATTGAGCAGCGACTGGCATCACTGTGGCACACCAATGAGAATGAGAGTTATTGAGCAGCGACTGGCATCACTGTGGCACACCAATGAGAATGAGAGTTATTGAGCAGCGACTGGCATCACTGTGGCACACCAATGAGAATGAGAGTTATTGAGCAGCGACTGGCATCACTGTGGCACACCAATGAGAATGAGAGTTATTGAGCAGCGACTGGCATCACTGTGGCACACCAATGAGAATGAGAGTTATTGAGCAGCGACTGGCATCACTGTGGCACACCAATGAGAATGAGAGTTATTGAGCAGCGACTGGCATCACTGTGGCACACCAATGAGAATGAGAGTTATTGAGCAGCGACTGGCATCACTGTGGCACACCAATGAGAATGAGAGTTATTGAGCAGCGACTGGCATCACTGTGGCACACCAATGAGAATGAGAGTTATTGAGCAGCGACTGGCATCACTGTGGCACACCAATGAGAATGAGAGTTATTGAGCAGCGACTGGCATCACTGTGGCACACCAATGAGAATGAGAGTTATTGAGCAGCGACTGGCATCACTGTGGCACACCAATGAGAATGAGAGTTATTGAGCAGCGACTGGCATCACTGTGGCACACCAATGAGAATGAGAGTTATTGAGCAGCGACTGGCATCACTGTGACACACCAATGAGAATGAGAGTTATTGAGCAGCGACTGGCATCACTGTGGCACACCAATGAGAATGAGAGTTATTGAGCAGCGACTGGCATCACTGTGGCACACCAATGAGAATGAGAGTTATTGAGCAGCGACTGGCATCACTGTGACACACCAATGAGAATGAGAGTTATTGAGCAGCGACTGGCATCACTGTGGCACACCAATGAGAATGAGAGTTATTGAGCAGCGACTGGCATCACTGTGGCACACCAATGAGAATGAGAGTTATTGAGCAGCGACTGGCATCACTGTGGCACACCAATGAGAATGAGAGTTATTGAGCAGCGACTGGCATCACTGTGGCACACCAATGAGAATGAGAGTTATTGAGCAGCGACTGGCATCACTGTGGCACACCAATGAGAATGAGAGTTATTGAGCAGCGACTGGCATCACTGTGACACACCAATGAGAATGAGAGTTATTGTGGATAGCATGTTTCTGGATGTGCTCACCCCACAGCATACAGGACAGGATAAGGCAAAAAGAAGCAAGTTTATGTAAGATACCAAGAGCTGAAACCTGCAGAAAGCCTAGAGGAGGATAGAAAATGCAGGGATGAAATTAAAAAGGAAATTAGAAATGCAGCAAAGAGAGAGCATGTCGAGATACGTGCAAGTGAAATCAAGGAAAACCCGAGGGTGTTTTCCAAATCCATAAAGGGCAAGAGGATAACTAAGGAATGAGTAAGAGTAATTAGAGACCAAATAGGCTAACTTGTGTGGGTGGAGGCAGAAGACGTGGACATGGTTCTTAATGAATATCTTGCAGCTGTTTTCACAAAAGAGAGGGGCAAAGCAGGAATCTAATTGTGGAGTTTTGGTGGTTCATATATAGAATAACAGGTCCCTGGGAGTGAGTTACTGATTAGATTTAATTTAGTGGATAGGTTTGGTTTTTATATAGAATAACAGACTTCCGGGAGTGAGCTACAGACTGGAAAGGAATCAACAGGTTCGGATGGTTTATCTATAGAATAACAGATACGCGGGATTGGGTAAGAGACTGGAATCTGATCGAGGGGTTTGGGTGGTTTAGAAGTAGAATAACAGATACCCGGGAGTGAGTTACAGACTGGAATCTAACTGAAGGGTTTGGGTGGTTTATATATAGAATAACAGATACCCGGGAGAAAGTTACAGACTGGAATCTAATCGAGGAGTTTGGGTGGTTTATATATAGAATAACAGATACCCGGGAGAAAGTTACAGACTGGAATCTAATCGAGGGGTTTGGGTGCTTTATATATAGAATAACAGATACCCGGGAGAAAGTTACAGACTGGAATCTAATCGAGGAGTTTGGGTGGTTTATACAGAGAATAACAGGTCCCTGGGAGTGAGTTACAGACTGGAATTTAATTTAGTAGATCGGGTTGGTTTTTATATGGAATAACAACCATCCGGGAGTGAGCTACAGACTGGAACGGAATCAAGAGGTTTGGGTGGTTTATACATGGAATAACAGATACCCGGGATTGTGTAAAAGACTGGAATCCGATCAAGGGGTTTGGGTGGTTTATATATAAAATAAGAGATGTCCAAGTGTGAGTTGCAGACTGGAATCTAATCGAGCGGCTTGGGTGATTTATATATAGAATAACTGATGCTTAGTATTGAGTTAAAAACTCAAATCTAATCAAGAAGTTTGGATGGTTTATATATAGAATAATTGATACCCGGGAGTGAGTTACAGACTGGAAGCTAATCGAGAGGTTTGGGTGGTTTGTATATAGAATAACAGATACCTGGGAGTGGGTTGCAGTCTGGATCTAAGTTTCATTGCTGTTGTTGATTTCCTTTTATTTGCTCTTTATAGTTTTTTAGGTGGGTTTGATATTTGATACTTTGTGGCAAAAATCTCAAAGACTGCCCCCTCCTGGCAGTGTTCCACAATGTCCATCCTGATTGTGACTTTGTAACCGGGGCAGCACTGAACTGTGACCCTGATTTAACTCTCTGTGCGATGCTTGTCTTTCAGACCAGACCAGGTTTCATGTTAATCTTAAGAATGGCATATTTGTGGACTTCCTAAACACGTTCCTCAGCTTACCGGTAAGTGATGGGAGTTGTCGAAATGATTACTCTCTCCATTAGGGAGTACTAATCATTGGGAACATGTGGGGGAGATGTTTTGATGCACTAAGTTATTGTTTTGGTGTGTGGATTAGAAAGCTTGATTGATTACACAATGTGTCCAGCAATTATTAATTTCTACTGCTTTTTAATTTTTGTTTCTCTTGTACATTTCCAATGGTTTCAGATTTGCTGTCTGCCAGTACTGAGGGAGTGCTGCATTGTCGGAGGTGCTGTATTTCAAATCTAATGCTACCTTGGCGCAGTGTCTGCACTCTTAGGTGGATGTAAAATGTGCCAAGGTATTACTCAAAGAAGATCCAGGGAGTTGTCCTTTGTTTCCTGGCCAATATCTATCTCTCAACCATTACTGTCAATGATCTGATGATTGCATTGCCATTTGTGGGATCCTGCTGTGTATCAGTTTGCTGCTTCATTTTCCAAATTGCCACAGTGATGTTAAAGTGTTCACAAGGTATTTCATTTGCTGCAGAATGTTTTAAGATCCACATAAATATGAGATTCACCCATCAGGTCGAATCAAGGCAACCGACAGTTTTGAATTGTCATGTAATCATTTTTAAAAACTGGATTATATTCTCTTTCAGTCTTTACCCAGTTCAGTTCCAAAAAGATCTCTTCATGGCTCACAGCTCAAGTGCAGTGATGGTTGCCTTCACTTTTCTCTAAACCCTCTCTTCAGTAAAAGCTCAACCGAAACTCAGATTCATCTCTCACTCTTGCGTTTGCTGACCTCCATTGGCTCTTGGCAATGCCTCAGTTTTTAAACCCTCATCCTTTTGTTCAAATCAGTCCATGGCCTTAACCCTCCCTATCTCTGTATCCCCCACCAGCCCCTGCAACCCTCTCCATCTCTGTAACCTCCACCAGCCCCTGCAACCCTCTCCATCTCTGTAACCTCCACCAGCCCCTACAACCCTCCCTATCTCTGTAACCTCCTCCAGTCCCTACAACCCTCCCTATCTCTGTAACCTCCTCCAGTCCCTACAACCCTCCCTATCTCTGTAACCTCCTCCAGTCCCTACAACCCTCCCTGTCTCTGTTAACCTCTTCCAACCCTTCAATCCCCGTGAGATATCGGCCCTCTTGTGCATTCCCCACTCCCATTGCTCTACCATTGGTAGTTGGTTAATTGATGTCCATTGTCCAAACTGACAGCCTGTTCTGGGGATGCACTGTTCTCTGGGAAAATAATTCCATCTGTCTGTCTATTCTCTTTAAATCCTATCCCTGGGCCTGAGCTTTTCAATATTCTCTTTTGGCTTGGAGTTAATTTTAGTTTGATCGCATTCCCGTGAAACACTTTGGGACAATCTACTACGTGACGGGCATTATATAATGCAGGTTGTTGTGATTCTGTGACAAAGAGAGCAGCAGGACATTGGGGATGGTTGTGAGGTGTCAGTTTTGAGATCAGCATGATGACTTTGGACTAATGTTGATCACCTAACGGGAGGAGAAACCTCTCAAGGCATCCTCCAGAATTTAACCTGGGTGTTTCTGTGGTTTCTCAAGTGAGCTGGAATGATAGTGATGCGCAAGGTACCAGTATTATCACTGAAAGGAGAAATGTGTTGCTGAAGCGTTTCATGTTGCACTCATCAGAATACCAAATGGGTGTTGGAGTAGCTATTAGCACACTCAGGATCGTTCAGTAAGTGCTGTCCATTAAAAAATTTATTTCGCAGGATGCTGGTGTTGCTGGATAGGCCAATATTTATTGTCCAACCCTAACTATCAATATTATTGGCAATTACATTGTAAGGTTTAATGGCAATTGCATTGTTAAACAGGTGATACGCATTTGTGCACCTATGAGTGGGGATAACTGGGACACTGCTGGGCAGGGGCTGGATGAGAATTGACCCTGTACTAAGTCAATCAACTCTCTCTGCAAGGAAGGACCCTCTGTCTTACTTTTAACTTCAAAAACTGGCTTTGATTTGTGTAATACTGATTGCCCTTGAGAAGGTGGTGGTGAGCTGCCTTCTTGAACCGCTGCAGTCCATGTGGTGTAGATACACCCACAGTGCTCTTAGGGAGAGAGTTCCGGGATTTTGACCCAGTGGCAGAGAAAGAACGGCGACATATTTCCAAGCTAGGATGGTGAGTGACTTGGAGGGGAACTTGCAGGTGGTGGCGTTCCCAAGCATATAATGCCCTTGTCTTTCTAGTTAGCAGAGATTTCTGGTTTGGAAGGCGCTGTCTAAGGAGCTTTGCTGAGTTGCTGCAGTGCATCTTATAGATGGTACACACTGCTGCTCATGTGCATCTGTGGTGGACGGAGTGAATATTCATGGATGGGGTGCCAATCAAGTGGGCTGCTTTGTCCTAGATGGTGTTGAGCTTCTTGAGTGTTGTTGGAGATGCACTCATCCAGGCAAGTGGGGAGTATTCCATCACACTCCTGACTTGTGCCTTGTAGATGGTGGACAGGATCTGGGGAGTCAGGAGGTGAACTGTAGAATCACAGCTGACAGTCGACGTTTTGTTTTGGACTTTGCAGACATGGGCTGGTAGGGTACAGACTGTACTCTGCCTATTATGAATATTCAAAGGAACAAAAAGATTAAGTTCAAGCCTTCTGCCTTTTTCGAATTACCCGGGAACTTGGGGAGCCTATTGCTTTCTCCATGGCAACGCCTTGGCCAATCAGAGTCAACCTGCCAACGAATCAGCACCTTTTTCTCCTGGAGTATAAATTGTTGTGATTGTTTGAAATTTGGTATTCTTGTGTTTGTCCTGGCGAGTGCAAGATGAAAAGCTTCAGTAACATGTTTCTCTTTGCAGCAAGAATCAAGTTCTTTCAGAGTTGTGTGGGACAAACCAGATGGGCAATCTTGGTGTCTCTGTCATTCCTTGCGAGCACTGGACCCACCGTATCTCTGCACACCATCACCCAGCTCAAACTACGTTCACTGTAACTGCTTTAAGACTTCAACATGAAAGTGTAACTCTTTCAAGTACAAACCCGTTTCCATCTGTTCCTATTCAGATGAAGTTACATTGTTTCATAGTTTGCCATTGTGAGATGTGAACTCTTGATCTTGGGGTTACAAACCCAGTACCATAACCACTTAGCTATTTAGGCCAAGCCAACATGAAAGTGTATTTCAAAATGACCTCAACCTTGTTCAACAAGGCACAGCTCTCAACATACTGACACTGATTAGAGCAAGCTTCCCTGGGTTTTGTTTTCCGAGCGATTAGAGAGAGAGCTCAGTGGATCTCTAACTGGACACACAGGATAATGACACAAGGACATGGGTGATCTTCACTTTGATTCATGTTTCAAGAAAACGTTAAACATTCGGTGGGGGTAGGGAGGAACACCCAAGCAGAGTCAAGTATCTCCTGCAATTTAGAGGGAGCTCTGCTCTGTATCTAACCCCGTGTTGTACCTGTCCTGGGAGTGTTTGATGTGGACAGTGTACAGGGAGCTTTGCTCTGTATCTAACCCCGTGCTGTACCTGTCCTGGGAGTGTTTGATGGGGACAGTGTACAGGGAGCTTTGCTCTGTATCTAACCCCGTGCTGTACCTGCCCTGGGAGTGTTTGATGGGACAGTGTAGGGGGAGCTTTGCTCTGTATCTAACCCTGTGCTGTACCTGCCCTGGGAGTGTTTATGTGGACAGTATCAGGGGAGATTTACTCTGTATTTAACCCTGTGCTGTACCTGCCCTGGGACTGTTTGATGGGACAGTGTAGAGGGAGCTTTACTCTGTATCTAACCTCATGCTGTACCTGTCCAGGGGGTGTTTGTTGGGGACAGTGTAGAGGTAGCTTTACTCTGTATCTAACCCCGTGCTGTACCTGTCCTGGGAGTGTTTGATGGGGACAGTGTAGAGGGAGCTTTACTCTGTATCTAACCTCATGCTGTACCTGTCCAGGGGGTGTTTGTTGGGGACAGTATAGAGGAAACTTTACTGTCTATCTAACCTGTGATGGGAGCAGCCTTTTGCTCAATTGCCTCCAATGCCCTCTCCAGTGATTGTTCTTGTGGCAGTGTGTGTCACTGCAAATTAGCAATAATGATGAGGCCAAAATTCTGACATGCAGTTTCAAAAGTATATCTTTTACTGCTGGCTTAATTAACGATGCCTCCCCCAGAGTCAGAATATGGTGGGTTGAAGTTTGACTCCTAAGACATGAGTGCATAATCTTGGTGACGTTCCCAGTGCTGGAGCGAGTGCTGCATTATTGGAGGTGCTGTCGTTTGGAAGAGACATTAAACCAAGGCACTGTAAGCCCTCTTAGGCAAGTGTACAAGATCCTGTTTCGAAGAAACCTGTTGAGGTTATCTGGTGTCCTGCCCCATATTTATTCCTCTCCAAGCATTACTGAAACAAAATCCCTGTTTTTTTTGTCATGAACACATTGTAGGTTGTGGGATCTTGCTGTGCACCAATATGGCTTTGCGTTTCCTACATTACAATGGACGATTACACTTCAAAGACAGACTCCATTGGCTGTAAGCGCTCTGGGACATCCTGAGGTTTTGAAAGGCACCATAGAAAGGCAGGATCCTTTCTTCATAGTCAGACTCCTGGTTGCCAATCCTCCAGGAAGGCCCAGGAACCCCTCGAAATTAGGGATTAATCTCCAGGACGCTTTATGTGAGCAAAGCCCTGGAGAGAGAAAAAAAAATCACAGGGTCATTTCAAGCATAGTGGATGTTTTTAAAAAAGCCTTTTCTTTGTATTCCTGTCTGTTATGTACAGAAATATAGTCACTGGCAGACAAGAAGTCTATTAAATCAGGTGTGGCCGTTGGCGACATGTGCTCAAATAATCAGGATGGTGACCAATCAGAGTTGCTGGCCCGATGTTAGTCTCCCTTGTGTTGCCCTAATGACAACTGCAAGTCAGGCAATATGTGAATGTGGTGTTTTTATTTGCTGAAATTCGCCTGACCAACTCAGGAAGAAAGAAATGTTTGCCAAACAATATTCATTAAAGGGGAGCATGCCTTTAAGAGGGAGGAGAGCGGACAGATGGGAGTGATGGCACTTATTATCTGTTTTTCAGGTATTTGGACAGATTCCGATCTACATTTTAAAAGACAGTCAATGGGAACTCCAGCCTAACCTGCCGTCCAATATGGTGAGCTCAAGGGATTGAACCATAGGATACTGATAGGATCAAACAGTGCACAGCCTGTACGTCCCCCTGCACTGCACCCATTCCCTCTGCCCAGATTTGACCTAAATGATGGAACATTTTGTTGGGGGTGTGGAGGGGGAGGGCACAGGGAAGATCCTGGACCACTGTCTTGTTCAAATGCTCTGTCATTGATTTTGTGAATCTGTTTACGATTTGAATGCTCACTGTGCTTGATTGGTTAAGCCTGGATGTGGACTCAGAGAAAAGTAAACAAAGCTGTAGAAAGAGCTGGAAGCCAGAGCTGGAGCATGGAGAAGACATTTTAAAGCACTGTGAATAAAAACCTGTTACACACACACAGCAACTAGTATCTTCTCTGCATAGCTCCGAGATATTATATGTACAACATGGACCAGCCAGGGGAGCTCTGATCCGGACTAACACTCCACCTCACAAGCACCAGATAGAATGTGAAATATAAATGACTCCACTCTTGAGTTGCCCAGTGAGGAAAGTTAAACCATGGCATAACACTGAGCCTTGAGATGAGAGAGCCCCAGGCTTAGACTGTGATCTGAGCTGACCTGTCCTCCTCTCAGTCAGGGCAACAGTGAAAACACCAGTTTCCAGCCTCTGTCTGTCTGGCCAGGGAGGGTGAGGGGGTTAAATCATTCTTGATTCGGAATGCTGGTCAAAGGAGCTCTCCGCTGGAGGATAGGGCACAAGAATAACTCGAGGGGGCTTGGTCCTAATGTTGCTTCACTATAAGAGGAAGGTGGGAATTATTGTGAATTTGCAGTGCTGGTATTGGTGCTGGTGGATGTATTCAGTTGCTGGGCAGGGCCAACATGTGTGACTGTGATTCCCTGAATCGGTACAGTGGAGGAGAAGAATGACCCTCTTAGATTTGCAATTAACATCGACGGGGGGTGGGAGGGGGGGGGTGGGGGGGGGTAGTGGGTGAGGAGAGGAGGAGGAGGAGGGAGGCACAGAAATGGGGTTCCCTCTGATATTCTGCAAAACCTACAGCACCCAATCAGATAATTCTCCAAGGAAATTCCTGATGCCACAACCCGGGTACCCACCTGAGGCGTGGGGTGTTCAATGGTTTAATTGATCTGTGTTTGATTATGAGAATCTGGCAAATGACCTCTGCTCACTTTGCTTGATTGATTAAGCCAGAATGTTGACTCAGCACTAAAGTGAGCTGAGAAGTTACCAGAAGCTGAACTGTAAGAATGGGTGCCAAATGTTTAGAAATTTTAAAGCACTGTAAATGCACCTGTTGCACACTTGGAAACTAATGTCATCTCTGCATTGCTCTGAAGTAAATCTTGTATACCAGATATGCATCAAACTGGTGAATATACAACACTGGACTGGGCAGTCCCTGCAGGACTATACAGGAGTCCTGGGCAGTATACAGGGCAGGATGAGAGTGTTGAAAAGTCGACTTCTCTGCCTCCCTCCTCCCCCCTCCTGATGCTCTTTTTCAGCGAGTCCTGCCCCCAGAACATCATCTAAATAAACTACAACATGGGGCAATTCCTGTAATAAATTTTCCATTGCTTTCTGGGATATGGCATATGCAGAGGATACACCGAAAGGCAAATGGATATATTGGTTACAACCCTTTGTGTGTATTTATTGTTACAAATTTCTGGGAGGCCTTCTCTAACTCCAATTGTTGATAAGCATGACTCATATCAAGCTCCGTGTAGGTGGTTCCACCTACCAGCTTAACACACAGGTCTTCAATTTTTGGCATAGGGTGTCTGTCCAACTTAGCTACTTTATTGACAGTCAGTTTGTAGACTCCACAAACTCGGATGCTTTGGTCAGGTTTCAGAGTGGGGACTATTGGTGCTGCCCATCTGGAACTGCACAGGTTGTATCACTCCCAGTTTCTCTAATCTATCCAATTTGATGTCTGCCTTTTTCCACATTGCATAAGGTACCGGTCTTGCTTTCATAAATCAGGGGGGTAGAGTCTGGATCAACATGAATTTTTGCCTGTACTCCCTGGATCTTCCTGAGTTCCTCTTGGAAAACTGAGGGGTATTTTTGTAATAGCTCAGGTAGCCCACTGGCTCTCAGCTGGAAGGTCTTAGCCCAATCCAATTTAATTTCTTTCAACCAGTTTCATCCAAGAAGGCTTGGCCCCTCACCTGGTACCACCATCAAGGGTAATTTTACTGACTGACTTCCTTATTGTACAGTAACCCTGTTTATGCCTTTGATTTTGATGTCTTAGAATCACAGAATCACAGTGCAGAAGAGGCCCTTCAGCCCATCGAGTCTGCACCGACACATGAGAAACACCTGACCTACCTACCTAATCCCATTTCCCAGCATTTGGCCCAAAGCCTTGAATGTTATGACGTGCCAAGTGCTCATCCAGGTACTTTTTAAATGATGTGAGGCAACCCACCTCCACCACCCTCCCAGACAGCGCATTCCAGACCATCACCACCCACCCTCTGGGTAAAAAAGTTTTTCTTCACATCCCCCCAAACCTCCTGCCCCTCACCTTGAACTTGTGTCCCCTCATGACTGACCCTTCAACTAAGGGGAACAGCTCCCCCCTATCCAGCCTGTCCATGCCCCTCATAATCTTGTACCCCTTGATCAGGTCGCCCTTCAGTCTTCTCTGCTCCAACAGAAACAACCCAAGTCTATCCAACCTCTCTTCATAACTTAAATGTTTCATCCCAGGCAACATCCTCGTGAATGTCCTCTGCACCCCCTCCAGTGTAATCACATCCTTCCTATAATGTGGCGACCAGAACTGCACACAGTACTCCAGCTGTGGCCACACCAAGGTTCTATACAACTGCAACATGACCTCCATACTTTTGTAATCTATGCCTCGATTGATAAAGGCAAGTGTCCCATATGCCTTTTTCACCACCCCACGAACATGTCCTTCCACCTTCAGGGATCTATGGACACACATGCCAAGATCTCTTTGTTCCTCAGAACTTTCCAGTGTCATGCTGTTCATTGAATACTTCCTTGTCAAATTACTCCTTCCAAAGTGCATCACCTCACACTTTTCAGAGTTAAATTCCACCTGCCACTTATCTGCCCATTTGACCATCCTGTCTATATCTTCCTGTAGCCCAAGACACTCAACCTCACTGTTAACCACCTGGCCAATCTTTCTGTCATCCGCAAACTTACTAATCCTACCCCCACATAGTCATCTATGTCGTTTATATACATGACAAATAATAGGGGACCGAGCACAGATCCCTGTGGTACGCCACTGGACACTGGCTTCCAGTCACTAAAGCATCCTTCTGTCATCACCATCTGTCTCCTACAACTAAGCCAATTTTTAATCCACCTTATCAAATTACCCCGTATCCCATGTGCATTTGCCTTCTTTATAAGTGTCCCATCTGGGACATAGTCAAAGGCTTTGCTGAAATCCATATAAACTACATCAACTGCTCTACCCTTATCTACACACCTGGTCACTTCCTCAAAAAATTCAATCAAATTTGTAACGCATGACCCCCCTCTGACAAAGCCATGCTGACTATCCCTGATCAAACCTTGCCTCTCCAAGTGGAGATAGATACTCTCCTTCAGAACTTTCTCCAATAGTTTCTGTAGTCCTGGCCAACATTTATCCCTCAATCAATATCACAAAGACAAATTATCTGATCATTACCACATTCTTGTCTGTGGGAGCTTCCTGTGCACAAGTTGGCTGCTGCACTTCCTACATTAGTGAACTACACATCACTGGCTATAAAGTGCTTTGGGACACCCTGTAGTTATGAAAAGTGCTATAGAAATGCAAAGTATCTTTTTCTCACTGCAATGTCCACTCCTTCAGTTGAGCATTTTTGAGCCCAATTATTTCTAGTCCTTTTCCACTCCATTCTAAACCTGTTTTCAAATCACTGCTGCCCAAGTGCTCCCAACTTTATTCCTCATCAAGATAATTTGAGTGTTTATCTTATTTCAACTCATCCCTTTAGGCCAATTCTACCTTCACACCCATTTTCTGGTGTATGAAGGATGGTGGTGCAGAGCCCAACCATTCAATCTACAAACAATACCCTGGAAAGTACACACAGGTGTGTGTGAACATAAACCTATCCTCACTAACCACAGCAGAAATCAATGAATCTGAGCAGGAACCTTGCCCTTTTCGAAGCTGAAGTCAACTGCAGCACCCAGCTAACTCAAACAGGCCAGAGAATGTCCCAGAGTTTATTTACCAAAAACAATCAGAGAAAGACCTTTTAGCTCTACTTTTAGTTCTCATCGGCAAGTTAACATTTTACTCTAAAGCTGAGGTTAGGAAAACACCCATAAAGATGGGAGGACCTAGGTTTGGCAGGATGGGTTAGAGAGAGAAGTCTGTCTCCTCTTCCAGACCCTGTTTCTGTCCAGCTTCACACAAGAGAAACCGTCAGTCAGATTGACAACAGCGGATCATCTACCAGAGCCCTGGGTGGGTCAGGGTCAGGGTCCCGATCACCCACCCTGCCTCCCTCATCTCCCCTCTCCCATCACCACCTCTCCTCTCCTCCAACCACTCCCTCCCCTGTCCCCCGCTCTCCATCCTCTCCCCCCAACCACCCCCACAACCCTCCCTCCACCTCATTCCCCTCCCCTCCCTCACCTCTCCTCTCCACCACTTCCACTCCCCACCGCTCCCCCCTGCATCCCATTCCCCCTGACTTCTCCACCGCACCCATCCTCCCCCCCTCTCAAACGCCCCTCCCCCCTCCCCAGCCTTCCCCTCACCCAATATTCCCTCAACCCGCTCCCCTTCCTCCCCCACTCAGAATCTGGATTCCCCTTCACCCACCCCTAGGGGGCTGATCTGCCCCAGATCCGGATCTACCCGATCTGGATTCCCCCCACATCCCCAACATGATCCAGATCCACTCTCCCATGTAAGTTTTCAATTTGGCATCTGGTTCTTCCAAATTTAATTTATATTCTCCATAATTCAGGTGTGTGAAGGCATGCTAAAATAGCACCTTAGTGGAAGCTCCTGCATCCACCTCCATTCTGTTAGGACTTTATTTACCCTCACTATTACGCAGATTAGTTCTGTTCTTCCTCCCTTTAAATTACACAATGGATAAATATCTGAACCTTTTACTTCAGGCTTTTCTACGTTATGGATCTCACGGGGTTTTTTCTTTTGATCGAAAGTCTGCCTGATTCTATCCTTGCAATGTCTCATGAGGTGTCCGTTTCGATGACAGTAAAAACATTCCATTTTTTTAAACTTCTATTCATTACAGGGTTGTCTGCTTGCACCTCTGTTACCATTATTCCATTTTTTCGCTGCTAGGTCATTTCTTTTTATTTGTCTGCAAGTGGTGGCTGCTTCCTGCTTCTCATCAGAGCTGTACATTGTTGTGTCCTTTTTGGCTGAGGCTCTGTGCCCACTGTGGAGGACAATGCCATTTTGCTCTCCCTGTATGGCTTTCGAGTCCCTCACTGCGCTTTCCATGGCCAGTGCTATCTCTAGCACCTTCTGAAAATCCAAACTTGTTTCAGACAGTAATCTCTTCTGAATCGTATCTTCATTTATACCGCACACCAAACGATTTCTAAGCATATCATTTATGGATGTACCAAACTTGTAATGTTCTGTTAACTGTTTCAAACCTGTCATATAACAAGTAACTGTTTCCCTAGGGTTCTATTTCTTGAGTTAAATTTAAACTGTTGCGTGGTACCGAGGGCTTGGGCTGGCAATGACTCTTTACAAGTTTCACTAAGTCATCAAACTTTTTGAATCTGGGGCACTGGGTGCCATTAAACTTCAAATCAATCCAAAGGTCTTACTCCCACATGTGGATAAGAGGATTGCTCGCCTCTTCTTCTCCCCTTTCCAAGCCGTTAGCTTGGAAAAAGAACACGAGCCATTCAACATAATGAGACCAATCATCTGCAGTTGGATTGAAAGAATCAACTCTTCCAAACCACGGCATGCTTCGAGAGGATTGCTTTGACAAATAGTATGAAAATTCTACTTACAATTACTGTGTGAGGTACAGCCTGCTTTCAGTTCACTTGATTTCCTTTCTTGCTTTTTCTTGCTTTTTCCTCATCACCAGTTTGTTGGATCTAGGTTACTAGGTTAGTTGGTTAATGGATCAGGGTTGCACACTTGTTTCATGATGACCGAGTTGGCACTAGCAGACAGTTCTTATGTAGAACACATTCTATTTATTTACAAAGGAACTCAGCAGCTGCACTTGTGTACTTACAACTCGAATCCTGTCTCTACATTATAGACTCTAACTCTAAACTACTCACTACTGACTACAAAGGTAGCCCACGCTACTCTATTATTGGATATTAAGTTCATGTGATATTCCATTATAACATTCTTACACATCAGATTACCACATCCGTAAGCAGAAAGGTGTTTTGATTTTGATTTCCCCCTTTATAAATGGTGGCATTTTTCCCAACCCCTCAGTTTTGGTGTGATCCAATTTATATTAACAGCCCCACAACAAACTCGAGTTAGGAGTAACTCAAAGGGTTTGTTTATTTTACACACACTCAAAACCCAGGAGGGGGTGTCATTACCTATCCCCTGGTAGGGATAAGGGAAGGAAAGAGGTACAGAGCAAAGACCACAGAGAAGTTAGGAATCATTGTTTCATATGAGTCCAAAGTCCAAAATCAAAAGTCCGATGGTGTATTCCTTCACAAAGTTTAGCAGGCTGAAGCTGATGCTGGGTGATCTACTTTTCCCATAGTGATGACTTCCACGATGGGAGGGGCCCATAGAGATGAGTTAGTCTTGTAGGTGCTGGTACAGATGTTCTGAAGTTCCAGTAGAAAACAGTGCAGTTGGGGAGCCAGCTATTAAAAAACCTGAACAGAGCCCTTTTCAGCTGCTGCCTGGTGGATGGGAGATGGCTGTCTGCCTCTTTCAGCACTACAAGGCAATATTACAGGTTCTAGTAGTTCGGCAGTGAGGGGGGGAGGTGGTGACATGTGACATGACCGCCACTTCTCCACCTTGGTTGGACAAAGGACGTATATCCCTGTCTGGATTCTTGAGGTGCTCAATGTTTCATCTATTAATAATTCCAAAAATTTCAACACAGGTTAAAAAGTGTGTAGCACAGGAATTTGGCAGTGTTTAAAATGTGCACATGTAAATGCAAGGAGTATAAGCAAATAAATCTGAGCTGAGGGCACAGATAGACACATGGCAGCATGATATCATCGCTATAATGGAAACTTGGCTTAAGGAGGGGCAAAAAATGGCAGCTCAACAGCCCTAGATATAGCGTTTTCAGACTAGGATAGAGAGGTGGATAAAAAAAGGTGGGGGTGTAGCATTATTGGTTAAAGAATCAATTACAGCTGTGAGGAGGGATGATATACTAAATGAAGCATCAAATGAGGCCACATGGGTTGAGCTCAGAAATAAAAAAAGGGGCAGCCACATTGCTAGGAGTGAACTATAGACCCCCAAATAGTGGGAGGGAGTTAGAAGAGCAAATGTGTAGACAGGTTTCTGAGTGCAAAAATAATGGGGCAGTAATTGTTGGGGACTTCAACTACCCTATTATCAACTGGGATATGAACAGTGTGAAGGGCACAGAGGGCACAAAATTCTTGAACTGCATTCGAGAACTTTTTTAGCCAGAACATCATAAGCCCAATGAGAGGGGGTGCAAATGAAGCTGGGCAAGTGGATGAAATAGCAGTGGGGGACCATTTTAGAGCTAGTGACCATAATACAGTTAGATTTAAAATAATTATGGAAAAGGAGAAAGATACAACAGGAGTAAAAGCTATAAATTAGGGGAAGACAAATTTTACAAAGCTGAGAGGTGAGCTGGCGAGAGTGGACTGGATACAGCTATTAGAAGGAAATACCGTGTTAAATCAGTGGGAGGCTCTCTAAAGTGTAGATATGTCCCCAAAAAGAAAAAGGGCAGTGCTTCCCAATCTAGAGCCCCCTGGTTATCCAGATGCACACAGGCCACGATAAAGCATAAAAATAAAGCTTACGACAGTCGCAAAAGAGTTAATATTGTAGAAAGCCTAGAGGAGTACAGAAAGTACAGGGGTGAAGTAAAAATGGAAATTAGGAAAGCAAAGAGAGGATACAAAAAAATTCAAAAAAAATCCTAAGGTGTTTTACCAACACATTAAAAGCAAGAGAATAACAAGGGAAAGTGTAGGGCCTATCAGAGATGTACATGGTAACAGGTGGGTTGATGCAGAAGATGTGGGCAGGGTTCTCAATGAGTACTTTGTCTCTGTCTTCACTAAGGAGAGGGATGATGCAGACATTCTAATCCAAGAGGAAGAGTGTGCTATATTAGATTCAATAAGCATAGTGAGAGAGGAAGCACTGAAAGGACTGACATCCTTGAAGGTGGATAAGTCACCAGGACCAGATGGATTGTATCCCAAGCTGTTAAAGGAAGCCAGGGAGGAAATAGCAGATGCTCTGAGAATCATTTTCCAATCCTCACTAGATACAGGCAAGGTACCAGAGGATTGGAGGTCTGCGAGCATTGTCCCAATATTTAAAAAGGGTGCGAGGGATAGGCCAGAAAATTATAGGCCAGTCAGTCTGACTTCGGTGGTGGACAAATTATTGGAAACAATTCTGAGAGACAGGATAAACTGTCACTTAGAAAGGCAAGGATTAATCAAGAGTAGTCAGCATGGTTTTGTCAGGGGAAGATCGTGTTCTACTAACTTAATAAAATTTTTTGAGGAAGTAACAAGGAGGATTGATGAGGGTAGTGTAGTTGATGTTGTCTACATGGATTTCAGTAAGGCATTTGACAAGGTCCCACATGACAGACTGGTCAAGAAAGTGAGATCTCATAGGATATGGGGCAAGGTGGCAGGTTGGATCCAGAATTGGCTCAGTGACAGGAAACAAAGGGTAATGGTTGATGGATGTTTTTTGTGAATGGAAAACAGTTTCCAGTGGTGTTCCACAGGGCTCAGTTTGGGGCTCTTGCTGTGTGTTATACACACACACACACATGTATATATATATATATATATATATATGTATATATAAATGTGGAAGGCATGATTGGGAAATTTGCAGATGACACAAAAATTGGCTGTGTAGTTGATAGTGAAGAGGATAGCTGTTGACTCCAGAAAGATAACAATGGATTGGTTCAATGGGCGGAAAAGTGGCAAATGGAATTCAATCCAGAAAAGTGTGAGGTGATGGATTTGGGGAGGGAAAAGAAAGTGAGGGAATAATCAATAAATGGGAGGATAT
This sequence comes from Carcharodon carcharias, assembly GCF_017639515.1. NCBI lineage: Eukaryota > Metazoa > Chordata > Chondrichthyes > Lamniformes > Lamnidae > Carcharodon > Carcharodon carcharias. The sequence continues at coordinate 31,947,379 of NC_054482.1, read as the reverse complement.
TGAGAGGGGCTGAGGAAGTGAGAGACCTTGGAGTGCATGTCTACAGGCCCCTGAAGGTGGCAGGACAGGTGGATAAGGTGGTAAAGAAAACATTTGGAATGTTTTCCTTTATTGGACGAGGTATAGAACACAAAAGCAGGGATGTAATGCTGGAACTGTATAAAATGCAGGTTAGGCCACAGCTGGAAATTTGTGTACAGTTCTGGTCACCACATTACAGGAAGGACATAATTTCTCTGGAGAGAGTGCAGAGGAGATTTATAAGAATGTTGCCAGGGCTGGAAAATTGCAGCTATGAGGAAAGATTGGATAGGCTGGGGTTGTTTTCCTTAGAACAGAGGAGGCTGAGGGGTGACCCTGACTGAGGTGCACAAAATTATAAGGGACCTATATAGGGTAGAGGGGAAAGCCCTGTTTCCCCTAACGGAGGAGTCACTTAGCAGGGGGCATAGATTTAAGTTGATTGGTAGAAGGATTAGAGGGGACATGAGGAAAAACTTCTTCACCCAGAGGGTGGTGGGTGTCTGGAATTCACTGCCTGGTTTGGTGGTTGAGGCTGAAACATTCGACTCATTTAAAAGGTACCTGGATCTGGACCTGAAGCGCTGGAACCTTCAAAGCAACAGACCAGGAGCTGGAAAGTGGGATTAAAATGAAGGGCTAGTTTCTTTTTTCTCTTTTTGGCTGGTACACAATGGGCTGAATGGCTTCATTCTGCACCATAACTTTTCTATGTTTCTATGGTTTCAGGGTCCTTTGTCCTCGCAGGCAGACAGTCTCTGTTGGCCAGCGCCTGGCCTTAGACATGTGAATGATCTTTGTACAACTCATTGGGATTTGATCTCTGCAGTCACAGGGGCATTAATGACTCTTTAAAGATAACAAGGTTGCTGCTGTTCAGAAGGCCAGAAATTCCTTTCATATGAATCATAGGCAGTCATGGCTTCAGTCAGTTCAGTCAGCCTTTGTCTAGTTTGAAAAAAAATTACACATTAGTGAGGATGATATATATATTATATAAAAATATAGAGTGAGTTCTTAGCCCGGGGACAATACCTTCTTGGAAATCGTTCTCTGTTCACCCCTGTTCCTCAAATTAATTGCTACCCAGAACTTGGTACCAAGATGGAAGCCTCAATACAAGCGATAGTTTGAATATAGTTTCAATACTGTTGCAAGTACTTTTCCTAGTGTTCACTGTCTGTCCTGTTCCCTGCACCATGAAAATATAGCTAGCAGCGGGAAGGTTTTTGGGTTGTCTTTCTGTAGAAATACCGATTGAATGTTGTTTTTGATTTCAGCACAAGAGTGTGGACGGGCTTCTGAAATGGTTAGAAGAACATCGTTTACCCCATTTCTTCCAGACGGACCTGTACCTTCACTTTGTCCTTTGTGAATTGCTGCTGGGCATAACTGGGTCCGAGATACCAGGTGTGTGCAACCTAAAACATGAAGCTGCCTCTGTCATAATGATTCTGCTGATTGCAGATTTTTATTAGTCTAGGATGTTGCATCAGTGCAGTACTGAAGGAGTGCTGCACTGTCAGAGGTGCCATTTTTTGGATGAGAGGTTAAACCAAGGCCCAGTCTTCCCTCTCCGGTGGGTGTAAAGGACCTAAGGCCAGGCTCTAGCCAACGGAGACGATCCGTCTACGAGGAAGAAGGACCCTGAAACCTCTTTTTGAAATTATTAATTGGATGAAACATTAACCAGCTCAAGAATCCAGGGAATTTGGAATACCGTGAGCAGCTTTGGCCTCCGTATTTAAGAAAGGATGTCCTCTCATTGGAGGTGGTACAGCAAGAGTTTATTAGATTGGTCCCTGGGATGAGGGGGTTGTCCTATGATGAGAGGCTGAATAAATTGGGTTTATATTCTCTGGAGTTTAGAAGAATGAGAGGCGATCTCGTTGAAACCTACAGAATTCTGAAAGGGTCTGATAGGGTGGATGCTGAGAGATTGTTTGCATTGTTTGGGGAATCTGAAACCCGGGGGCGCAGTCTCAGGTTAAGGGGCCAATCATTTAGGACTGAGATGAGGAGAAATTTCTTCACTCAGAGGGTTGTGAATCTTTGGAATTCTCTACCCCAGAGGGTTGTGGATGTTCCATCGTTGAATACATTTAAGGCTAGGATTGATAGATAGTTGGTCTCTCAGGGAATTAAGGGATATGGGGAGTGGGTGAGAAAGTGGAGTTGAAGCCCAAGATTAGCCATGATCATATTGAATGACAGAGCAGGCTTGATGGGCTGTGTGGTTTACTCCTCCTATTTCTTAATGTTCTACTGATGCCTGGGCCAATACTTATCCCTCAAGCCTCAACCAACATCTGTAAAAGAGATTATATTGTCATTATCACATTGCTGTTTGTGGGAGCTTGCTGTGTACGAATTGGCTGCAGAGTTTCCAACATTGCATTAGAGATGACACTTCAGAGAGTACTTCAATGATTGCAAAGTGCTTTGGGGTGGCGTGGGCTGGTGTCATGAAAGAAGTGCTATAACTACAAGTTCCTATTTTTCCCTTTTTGTTAATTGGAGAATCTATTTGAAAGGAAACAGTGAGACTACACCCTGGGCTTGTGGATGCTTATCCTATCAATGTGATCTTGTTGATCATTACTGATGCTCACCCCTGCCCAGCAAAGCCTAGAGAGAAAGAAAGCTATGGCCAATTTAGGAAGCTTTTCTTGACCTTGTCAGGTGATCAAGCAAGGATCTAAGGAAATATAGTTACCCTCCCCACCCCCAATACCTAACGCAAGGCTCTTCAACAAACCCTCCAACCCCATATGATATCAGATTGGAAATGTTCATCTCTCTCCATTAGGTTGGCCCCAGATCTCACTGACTTCTCCACTTGACTCCTTTTTAAACAAACTAATGTCAGGTCGAAACCAAGCCACCAACCTCCTGTTGGACTGCCTGCACTAAAGAGAGAGGCGGAGAAATTCTTTTACACATGAGTTGTTAGGATCTGGAATGCCCTGCCTGAAAGGGTGGTGGAAGCAGATTCAAAAGTGACTTTCAAAAGGGAATTGGATAAATACCTGAAAGGGAGAAAATTACAGGGTTATGGGTCAAGAGCGTACAGTGGCCGCCTTCTGCACTGTAAGATTCTCTGATACAGAGTGCACACACTCTCTCTGCAGAGATGCCCATTATGCCAATATCCTCTCAAGGATCTGTCCTTGGACTTCCTGCTGTTCCTTGGCAACATCATCTGAAGATATGGGGTCAGCTTGCGCATTCATGCTGATGACACCTAGCTGTCCATCACCTCTTTTGGCCCTTCCACTGCTGCTGTGTTGTCAGACTGCCCGACACCAAGTACAGGAAGAGCATAATTTCTTCCAGCTTAGTATTGGGACGACAGAAGCCATTGTCTTCAGTCCTCGACAGAAACTCTGTTACCCAGCCACTGACTCTGTCCCGCTCCATGGCCACTGTCAGGTTGAACCAGACTGTTCTTAGCCTTGGCATCATCCTGTTTGACCTGACCCCATATCTGACTCCATATCCTCCCACACCCCATCATCTAAACTGCCGCCTTTCCATCATGGTAGCGTTGCCCATCTCCATCCCCTGTCTTAGATCTTCTGCTGCTCAAATCCTCACCCCTGCCTTTGTCACCTCCAGGCTCACTTATTCCAGTCTCCTGACTGGTCTCCCAAATCTGAACTTATCTCAAACTCTGCTGCCCGGGTCCTAACTCGTAGCAAGTCCTCTTCCCCCTTCACCCGGGTGCTCCCTGAGCCACATTGGCTTCTTCCACACCTCAGATGTGAAATTCCCATCCTTGTTTTCAAATCCCTCCATGTCCCTGCCCCCTCCCTATATCTCTGTAATCTCCTCCAGCCTCACAAGCCTCCCAGATGTCTGTGTTCCTCTAATTCGGGCCTCTAACATATCCCTGATTCTCATCGCTCTGCCATTGATGGCCGTGCCAGTACACAGACAAAGACGACTGAAGAGATCATCATAGTCTTTTCGGTGTATAAACATTGCGTGCGCTATTGCAACAAAATAACTTGCAATTTTTGTGATCACCTGCCCTAATATCCTCCTCCCTTGGCTGAGCGTCCATTTTCGTCTTGGTGAAGTGCCTTGGGACTTTCCACTATGTTAAATACGCTGTATAAATGCACACAAAAATTGTGTTCAGGACTCAGTAACTGGCTGCTAAAGGATCCATTGGCACAATAAAGTCTTGTCTCCATTAGGAAGCTCCTGACTAGGGCCAGTGCTCAGGGCTATTAAATAAAAGTCTCTCAGAAGGCCTGCTATAGCATTAAACCCTTTTTTAAAAAAAAATGAAAGATGTAAAAATAATCAGATTTAGTGTTCTAGTTTGAAGGATGAATATTGACCAGGATATCAGGGAGAACTTGAATAAAAAGAGAAGATGCTGGAAAAACTCAGCAGGTCAGTCAGCATCTGTGGAGAGAGAGACAGAGTTAACGTTTCAGGTCTGCGTGGGTCTGGCAAGACCTTCAGAGAGGGCAAGGGAGGTGGAGGTGGGGGTGGGGGCAGGACCCGCAGGCACATGACCTGCCCCGGTTCTGATGCTGCCTGCTGGATCCACTGCCCCCGCCCGGACACTCGCAGGGGTGTCCTGAATACACAAAAGCTGCAAAACCTTCCACGTTTGAACATGCGCAAGATGAAAAAGACCTGCTGAGATACCCAAAATCCAGGACAACACCCTGCCCCGGGAAGGCCTGACCCGGGTTGGGGGGCCTAAAGGCCAAATTACAGAGCAGTGCGGAAAATCCAGGATGGTCAGCCTTACCTGCTGAGTACTTCCAGCGTTTTCTGCTTTGATCAGTGCCTGCAGCACCTGGGATAACCTCCCCGGCTTCCTTTGCAACAGTGCCATGAGGTCTTAAACCTTATCCAAGAGGCTTCCTCGGTTTAGTGACTCAGTTGAGGGGTTGGCATCCCTGACAGTGCAGCATACCCTCAGTGGCACTGCAGTGTCAGCCTGGAGTATGTGGCCAAGTCTCCAAAGCTGGGATTTGAACCCGCGACCTCCTGAGTTCCGGGTTGGAGCTGAATCGGCCAACCTGGGCTGGGTTAGATGTTGACCTGGAGTTCCCAGGCCTGAACACCCTCCAGTGAGTCCCTGTTAGTCAGCTGTGGTGTTGACATCATCCCATGTTTCCAATCAGCCCTCCCGGCCTCAGCCTGTGTAGCCTGTAACAGAGTTAGAGAAGCACCTGGGTTTGTGTTTAGCAAGCTTGCTTCAAATTGAACAGCCCAGACTGTTAATGGAGTTGAGGGAGTGTAAGGAGGTGACAGATTCTGTTGTGTATCCCGCTCTTTCATGTATGTTCTGTGGAATAAACCAGCTCCTTTTCTCACCAGAGGGCTTTTTATCTGTACAAACAGGAGAATGGAAAATTCTCATCCTTGTTGCCAAATCCCTCCATGGCCTCACCTCTCCCTACCTCTGTAATCTCCCCCAGCACCACAACCTGGTGTCCTCGGGCTGGCATGGACAAGATGGGCTGAATGGCCTCCTTCTGTGCTGAAACTTTTCCATGGTTCTAACCCTCCAGATTTCTGTGGTCCTCTAACTGGTGGCCTTATGCCCACCCTGATTTTCATTGAACCACTGTTGGTGGCCGAGCCTTCAGCTGCCGAGACCCTGAGCTCTGGAATTGCCCCCCTAAACCTCTCTGCCTTTTGCTCCTCATTTAAGATGCCCCTGAAAAGCTGCCTCACCCATCCTAATACTTACCCAAGTTACCCAGAGTCAGTTTTTGTCTGATAACCCTACTGTGAGGTGCCCCAGGATGTTTTGCTCTGTTATTAAAGTCACTAAATAATTGCAAGTTATTTTGTTGCAATAGTGCACAAAATGTTTATACACCGAAAACACTATGATGATCTCTTCTTTGTCTGTATACTGGGCCGTTTAAAGGTGCATTGTGCTTCTTAAGCTTCATAATTCATAAGCTCTGCTTACTGGACAAACTAATAATGCTGAAGCTGAGGAAATATCTAATGTGGAATCTGAAAGTAACATTCATTGTTATAAAAAGGATGCTGTATATTAACGAAGGACATAGGAGTGATTGTCCGTGTTAGCTGGTGAGTCCTAGTTAGGGTTCAGAGTCTTACCTCATTCTTTGTTGCCCATTAAGACCCCAAGGTACAATTAATACGAATTCTGTTTTACAGAATCCCAACTTACTCCAAAGGAGTCATCAGGCTACATATTGAAACCGCAGTCCTCTGAGGATAGTCATAGCTCTGGGAGTGCAGGCAGTGGGACAGACGTCACTGAAACTGCGCTGGGCCAACAAGTACAGTCCAAGGGTGAGTACCAGAAAGTAGGAAGTTCCCAATTATACGTCTCACTGTTCTGAAATAACCAGAGATGAAGGCATGAGTTTCCTTTTCCCCCCGATTTAAAACTGGAGGCCCAAAGCCTAATTACACGAACGACCAGTTTAAGATTATCAGTCGGGTTGCAATGTACCTCACTTATGCTTGCTCGAAGCTTTGTGCAGGGATTTGTCCTCTGCAGGCAAAAGGAACATGTCCAGGCATGAGACTTCTTTTGTCATCCAAGCTTTTGTCTAATTCAATAGTTTTCTGCTTTCTCCATGGCAACCCTCAACCAATCAGCATTATTTTCTGATGGAGTATAAATTGTTGCTCCCTTTGAAATTTGGCACTGATGAGTGCCGGTTGAAAAGCTGCGACCGAATGTCTCTTTTTCTTTCAGCAATGCGTGTTGTCCACGGCACTGAGTTCACTTAAGCTGGATATTCAGTCAAAACACAGAAGGTATCTTTTTACAGGTCAACCGAAAATGTGTGTCATCCAACCTGCAGCATTATCTTGTGGAAAACTATGAAAACCTTTTTCATCAAAAACTCCTGCTGCTTCTCAAATTGTGATTTAAAAAATTATATACTTTAAACCCTCAGCAATGTGGTTAACTCTCAAATGCCCTCTGAAATGCCCTAGCAAGCCACTCAGTTGTACCAAACCGCTGCAAAGTCTATATGGAACGAAACCGGACAGACCACTCGGCATCAGATTAGGCACCAGAAATGACAATGGCAAACTCAGCCCTGTCCATCCTGCAAAGTCCTCCTCATTAACATCTGGGGGCTAGTGCCAAAATTGGGAGACGTGTCTCACAGGCTAGTCAAGCAACAGCCTGACATAGTCATACTCACAGAATCATACCTTACAATGTCCCAGACTCCACCATCACTGTCCCTGGGTATGTCCTGTCCCACCAGCAGGACAGACGCAGCAGAGGTGGTGTCACAGTGGTATACAGTCAGGAGGGATTTGCCCTGGGAGTTATCAACATTGACTCCGGACCCCTTGAAGTCTCATGGCATCAGGTCAAACATGGACAAGGAAACCTCCTGCTGATTATCACGTACTGCCGCAACCCCCACTCCCACCCCCGCAACTCCCCCCCCTCGCCCCCCCCACCCCCCCCCTCCCAACTCCCCCCCACCTCCATCAACCCCCCACCACCCCTCCCAGCTGATGAATCAGTGCTCCTCCATGTTGAACACCAGTTGGGGGAAGCACTGAGGGTGACAAGAATGTACTCTGGGTGGGGACATCAATGTTCATCACCAAGAGTGGCTCGGTAGCACCACTACTGACTGAGCTGGCTGAGCCCTAAGGGACATAGCTGCTAGACTGGGTCTGCAGCAAGTGGTGAGGGAACCAACAAGAGGGAAAAACATACCTAGCCTCATCCTCAGCAACCTGCCTGCCTCAACTGTCCATCACGGTATCGGTAGGAGTGGCCACTGCACGGCTGTGGTGGAGACAAAGTCCTGCCTTCACTTTGAGGATACCCTCCATCATGTTGTGTGGCACTACCACCGTGCTGAATGGGATAGGTTTCAAACAGATCTAGCAGCTCAAGACTGGGCATCCATGAGGCGCTGTGGGCCATCAGTAGCAGAATTGAACTCAAACACAATCTGGAACCTCATGGCCTGGCATATTCCCCCACTCCACCATTACCACTAAGCCAGGGGATCAACCCTGGTTTAATGAAGAGTGGAGGGGGGCATGCCAGGAGCAGCACCAGGCACACCTAAAAATGAGGCGCCAACCTGGTGAAGCTATAACACAGGATTACTTGCGTGACTAAAAAGCATAAGCAGCAAGTGATGGACAGAGCTATGTGATCACACCACCAATGGATCAGGTCTAAGCTCTGCAGTCCTGCCACATCCAGTCATGAATGGTGGTGGATAATTAAACAACTCACTGGAGGGGGAGGCTCCACAAATACCCATCCTCAATGATGAAGGAGCCCAGCATGTCAGTGCAAAATATAAGGCTTAAGCATTTGAAACAATATTCAGCCGGAAATGCCGAATGGATGATCCATCTCAGCCTCCTCCAGAGGTCCCCAGTATCTCAGATGCCAGCCTTCAGCCGATTCAATTCACTCCACATGATATCAAGAAATGGTTAAGACACTGGATACTGCAAAGGCTGTGGTCCCTGACAATATTCTGGCAATAGTACTGAAGACTTGTGCTCCAGAACTTGCCGCGCCCCTAACCAAGCTATTCCAGTACAGCTACAACACTGGCATCTACCGGCAATGTGGAAAATTGCCCAAGTATGTCCTGTTCACAAGAAACTGGACAAATCCAACCCAGTCAATTGCTGTCCCATCAATCTAGTCTCAATCATCAGTAAAATGATGGAAGTGGTCATCAACACTGCTATCAAGCAACACCTGGTTAGCAATAACCTGCTGCCTGATACCCAGTTTGCGTTCTGCCAGGGCCACTCAGCTCCTGACTTCATTACAGTCTTGGCTCAAGCATAGACAAAAGAGCTGAACTCCTGAGGTGAGGTGAGAGTCACTGCCCTTGACATCAAGGCAGCATTTGACAGGGTGTGGCATCAAGGAGCCCTAGCAAAACTGGAGTCAATGGGAATCGAGGGAAAACTCTCCACTGGTTGGAGTCATACCTAGCACAAAGGGAGATGGTTGTGGTTGCTGGAGATCAATTGTCTCAGCTCCAGGACATCACTGCAGGAGTTCCTCAGGGTAGTGTCCTCAGCCCAACCATCTTCAGCTGTTTCATCAATGACCTTCCTTCCATCATAAGGTCAGAAGTGGGGATGTTCACTGATGATTGCACGATGTTCAGCACCATTCATGACTCCTCAGATACTGAAGCAGTCCATGTACAAATGCAGCAAGACCTGGACAATCTCTAGGCTTGGGCTGACAAGTGGCAAGTAACATTCATGCCACACAAGTGCCAGGCAATGACCATCTCCAGCAAGAGAGAATCCAACCATCGCCCCTTGACATTCAATGGCATTACCATCACTGAATTCCCCACTATCAATTTCCTAGGGGTTACCATTGACCAGAAACTGAACTGGACTAGCCATATAAATACTGTGGCTACAAAAGCAGGTCAAAGGCTACAAATCCTGCAGTGAGTAACTCACCTCCTGATTCACCACAGCCTGTCCACCATCTACAAGGCACAAGTCAGGAGCTTGATGGAATACTCTCCACCTGCCTGGATGAGTGCAGCTCCCACAACACTCATGAAGCTTGACACCATCCAGGACAAAGCTGACCACTTGATTGGCACCACACCCACAAACATTCACTCCCTTCACCACTGACGCACAGTAACAGCAGTGTGTACCATCTACAGGATGCACTGCAGCAACTCACCAAGACTCCCGAGGCAGAACCTTCCAAACCCATGACCACCTAGAAGGACAAGGGCAGCAGATAGCTGGGAACACCACCACCTGGAAATTCCCCTCCAAGTTACTCACCATCCTGACTTGGAAATATATCGCTGTTCCTTCACTGTCGCTGGGTCAAAATCCTGGAACTCCATTCTTAACAGCACTGTGGGTGTCCCCACACCATATGGACTGCAGCGGTTCAAGACTGCGGCTCACCACCACCTACTGGAGGGAAATTAGAAATGGGCAATAAATTCTGGCTCAGTCAGTGATGCCCACATCCCGTGAAGGAATAAAAGAAAACCTGACTCCAATGTTATTATTTTCAAGTTATATCACATATATTTTTCCTTTAACCCTTTTGCTCATGTCTCTGAGTCAGAAGGTTGTGGGTTCAAGTCCCACTCTAGAGGCTTGAGCACATCAATTTAGACTGACACTCGCTGTGTGGTACGGAGGGAGGGCTACACTTCAGAAGCTTGCTGTCTTTCAGATAGGATATTAAACTCTGTCTCAGGTGGACATCAAAGATCCCACAGCCATTATTTTAAAGACAAGTGAGCGAGTTCTGCCTGGCGTGATGGGCCAATATTTATGCCTCCACCGATATTCCAAAAGCAGAATATCTGGGTCATCGTGACGTTGCTATTTGTGCTAATTGGCCAGTCCCTTATACACTTCAAAAATAATTCATTGGCTGTAAAGCATTTTCGGGACATCCTGAGGTTCTGAAAGGGAGGAATTTAAGTTACTGATGTGTAGACCCCAACTGAAGTACCTCATCATGTTTTCACCACTGCTCCCTCAGGAAGGATTTTTTGATCTTGGTGTAGGTGATGCGTATATTCCCCAGAGAAATATTGGGGCTTGAAGAGGTACATTATGAGGGCAGGTTGCATGGATTAGGCATGTATACCCTTGAGTATAGAAGGTTGAGGGGTGATCTAATTGAGCTGTTTGAACTGATTAAGGGATTTAACAAAATATATAAAGTATTTTGTTTAATGAGAGGATTAAGAACAAAAAAGGTTGATCTCAGAGTTAGAGCCAGGCCGTTAAGGAGTGGAATCAGAAGCCGACCCTCCACACAAAGGGTATTGGAAATCTAGAACCCTCTCCCTCGCTGTGGATTCTGAAGGGGTGACTAAAGCTTCCATAACTGAGATCAGTAGATTTTTATTGAGTAAGGGTTATTGAGAGATACAAGATAAATGGAGTTAAAGATATAGATCATCAACAATCTTACTGAATGAAGGAGCAGGCTCGAGGGGCTGAATGGCCTCCCACTGTTCCAATGAGAAAGGTAATTGAAGCAAACAGGTTGTCATGATATTGAAATGTTCAGCAGGAAAGTTGGTGGATCTTTCCTCAGGAGCAGAGCTTGTAACTGTGCAAACTTGTATTCTGATTAAAAGCAGACTGGAACTGTACATCAGCCTGGGGGACAGAAGTTAAGTTTCCTTTTTCCTGCCCCATTCCTGGCTTACAAGCAGCCCTGAAATACAATGGATGAGGATCACAGGGAATTGAAGAGCCCTTTTTTCTGTCTCTGCGTCCTGGTAATTCTCAATGTTCCTGAGCATTTGTAATGTGATATTAGAGGAACCTCTGAGGTAGTGTTGACCAGGCAGCAGCCAGAGAGCAGCAAAGCACATTGCGGGAGACAGAGCATTGAAAAACAGTGGCAAAACCCACGGCCATGTGACCCAGAGTGTACATGTCAGGCGACCAGGCCTGATCATAAGAAATAGGAGCAGGAGTAGGCCATTCAGCCCATTGACCATTTTCCGCTATTCAATAAGATCATGGCTGACCTGCTTGTGGCCTCAACTCCACTTTCCCTCCTGCCTCCTTGACTCCCTTGTTGATCAAATATCTGTCTAACTCAGCCTTGAATATGTTCAGTTACACAGCCTCCACTGCTCTCTGGGGAAGAGAATTCCAAAGGCTAACAATCCTCAGAGAGACAGAATTCCTCCTCATCTCCGCCTTAAATGGGAGACCCTCCTTATTCTGAAACTGTACAACCTAGCCCTAGATTCCCCATCAAGGGGAACCATCCTCTCACCCTGTCAAGCCCCCTCAGAACTTATATGTTTTAATCAGATCACCTCTCATTCTTCTAATCAGCTCAACCTTTCCTCACAAGGCAATCCCATCATTCCAGGAATCAGGCTAGTGAGCCTTCTTTGAAATTCTTTCAATGCAAATGCATCCTTTCTTAGATAAGGAGACCAAATATGTATACAGCACTCTAAGTGTGGCCTCACCAATGTCTGTACAGTTGTAGCAAGACTTCCCTACTTTTACATTCCATCCCTGTGGCAATAACGGCCAACATTCCATTTGCCTTTCTAATTATTTGCTGTTACTGCATACGAACATTTTATGATTCATGTACTGCAGCATTCCGCAGCCTCCCTCCATTTAAATAATATTCTTCTTTTTTATTCCCTTTGCAAAGGACAACCTCACATTTTCCCACATTATAGCCCAGCTGCCAATTTTTTTGACTACTCAGTTAACCTACCCTTTGCAAACTCTTTCTGTCCTCTTCACAATTTGATTTCCTACTTATCTTTGTATCATCAGCAAATTTCGCTATATTACAGTTGGATCCTTTATCTAAGCAATTAATATAGATTGCTAGTAGTTGAGGCCCTAGCAATGATCCCTGTGGCATTCCACTAGTTACAGTTTGCCTAGTTGAAACTGAGTCATTTATCCAGATTCTGTTTCCTGTTAGTTAGTAATTCTCTACCCATTTCACCCCCAACACCATGAGTTCTTATTTTGTGCAGTGATGCTTTATGTGGCAGCCGATCAAATGCCTTTTGGAAATCCAAATACACTACATCTACTGGTTCCCCTTTATCCCACCCTGCTTGTTACATCCTCAAAGAACCCTAATTTGTCAAACCTGGCTTCCCTTTCACAAAACCATGTTTACTCTGCCTGATTGCATACGGTTCTCTAAATCTCCTGTTACTACCTCCTTAATAATGGATTCTAGCATTTTCCCAATGATAGATGTTAGGCTAACTGGCCTACAGTTTCCTGCTTCCTGTCTTCCTCCTTTCTTGAATAGAAGTGTTAAATTTATAGTTTACCAGTCTGCTGGGAAATTTCCAGAAACTAGGGAATTTTAGAAGATTACAACCAATGCATCCACTAGCTCTGCAGCCACTTCCTTTAAGACCCAAGATGCAGGCCATCAGATCCAGGGGACTATTTAGCCTTTGGTCCCATTAGTGTTCCCTGTAATTTTTCCCTAAGACCGTGGTTGCTTAAGCTCCTCCCTCCCTTTAGCCTTTTGATTTTCTACCATCCTTTAGATGATTTTTGTGTTTTCTACTGTGAAGACAGATACAAAATACTTGTTCAAAATCTCTGCCATTTCCTTGTCTCCCATCATTAATTCCCCAGTCTCACCCCCTACGGGACCAGTGCTCACTTTAGCTACTCCCTTCCTTTTTATATACCTGTAGAAGCCTTTACTGTCTATTTTTATATTTCTTTCTAATTTTCTCTGATACAATTTCTCACTCTTTATTATTTTTTCAATTATCCTTTGCTGGCTTCTAAAGTTTTCCCAAACCTTTGGGCCACTACTAATCTTCGCAGCAATATACATCTTTCCTTTCAATTTAACACCAACTTTAACTTTGTTGGGTAGCCACGGATGGTGCATCCCTCTGCTAGAGTCTTTCTTTCACAATGGAATAAAGCTTTATACAAAAGTAAGTTAAGGGTGGCATCAAATTGAAAGAAAAGGTGTACAATGCTGCACAGATTAGTGGTAGCCCAACAGATTGGGAAGGTTTTAGAAACCAGCTAAAGATGACTAAAAAAAAAACATAAAGAGGGAGAAATTAGCACCTGCTGACGGAGAAGTAGTGTTGTTGGCACAGTTGGGAAAAGAAGACCAAGCAGGCTGGATCTGGGAGAAGAGCTGAGAGGGGTTTGGAAAAGTGTGACTTTTGTTGAAGATCATACCCGTGGGAGTAAAGCTGCAGTCAGATGGGAACTGGTGGCTAAAGCCACAAAGGAAAGGGGGCTGGAATTCTACTGCAGGCTCAGAGCTTTGAAGGACTTTGTGGCTGGAATTGGTGCCATGTACGCCTATTAAAACCCATGAGATCTGTCTTTGTTGCATCCGCTATTTAATGTGTGATTTTAAAAAAATCTTTCAAGGGATGTGGGCGTCACTGGCAAGGCCAGCATTTATTGCCCATCCCTAATTGTCCTTGAACTGAGTGGCTTGCCAGGCCATTACAGGGGGCAGTTAAGAGTCAACCACATTGCTGTGGATCAGGAGTCACAAAAAGGCTAGACCGGGTAAGGATGGCAGATTTCCTTCCCTCAAGGACATTAGTGAACCAGGGGTTTTTTAGGACAATCGATTTATAGTTTATATTTACCACAATTTATTAATTATTAACTCAAGTTCAATTTATGTTGATTTGGTTTTCATTGTTAAAGTAAACATTATAAAAAGTGAAATCTCATCCATTGGTTTTTTTTGTTGCGCCTGTTTGGTAAATTTGGTTCTCTTGGTTTGTTGGTCTCCACGGAGATCATAACAGTGGTGAATCTATGGAACAAATTCTCTTGGGGACATGGATGAAGCAGTTAGTATTGACTCATTCAAATGCCAGTTACGTTGATTAATTGTCAGAAAATAACACTTGCGATAGAGCATGAGAGTGATTTGAGCCATGACATGTGGTCAGTGTTGGGGAGAAAGAGGTGACTTTGGATCCGGGATTCCCAAAGCACCCAAACACTTGGAGGTTTCCTCACCTTGTGTCTATTGTAGATGAATTGATAGAGATTGATTGTCATATGTAGTCAATAACTTCATTATGATTGTATCATGTGACTGTCAGGATAGTGAATGACAAAATATAGTAATACCTATATTTCTGTAAACGCTTCATCCATTCACTTGATCTTCCTCAATTTGGAGTTAACTGGTTTATCTGTATCTCTCTCTAACAGCACTGTGTGTGTACCTACACCCCAGGGACTGCAGCTGTTTATGAAGGCAGCTCACCACCATCTTCTCAAGAGCAATTAGGGATGGGCAATAAATGCTGGCCCAGCCAGCGAAGCCCAAGTCCCATGAATGAATATAACAAAAAAACAGGTTGGAGAATGTTAGAAGAGTGAACCGAGGGGTTGCTTCACTAATATCAGAAACACAAATGTTGAGACTTGTTTTACATTCCTGGTGGCAGAAGTTGATAGGCTTGTTGGTCTATTGAAGAAGTTCACTGGGCTGGCCTCCTGTCCCTAAATCATTCTCTTCCCATTTTCTTCCCCTAGCCAAGGCACAAAAGCTGGCCTTGCCTGACGAGTGGTTGCTGAGGAGATGCCTCGGGAGTGTTCAGGGAATGAAACGTTTCCGATCGTTTCTCATGGGAACACACGGTAGGTGAAACCATGGGAAGGCTTATTGTTAAAGTGGAGCCAGCTCCCCAAATGAGGCGGAGGTCAGAAATCGAGGCCCAGACTACACTGACCATTGCTTCACATATACCCAGACCATACTCACTGTCTAATCCCATATCAGAACATAAGAATTAGGAGCAGGAGTAGGCCATTTGGCCCCTTGGGCCTGCTCTGCCTTTCAATAAGATTGTGGCTCAACTTCATTTTCCCACCCTCTCTCGCCATATCTCTCGATTTCTTGAGAGACCAAAAATCTGTCTATTCCAGCCTCAAATATGATGCAGCATCCACAGCCCTCTGGGGTGGAGAATTCCAAAAATTCACAACCCTTTGAGTGAAGAAATTTCTCCTCATCTCAGTCCTAAATGATCAACCCCTTATCTTGAGACTCTGCCCCCATCTTTTAGGTTCCCCCATCAGTGGAAACAATCTCTCAGCACCAACCTCACCAAACCCCTTCAGAATCTTGTGTGTTTCAATGAGATAACCTGTCATTCTTCTAAACTCCAGAGAATATAAACCCAATTTACTTAGCCTCTCATCATAGAATAACCCTCCCATCCTATGAACTAATCTAGTGAGCCTTCACTGTACCACCCCCAAGGCAAGTATATCCTGGGATGGCAGGATTGTCATATGAGGAGAGGCTGGGCTGACTTTAATGGAGTTTAGAAGAATGAGAGGGGATTTCATTGAAACATAAAATTCTGAGTAGGCTGGACAGACTGGATGCAGGGATGATGGGTCCTCTGACTGGGGGGGTCTAGAACAAGGGGTCACAGTCTCAGGATATGGGGTAGACAATTTAGGACTGAGATGAGGAGAAACTTCTTCATTCATAGGGTGTGAACCTGTGGAATTCTCTACCACAGAAGGCTGTGGAGGCCAAGTCACTGAATATACTTAAGAAGGAAGTAGATAGATTCCTGGACTCTAGAAGTGTCAAGGGGTATGGGGAGAGTGTGGGAGTAGGGCGTTGAGATAGAGGATCACCCATGTTCATATTGAATGGCAGAGCAGGCTCGAGGGGCCGAATGGCCTACTCCTATTTTCTATCTTTCTACGTTCCTAACCTTCCTTCATTGTGGAGACAAAAACTGCACACAGTATTCCAGATTTTGGTCTCACCAAAACCCTGTACAACTGTAGCAAGACTTCTTTATTCTCATACTCCAATCCCCTTGCAGTAAAAGCCAATATGCCAATTGTCTTCCTAGTTGCTTGCTGTATCTACGTGCTAACTTTCTGTGTTCTATATCTGAGTACACCCAAGTCTCTCTGAACATCTACTTTTTCGAGTTTCACACCTCTTAAAGCATATTCTGCTTTTCTATTCTTACAACCAATGAGAATAACCTCACAGTTCACCATGTTATACTTTGTCTGCCACCTTGTTGCCCACTTACTGAACCTGTCTTTACCTTTTTGCAGTTGCTTTGTGTCCTCCCCACAGCTTACAAACCGCCTAGCTTACTAACATCAGCAAACTTGGATGCGTTATTCTCTGTCCCTTTGTCTAAGACATTAATAAAAATTGGAAATAACTGAGGCTCCAGCACTGATCCTTACAGCATTCCACTAGTTACAACCTGCCAACTTGAAAACTTTATCCCTACTCTCTGCTTCCTGCCCATTAACCAGTTCCCCATCCATGCTAATATGTTACCTCAACTCTATAAGCTTTTAAGTCTATGCCTAGACTTTGTACTGAACGGAACTTTGTACAGCCATGCTAATAACTGATTGTTTTGTGTTTTGTATAGGTGAGGAGTTGGTGGAGTTTTGGGTGAGGATGGAGAGGATGCTAAAACTGGATGAAAGCAATGACGATCAGAGAGATCAGTACTTTGCTCAGCTCCGAGTGATACAGGCCATTCATCTACAAGACAGCTCTGTCGTGATGGCCACCTGCAGTGATTTTATCGGTAAGGGAGGATCCTGACTCGAAGACGAGTCTAACCTAATTGAGCGCGGCAAGTCACGTCATAAACCACAATGCCAGCTCCTTCCCTCAAGATGAATTTTCTGTTTTAGATCACTTACTCGGTCTCACCATTGGCAGCTTCTTCTGTAATGAGGTAACGCATGTGTTATCTGTGGCACCGTGGTTAGCACTCTTGCCTCTGAGCCACAATGTCATGAGTTCAAGTCCCACTCCAGAGACCTGAGCACATAATCTTGTTAACCAGACTAATCCCCAGGACCTGATGGTCCATATCCTCGGGTTCAAAAAGAGAAATCTATGGAGATAACGGATGCGCTGGTATTGATTTTCCAAATTTCCTTTGATTCTTGAAGTTAGCACATGTAACAGCACTATTTAAGAAAGGGTGGAGAGAGAATTCAGGGAACTTACACATCAGTTCCCCTTACATCTATCATCGGGAAAGTGCTGGAGCCTATTATTAAAGAAGTCTTAATAATGTGCTTAGAAAAGCACAGTATGATTAAACCAAGTCAACTTGGCTTTACAAAAGGGAAATCCTGGTTGACAAATTTATGAAAGTTGTTTGAGGATGTAACCAGCAGGGTAGATAAAGGGGAACCAGTAGATGTGGTATATTTGGATTTCCAAAAGTCTTTCGATAAGGTGCCGCACATAAAGTTAACACACAAGGTAATGGCTCATGGAGTTAACACACAAGGTAAGGGCTCATGGAGTTAACACACAAGGTAAGGGCTCATGGAGTTAGGGGTGATATATAAGCATGAAAAGAGGATTGGTTGACAGACAGGAAGCAGGATGGATAAATGGGGCATTTTCATGTTGGCAGGCTGTAACTAGAGTGCCACAAGAATCAGTGTTGGAGCCTCAGCTATTTACAATCTATATTAATGACTTAGATGAAGAGACAGAATAATATATCTAAGCTTGCTGATAATACAAAGCTAGGTGGAAAGATAAGCTGTGGGGAGGACACAGAGAGGCTGCAAAGAGATATAGTCAGGAAAAATGAGTGGGCAGATGAAGTATAATGTAGGGAAGTGTGAAGTTATTCACTTTGGTTGGAAGAGCAGAAAAGCAGAATGCTTCTTAAAAGGTGTGTAACTTGTAAGTGTTGATGTTCAGGGAGAGTTGGATGTGCTTCAATAAGGAACACAGAAGGTCCTCAGGCAGGTACGGCAGTTAGGAAGGCAAATGGCTTGTTGGCCTTTACTGCAAGGGGATTGGAGTACAGGAATATGGAAGTCTTACTACAGTTGTACAGGGTTTTGGTGCAACTGCATCCAAAACCCTGGAATTCCCTCCCTAACAGTACTGTGGGTGTACCTACACCACATGGACTGCAGCACATATGGTCCAAGAATGAATAAAAGAATGTGGTGTGTGCAATTTTGGTCTCCACATTTTAGAAAGGATATGAACATACGAACAAGGAGCAGTGGGCAATTCAGTCCCTCGAGCCTGCTTTGCCATTTAATAAGATCATGGCTGATCTGATAGTAACCGGAAATCTGCATCACGCCTACCCCTGATCACCCATCACCCTCTTGCTTACCAAGAATCTAGCCACTTCTGCCTTAAAAATATTCAGAAGGTTGTGAATCTTTGGAATTCTCCACCCCAGAGGGTTGTGGATGGTCCATCGTTGAATATATTTAAGACTGGGATTGACTGATTTTTGGTCTCTCAGGAATTAAGGGATATGGGAAGCAGGTGAGAAAGTGGAGTTGAAGCCCAAGATCAGCCATGATCATATTGAATGGCAGAGCGGGCTCAGTGGGCCATGTGGTCTACTCCTGCTTCTATTTCTTTTGTTCTTATGTTCTGACACTCCCATGCAGTTCTGAGGGGGCGCTGCACTGCTAGAGGAGCCATCCTTCACTGAGATGTTGTGGATGCAAACCCACTGACTATATTTATATCGATGCTGTTTCTGGGACCCTGCTGTATACAAATTGGCTGGGGTTTTTGCTTTCACAACAACATGGGTTACACTTTAATAGCAGTTCATTGGTTTGGGACATTGCCAGTTCATGAAGGGTCCTACATCGATGCAAGTTCTTCCTAGCAGTTTATCTCCATCACGTTGTAGAATTATAAAACGTAGTTGTTATTCTTTGTAGCCCTTCCATTTTGGTCTGTATTCAACCTAATGATATGTTTGCTGTTTTCTGGGTGTTCCCCTGCCATAATCTATTTCAATCCTTTCCTTACTTGGAACTAGGTCCAGCACTGCCTCCTTCCTTGTTGAATCTGAATCATACAGATCCCACATCTGACTCACTGACTCTTGAATGAATTTGAGGCTTACGCCTCCATTGTCCGGAAGTCCAGTCCAAGTCAGGGTCACACTTTGACTGGTCAAATGGTCTCTGGGAATCTGAACTCAACTGCCTTGCCCTAAATTGAAGGCTGTTGGGACTCGCTGCCTCGCCCATCTCACACACCATTCCTGAGCCCTTCCATCACCTCACCCATCGCCTCATGAATTCCCCAAGTTCTCATCACCAAGAGGCCCAAGGAATTAATCATTCTTTGCATGAAGAAGTTCCTCCTGATAGTGATCCAAAATCATTCTTTAGCCTGTGTCCCGTTGTTGTAATGCACAGACAGGCCTGTAGATGGCAATTAGCTTCTCCATGATGTCCCCTTCGGTTGCTTCCAATCCAAGTTGAAGAGCCCTTGATTTTCCCCTAATCCTAGGGATCAGTCTCAATGAGACTTCCTAACTCTTCCTCCATTATTCAAGCATTCTCCAAGGCTCCTTGTTCTCTAGACCTCTCTCTCTTCTCCAGACCTTTGACCCACTCCGCACTCCTATGCATTTTTCTTTTGCTCATTGAATATGGTTCAGTGAAGTCAATGATTTACCGTGCACCCGCCAGCCCCTCCCGTGTGGGAGACTCCTATCCCAGCACTGGGTGAGGCAAATGGAAAAGTTGCCCTGTTAACTCCCCATGCTTTCTTCATGACAAATCCTCAGCCAATCAGAGTTGATTGGCCAACCAATCGGCACCCTTTTCTCCTGTAGTATAAATTGTTGTGATTGTTTGAAATTTGGCATTCTTGCATTTGCCCTGATGAGTGCAAGATGAAAAGCTTCAGCTCTTTTCAGCAAGATTCAAGCTATTCCTGCTTGGGATGTGGACATAACTGGCAAAAGGCCACATTTATTGCTCATCCCTAACTGCCCTTGAGAAGATGGTTCTCAGGCCACTATAGGTAGCTGTTTGATAGCTAATGAGTAGCTTGCAAGGCAGCTTTTCAGTACAGGGAGAAGTTAGCTATGTTGCTGTGGGACTGGAGTCACGTAATTGCCCGACCAGGTAAACGGATGGGTTTCCATTGCTAAAGGCCATCAATCAACCAGTTATATTTTTATGACAATCAGCATCAGTTTTTCATTCCTAGATTTTTTTTCTTAACAGAAATGGAATTCAGATTCTCAAACTTCCATGGTGGGATTTGAACTCTCAGGCCAGGATTTCCTGGTCCCGCTTAAAGTCACTGGACCTTTGGCTGGTCTGTCAAATTGCGGGCAGGGCAGAAAAATCCCAGCCTCAGCCTCTAGGTTATTTGTCCAGTGATATTAACCACCAAACTAGTGTTAATTGATGGTTAATTGATGGTTTTGAATATCTCACCCCAGTGTCTCTCCTGTCTCTTCTGGAAGGGTTTCCTGAGCTGCAACTCCCAACTTCCCAAACACCACACTGGGTAAGGGAGGGAAAAATAATAAAAAAAAACAATGATGATCTGCCCTTAATTATTTAACTGACTTGACTCATGACCCCAACAGACTCTCGAGATCAATGAACAATTTCAAAAAAGTCAAAGTGTATATTGTTCTATAAAAAGCACCTCTGCCCTTTAATATCCTGTATGATTCTGTGGAAGATCTGTGCTGCTGTTGCCTGACAGATGTCTCTTCTCCTCTTTGTTGAGAAGATGTCCCATCGTTGACGTTGGAGAAGCCCTATCGAGCCCGGAGGGATTTTATGATCAAACTGCACGACCGGGTCCTGGAGAAACTGAAGACATACTGGCTGCCTCGCTTCCTCATACACTGCAAGCGTAGCCTGAGGAGACTGAAGGAAAGTGCCCCGATCCTCCGGGAATACAGAGCGAGGTTCTCTCAAGGGCAGGTTACAAAGGCCCCTGCCAACCTGCAAATGAGCATCAAAAAAACGGAAGGTGTCGTGCAGCCGTACTTCACCAAGGCGAATAAACGCCTCCTCTGGGGCCTGCCCTACTGTACAGGCAAGCACCCACTAAACACCGAGGTGGCACCTCAGCCTTCAGGGAGCCTGAAAGCCGAGGGAGAGCAGGAATGTCATCAGGGTCAGCTGAAGGCCAGGAGCGCCCCGAAGCCCCCTGTGCCCCGCCTCCCCCAGCCCTCCACATTGGGGTGCCTTTCCCCGGCTGTGGGGTGGGCCTGTTGTTCTCCAGCAGCCAAAGACAGGTGGATAGCTGATTCAGCCCACATCCCCGATGAGTGTGTCTTCCCGCAGCAGGACTCCACCATCCCCCTCATCAAGGCGCCCTCGATGCTAACGTGCTGGAAATTCTCTGAGATGCCCCAGCAATCTCAGTATCTCCACTGGGCCTTCAATGCCGATCAGTTGGCGGGAGAACCGTTTGCAGCCTTCCTGAGGGAAAATCGTAACCTCTCCAAACTCAACTACCTGCACTTGTGGCACGAAATGAACAACTTCTTCAAAGTTGTGCTGAGCATGAAGGACAGGGCTGGCTATTTCCTCAGGACGATCCTAGCCGAGAAGATCATCGAGGTGTACCTGAAGGAGGGCAGCAAGCAATACGTCAAGCTCCAGGCAGAAACTGCCAAGAATCTCAAGCTTGTTCTCCCCTCGGGTAATGTTCTGCTGTGGATATTCACCGCACAGGGAGAGATTTGTGAGGTGAGAGTCCACAAGTAAGATTGGGCTTATCTGGGAGGGTTGGGCGATAGCATGAGCAAAGGAGGTCAGATGGGATGGGTCAGGCACAGTCCGATGATGCCATTGGAGACCTTGAGGTGAATTGCCTCTGCAGGCAACACAGCCCCCTCAGCTGTGTGAAAAAGCTGCAATGTTATATGGACAGGGTAGAGGCGAAAAAGGTGCAGCCGATCGGTCAATCCTGTATCTAAGCTAGCAGACCATCAGCTCTCATTGTTTGACAGTCAGAAACTGTGTCCATTGGCAACATATGGGGAGAGGGTGGCGTAGTGGCGATGTCACTGGACTGGTCAACCAGGGGCCCAGGCTAATGCTCTGGGAACATGTGTTCATATCCCACCATGGCAGCTGGTGGAATTTAAATTCAATTAATAAACCTGGAATATAAAGTGAGTCTCGGTAATGATGACCATGAAATTATCACCGATTGCTGCAAAAAACCCATCGGTTCATTAATGTCCTTTAGGGCAGGAAATCTGTTGTCCTTACCTGGTCTGGCCTACATATGAGCCCAGAACCACAGCAATGTGGTTGACTCTTAACTGCCCACTCCTGCCATCTTATCTCTGCACCCATGGCCAATGTTGCATTCCTGTTACCCTTGCAAACTTACAAACCATCTGGCTGGTGTGACCCTCAATTTGAGATCGAGCCCAAATCAGCTAGGATCTAATTCAATGGCTGGAGGGGCTGAATGGCCTCCTCCTTTTCCTAACATTCACCCCTAGCGCAGTCACACCACCGCTTCAGAAAGGGGAAGGCAAAATTCAGTGATTCTGAGGCCAGTTTGGGAAGAGATTTCCTTGCCCTGAGCCTGATGGGTGAATGAGCGAGCCAATGCTAGGAGACAATGGTTACTGGGTGACAGAGGATCTGCAGGGTGGGAGCATAACACGTGATTGCTCTTAAAGGAGAAACAGGTTAATAAGTGAAAAAGGCAAAAAAGGAGAAAAGTAAAAGCAGGGTAGGGAGGTTAGGGGAAATGGAACCAAGTGGATAGCTCTTCCAAAGAGCCAGCACAGCCACGATGGGCTGAATGATCTCCTTCTATCCTTGTTTGATTCTCATTTGCCAAACCATTGGTGTTCAAACTGGAGCTATCCACTGTCAGGCTGGTAGCTATGTACAGTGCTGGTCAGGGTAAACTGCAACCACCACACAGTCACCATTATCTGTCTACCCAGTATGTTCCCCCTTCTCCTCCTCCTTCAGGTGCCAGACCCTAAGATGGCATTGGTGAACATGGACTTCCATTGGATTGGTCCATGATTATACGTGGCAAAGTACTGCAATGATTGGACTTTGCCTTCTGCAGTATGGCTGACCAGGAAACTCTCCCACTCTCCACCGCCTGCCAACAGGTGTATTGGAAGGATTTATAGGCTGATAATTAAATCTAGTCACAGCATGAATGCACCTCCCGTAGCCACCAATTCCTGAAGACCTTGCTATACGAACTTCAAGTGGCCCTTTCCACTGATTCCAAACCGACCCTGACCCAGCTCATAGACAGCCTGGCAGTGGAGGATAAACTGCTGCATTACAACAGGCTTGAGGAGGACTTCACAGATGCATGAGATCACTCATATGCTGAGAATCAGCAGCCCCGTTCACCACAATACATTTGCCATTTCATTACCTTGCAGCCAGTAGTTTCCTGTAATACTACAGGACATTGTTATATTGTATGTCCCAGAGTTTGTGGCCCAGAGGTGGGGACACTACTCGCTGCTCCACAAGACCTCCCAGCCCAGTAGGTTAATGAATACAAAGCAGGGTGCAGGCTTGTGGATTCCCCTCCTGTCTTGAAAGCTATTCTGACCCTTAACCAGTAAATCCTTTAGATGGCACAGCTAGTCATCAGCTAATGTCTCTGTTCCCTCACCAAGGATAAGACAACTGCCAGTTGCTGCAACGTATGTTTGCACAGGTGACAATATGCCTCTAGTTCCTGGCCAGTTGATGGCCATTACCATTGTGCCTGATCTTGTCCTTCCAGCAACTCCTACAGGAGTGCTCATTTTTTAAGGGGAGCCACCTACCCACTCCGAGAGTGGAAATCATCTCGAATTTCTCCTTCTGACCACAGGAGGTTGAACACCAACTGGAGTTTCTTAACCCCCAACCAACTTAGCATGCAGCACCGTGTGTGTGTTTGTGTGTGTGTCTTTGTGTCCGTGTGTGTCTGCATCTGTGTGTGTGTGTGCCTGCGTTTGTGTTTGTGTGTCTATTTCTGTGTTTGTGTGTGTGTGCCTGCATCTGTGTGTGTGTCTGTTTCTGTGTGTGTGTGTGCCTGTGTTTGTGTTTGTGTGTCTGTTTCTGTGTTTGTGTGTGTGCCTGCATGTGTGTGTGTGTGTGCCTGCGTTTGTGTGTCTGTTTCTGTGTTTGTGTGTGTGTGCCTGCATCTGTGTGTGTGTCTGTTTCTGTGTGTGTGTGTGACTGAGTGTCTGTGTGTGTGTGTGTGTGTGTGTGTGTGTGTGTGTCTTTGTTTGTGTTGTGTGTGTGTCAGTAACAAGCCCTTCAATGTGACATCTTTCTTTTTTGACAGATACTCCGAGAGACGTACGATGAGTTTCTGGATAAGGAGGATCAAGAATTTCTAAATTTTGTGGTAAGATTTTTTGAGATCCTCTCGCACCCTGTCCAGTACCACTGGTAGTGTGCCAAGGGAGTGACACATCCATATTACTACACAAAGGATAGCAGAGGCTGGAACCCACAGAGCTCCCATCCCTCCGAGCACCATTACAATTTAAACTCATGAGGAAACTTTCCTATTGATGATAACGTGCATTTCAAAGGGAATCAAGAGAATATC
Organism: Carcharodon carcharias; assembly: GCF_017639515.1. Classification (NCBI taxonomy): domain Eukaryota; kingdom Metazoa; phylum Chordata; class Chondrichthyes; order Lamniformes; family Lamnidae; genus Carcharodon; species Carcharodon carcharias. The sequence goes on along the minus strand of NC_054482.1, from coordinate 31,922,475 downwards.
ACCAAAAAGCAATGAAGCTAAAATGCTGGGAATTATGGGGCAGGGTTGGGGGTCTGTTTCCATTGGTCCCGTTTGAGAATTAAAATCCACTCATCTCTGTAACCTTTAAAATAATCATCATAACATATTGGGTTAAGTGGCCTTTTAGCCCTTCAACTTCATGTACACTCTACCCTGTCTTCTTCAGGTAACAGGCCCCTAAGAGGGTGTTGGCGACCATGGACTTCCATAATGATACTTAGCAAGTCACTGCAGTAGATTGCCATTGCCATCTGTAGTATGGCTGAGGGTGGGGAGTTGGTTGGAGTACAGTGTGTGTGTGAGGGTGGGGAGTTAGATGGGGTACAGTGTGTGTGAGAGGGTGGGGAGTTGGATGGTGTACAGTGTGTCTGAGAGGGTGGGGAGTCGGATGGTGTACAGTGTGTGTGAGAGGGTGGGGAGTTGGATGGGGCACAATGTGTGTGCGCGAGGGTGGGGAGTTGGAGGGGTTATAGTGTGTGTGAGAGAGGGTGGGGAGCTGGATGGGGTACAGTGTGTGTGAGAGGGTGGGGAGTTGGATGGTGTACAGTGTGTGTGAGAGGGTGGGGAGTTGGATGGGGCACACTGTGTGTGCAAGGGTGGGGAGTTGGAGGGGGTATAGTGTGTGTGAGAGAGGGTGGGGAGCTGGATGGGGTACAGTGTGTGTGAGAGGGTGGGGAGTTGGATGGTGTACAGTGTGTGTGAGAGGGTGGGGAGTTGGATGGTGTACAGTGTGTGTGAGAGGGTGGGGAGTTGGATGGTGTACAGTGTGTGTGAGAGGGTGGGGAGTTGGATGGTGTACAGTGTGTGTGAGAGGGTGGGGAGTTGGATGGTGTACAGTGTGTGTGAGAGGGTGGGGAGTTGGATGGTGTAGTGTGTGTGAGAGGGTGGGGAGTTGGATGGTGTACAGTGTGTGTGAGAGGGTGGGGAGTTGGATGGTGTAGTGTGTGTGAGAGGGTGGGGAGTTGGATGGGGCACAGTATGTGTGCGAGGGTGGGGAGTTGGAGGGGGTATAGTGTGTGTGAGAGAGGGTGGGGAGTTGGAGGGGGTATAGTGTGTGTGAGAGAAGGTGAGGAGTTGGACGGGATACAGTGTGTGAGAGAGGGTGGGGAGTTGGACGGGGTACAGTGTGTGTGAGAGGGTGGAGAGTTGGATGGGGCACAGTGTGTGTTAGAGAGGGTGGGGAGTTGGACGGGGTACAGTGTGTGTGAGAGGGTGGGGTGTTGAATGGGGTAGTGTGTGTGAGAGGGTGGGGTAGTTGGATGGGGTACAGTGTGTGCGTGAGAGGGTGGGGAGTTGGATAGGGTACAGTGTATAAGGGTGGGGACATTTTTCCATGTTTGCCTTTGAGACAGTCTTGAAAGCGACAGTTCCTACAATATTGGCTCTCCTATTTTTCCCTGGTGATGGTCACAGGGGAGGGGATGTGAAGCCAGAATAATTGTGTTGAGTTGTCTTGTTGAATGCTGCAGATCATACTGACTGCTGGTTCTGTGTGCTGCCCGTGCTGTGGATGAATTCCTTCATTGCCACAGGGAATGTGAAAAGAGTTGTCCTTACGAAGGTGGGAAGGGCATTATTGAGGCAGTTGTAGATGGTTTGGCCCCAGACACTCGTTGGAGGAACTCAGCTCTCTATTTCTTCATCCAAGTCATTAAATAACACAGAAGCCTGAGGCCCAGGTTCCTGCGAGACTCTGTCAGTTTGACTAAATAACCATTATCCATATTGCCTCCTGTCTCTTAACCAATTCCCTTTCCATCTAATAGGTTGTCTCCAATTCCACGCGCTCTCATTTTTGCTAATGTTCTCTTCTGTGGAACTTCGTATAATACCTTCTGAAAGTTCTTGAGAATAACATCCTTGACACACCCTTATCTACCACATTAGTGACAGTCCCACAAGAACACAAGAAATAGGAGCAGGAGTAGACCACATGGCCCATCGAGCCTGCTCTGCCATTCAGTACGATCGTGGCTGATCTCGGGCTTCAATTCCATTTTCCTGCCCAATCCCCATATCCCTTAATTCCCTGAGACCAAAATTCTCTATCCCAGCCTTAACTGTATTCAACGATGGAGCATCCACAACCCTCTGGGGTAGACAATCCCAGAGATTCACAACAAGTGAAGAAATTTCTCCTCATCTTAGTCCTAAACAATCAGCCTCTAACCCTAAGACCGTTCCCTCGTGTTATAAACTCCCCGACCAGCGGAAACAATCTCTGTGTCCACCCTATCAAACCCCTTCAGAATTTTGTAGGTTTCAATGAGACCTTCTCTCATTCTTCTAAACTCCAGAGAATATAAGCCCAGTTTACTCAGCCTCTCATCATATGACAATCCCCTCATCTCAGGGACCAATTTAATGAACTCTCGCTGCACCACCTCCAACACCAATATATCCTTTCTTAAATGTGGAGACCAAAACTGCACACAGTATTCCAGATGTGGTCTCACCTGTACCCTGTACAATTGTACTAAGACTTCTTTATTCTTGAACTACAATCCCCTTGCAATAAAGGCCAACATACCATTTGCCTTCCTAGTCGCTTGCTGCACCTTCATGCTAACCCCCAGGAGATGGCAGTACCTTTCAAGTAGCCTTCAAATCGCTACTGCACTGGTGGGGGGTGTGTAGAAGACCCTAGGCTGGTGATGATGTAACAATTGAAATGTAAAATGCAGTCCGACTTTCGGGAAAGGTAATTGACTTGCTGTTTTAAGGCTGCATTCAAATTCTAGCTGTTTTGCTGTTTAAGGCTGGAGCCAAACCCAATGATCCAAACAGCTGGACACAGTGCAAGACACAGCCGCCGTCTGAGACACAGACTGACGACCTCCACATTAGACGAATGGCACGCTCTTTGCTCCTGGCTCAGGCATGTTCTGCCATCGGGGATACGGAGACCCTGACTGAGGAAGACTGGAAGCTGCTGGCTCAAGAGGACACTGCCAACCTGGGCTCCATGCAGATATTCATAGCGCAAGTGGCAAAAGATGTTGGTGAGAGAAATTGGAGGACAAACCGGACTCAGGCTTATTTTCCCATCTCCATTTGAAATGGAACATTTGCCCCCTTTATAATTGTCCTCCCCTCTTGGCCCCCCCTCCCCACCCCCTGGGCCAGTGCCACAGTCTTCGTCAGCCAAATAGCCAAACGTCAGCTATGACTCTGGGCAGTGAGTGCCTTTTTACCAAGATGGGGCATTACAGTCCACGTTCACCCTATCCCTCAGGCAGCAGAGGGACAGGTGCACACAATCTTCACCGCGTGGTTACCAAGTAACAAGTGTCTGTTTTCTGCCTTTGCCCAGGGGAGTCAGTAAACATTAACCCAGAGCCCAGTAACAGTTAAAACAGGAGGGCCAGTCACAACAATTACCTTGTGGCTTAAGATGTAAATTATACCTTGGGTTGGTACAGTAGGGGTGCTTTGGCAACCAGTAACATTTCCTGTGTGGCTGCATTTACGGTTGCTAACTCTGACCAAATGCATTCCGAGGGCTCTCATCACATGACTTGCCCCCATGCTCCAGCCATTAGTTGACCAACACATCCATCCTTGTGATGCACGGTCTTCCTACTCCAACTGGAAAGCAAAAAGGCTCATTACACAATTGGATAACGCTTGACTGTCAGCCAAACAGCCTTCCCCCCCTCCCCCCCCCACCATTTTCAGTATTTTTATATCCGGTGAAGAGATATGTTCAAAGAAAATGACAAAAAGAAATATTTTTTGATGTCCCGATGATTTTTCTTCAGGATTGCACACAGCTGTGTCCTGGAGAGAGATCTTCAATTCCTGGAGACTCCAGGCCAATCCTGGAGGGTTGGCAACCCTCGCTGTCGTATAATTGCCAAGGAATGGAATAATAAGTCCTTTGTGGTCAGGTTTGTCGGCAGTTACAATGAAGTCGGAGTTGTAAACTGGTTGGTTTGATAATATATTTTCAGAATTCAAATAAGGCAACACCAAAGGTGTAATTCTGATTGCTGTACTTCGTACAAATTGGTCATTGAATAGCGATCAGGAGTCAGCCTCCTCCTTGAGCCTAGGGACCTGTTTTACCCTGTGACCCCACCATTTCCTGGCCTTGTGGTGGATTGTAATCCCAGCTCCTTACTGGAGTAGATCAGGGGTATCTCCCTGATGGTTCCCATCAACTTCAGGCAGGAAAAGACAGACCCCAAAGAAGCTTAAATGGGCCTGAAGGACTGATCTACCCCTCTGTGAAGGGAAGGAGTCACCCGTGATGTATTATCAATCCTCTGGGTAGCCTTTTTAGTAAATTAAAGCCCGATGATAATTTCCTGGGCATTATTAGGTTTCGGCTGTAGCTCTTCAGTAATGCACACCCTCATCGAATGAAGTACAGAATCAGGTTCTCGAGTTAGCAATACAGAAGACCATGCATGACCAAATTTTAAAATATATGGTTTATTAATGAACCAAACATGCAATTCAAAGTCTAGTGGAAACAGTCAATTGCAATGTTAAATAGGTTCTAGGAAAAAGAGAAGAAGGTATGATCTTATTGCTAGTAGAGAATCCAGTTTTAAATCTCAATTGTTGCAGTAAAAATATTTTAAGGAGGATATCCATCAAATAATGAAGTAACATTTCCCTTAATCCCTGGGCGAGTCAAGTGAATCTAAAAATTTCACGTATGCTCCCAATACTTTGCAGGAGAGATGGTAGCGTAGTGGTAATATCACTGGACTAGTAATCCAGAGGCCCAGGTTAAGGCTCCAGAGACATAGGTTCAAATCCCACCATGCCAGCTGATGGAATTTAAATTCAATGAATAAATATGGAATATAAAGCTAGTTTCAGTAATGGTGACCAATTGCAATAATAAACCCATCTGGTTCACCAATGTCCTTTAGGGAAGGAAATCTGCTGCCCTTACCTGGTCTGGCCTCCATGTGACTCCAGACCCACAGTGATGTGGTTGACTCTTAACTGCCTCCTGACATGGCCTAGCCAAAAACTCAGTTCAAGGACAATTATGGATGGCCAACAAATGCTGGCCTTGCCAGTGACGCTCACATCCTATGGAAGAATAAATAAAACAATACAAAGGCTGAATAACTAATTTCTGTACAGGGGTGGTCTCTTCATTGTACTTAAATTCAGCTTTTCGATGTTCCAAATGTGGTTTTGATTGTCGTTAATTTCTAAGTAGTTATATCATTTTTAAGTTCCACCTAAGGCCTGGTCCTTATTGATTCTCAGGAAGCCACGCTTACCAGAACACAAGATGGTCAATTTTTTCATCAGGAGGAGTTTGTGTTTTAAGATTATAATGTGATTCTGGATGTAGAATATCCAGTTGTATGTGGCCTGGGGTTATCAGTGTAAACCCATCAAATCCTATGCTGTGTTGTCTTCCCTGACAGTTCACAGTGACATGTGCTGATGTGCAGTTTTTAGGTGTGTGTCTTTCTTATCAGGGATCCTTGCACTGTTGTCAGAAGACACAAGTGGTCAGGTATTGTGAACCTTTTAGAAAAATGAATCCTTTTCAAACCTTTAAGTTCTTGTTTGTCAGAAAACAACCCTTTTAACTTTGTAACCCATCGTGGTGGCTGGATTTCTTTACATGGCTTCGCAGCCTGCGCTCCATTAACTCAAGATATCAGAAACAGGGATTGAAAGTAGGGTCTCTGTGGTGAACCGGGGGGGAGGGTGGGGGTGGGGGCGAGGGTAGGGGGGCAGGGGGTGGGGGGCATGGTGGCAGTGACAGTGGTTGCCGGTTAGGGAGGGGTCGATGGGGGCTTAGTCCTGATAATCGTCAGCAGTGATATCAGACCTGCTGCTGCTTTGATGCAGGTGCCATTTCTGCTTTGTTGGATCACGATCACAATCACAGCTCCAGCAGCCTCGTGGAAAACTCAACTCAAACTCCCGATGTGGCACAGCCAGTCCCTGTTTACCCACTCCTCACCGGCTGGGCATCGTGCGAACTGAGTTGAGATGAGGCATCTTCACCCACCCAGAGGATCCAGGACGTTGTTCAGGGTGTGGCGAGACAATGCGATTGGCTGACCATAACCTGCTTGCACTGCTGGTGCTGACCTTTTGAGTTTTATTTAATTTATGCACTTTACCACCATTGGTCATACCCCCCTATTGCCTATTGAACATGTCCACCCCCTACATGTGTCCACAAGCTTCACATTTCACACCCGTGCCTTTTATTGGAAGAAGGAAATGGATGTTTCCCCATGCTTTTAACCCAGTCACAGACCTTTGATTCTCATCATCATTTATTTTGCCTCAATCCCTGCAAATGAAAATGCAGTGACTGGGCCTACATTGAACTCTGTTTTTCCCAATTGGAAAGGAATATTTACCCTCTTTTCCACTCCAATCCCTCTGTTACGGAATAGTTTCATGCACTTTTGCAATTCCGCAGTTGGATGCGGAACTAAACCTATGACTCTTTATTAAAACCTGTATCAGACTCGGAATCTGTTGGAGCCACTGGACACTGTATAATGTTTGGAAACACGGTCGGGATCTGTCCAGTGTTGGGATATTGGAAATGGACTTTGGATCCTCCCAGTGTTGGAATATTGGAAACGGAATGGATCCTCCCAGTGTTGGAACGCTGGAAACACAATCTGGATAATCCCAGTGTTGGAATATTGGAAATACAATTGGGATTTCCCCAGTGTCGGAGCAGTCAGACTGGATGTGAAGGTGTGCGCATGGCCTCCCAACCCTGTTCCTCGGGATACCCTGGGAGAGGTGATCCTGATAACGGAGACATTAAACTTGGTCTAGACCTTCCCTACTTTGCGAGGAGTTGACACCCGATAGGGATTTTGAGCTGATGGAACTTGGGGACTAAGGGTTTCGCTTTTTAAATTGGGCGTTGGGCATATTTTAAACTTGTTATCGCCTTGTACCAGCTATAGAGGGAATAAGCTCCTGTTTAATTACTGCCTTTATAGCAGCTTTTACAAGCAGCTAAAAGAAAGGTTTGCACTATCCCGTTCATACCTCAAAGCCTCTTAAAGTGCTTGACAGGCAGTGAAGTGGTTTTGAAGTGTGCTCACCGCTGTAATGCTGAAAGGGTGGCAGCCAATTTATGCACAGCAAGATCCCACAAACAACAATGTGATGCCGGATGGCCTGTCGGTGATGTTGGCCGAGGGTAAATATTTTCTAGGACCCTGGGAAAACTCCCCTGTTCTTCTGATAGTTCTCCAGGCCCTGTTGCATCTACCTAAGACGGCAGACTGATCCTCATCTGAAAGATGGTATCCCCAACAGTGCAGCACTCCCTTAGTATTGCAGGAGGTGGGAGGGGTGTCGGCTTGGATTCTTTTCCCTCACATCTTTAGAGTGGGATTTGAATGTATGACCTGACTGTGAGGTGAGAGTGCTACCCACCGAGCTGTGGGCTAGCAGGGTTAGCTAAAGGAACAATAGTACAAAACTAGCAAGGATGGTGCAACAGCCACTAGAAATTGAAGCCGTTTTAATGATTTATTTTGATAGGAAGATACTGAACAGAGCCTCCACTTAGTGAGCAATGACAGGGAGACAGGAAGTCCACTCCCAGGGTCCAGGGATGCAGTGGCTACATTCTGATGGGTCACCTGACTTGACAACAAGACTGGCTGAATGGTTTTGCTCTTGGAACAAGTTCAATAAACGCAAGGTGTCTTATGCCTCCTTTCACATCGTCTCTCGAGTGTTCCTTGATCCCAGACCTGAGCTCTCTCTGTCAGCGAGTCAAAAACTCAGTGTCTCAGCAGCAGCTCCTTGTGGAGGTGGTCAATTCCACAACACAAATTGATTTGCAGTTCCGATTTGGCGCAATCTTTTGGCAATTTTGTCAAAGAGAAATATTTCTAAACCCCCCTGGCAATAATTTAAGTTGAAGACCCTCACAGTCAGTTCTGATTTTTGAGGAAGGCAGCCTGATCCTCACGCTGACCTTCCTGCTGTATTTACCCAACCCTACTGCCCAGGGTCCAGGACTGGCTTTGCTGTTCCTCCTTGTGACCTGAGCCCACACTCAAACGTAGGCCTTGACTGAAGCCAGGATCTTAAAGCCTTGGCTTGATCACATACTTTAACCCTTGGTTTTAATTTTGACTACAGTTTTGTCCTTTTCCAGAGGCACCAGGTGTCTGTCAGTGACTTGTACACAACATTGTCTGGAACAAACTCCTCTGGTTTATTGTTTGGCAGATGCTACATGATTTGACTGGGAATGTTTTCACATGGTGGGCTCTGGTTGGGCCTCACTGGGAGCAGCGGACACTGGCTTGGCCCCAGTGGGAGCAGTGGACACTGGCTTGGCCCCAGTGGGAGCAGTGGGCACTGGCTTGGCCCCAGTGGGGGCTGTGGGCACTGGCTGTGCTGCAGTGGGAGCGATGGGTACTGGCTGGGCTACAATTGGGGGTGGGGGGGCAATGGCTGGGCTGCATTGGGAGTGGGGGGCAACGGCTGGGCTGCATTGGGAGTGGGGGGCAATGGCTGCACTTCCATAGGAGCAGTAGGCACCGGCTGGGCTGTAGCGGGAGCAGTGGGCACTGGCTGGGCCTTAGTGGAAGTAGTGGGCACTGGCTGCTCTGCAGTGGGAGCAGTGGCCATTGGCTGGGCCCTAGAGGGAATGGTAGGCTCTTGCTGGGATGGAGTGGGAGCTGCGGGCACTGCCAGGGCTGCAGCATGAGAAGTGGGCAGTGGCTGGGGAGCAGCAGGCAAAGGCTGGGCCATAGTGTGAACTGCACTGGTTGGTCAAAGGCTGGGCCTCCGTGGGAGCAGTGGGCACTATCTGGATGGCAACAGGAGTAGTTGCTATGTTTGAGTTGGTATTCCCTAAGACTTGTAGGAGTGTAGTTGTGATGTAGAGACACAGACGTGTGAACGGCAGATACACCCTTCTAACTGACATCAAGATACCTACCTCCCACACCAACACCCCACTCTGGCCCCGACAAGGGTTTAAACACATTGTGTGATGAGGCACTGAAGCAGATCAGCAGGGGGCGGAGTCATTCTGCTTTAATACATAGTCTCTGTTTAATTCATTGATCTCAGCTTGTGCAGTAGTGCAGCTCCTGAGAAAGGCATGTGCATGTGAATGTATCTGTGCGTGTCTGTGTGTGTGTGTGAATGTATCTTTGTATGTATGTATCTGTGTGTATATCTCTGTGTGTGTGTGAATGTATCTTTGTTATGTATGTATCTGTGTGTGTATGTATCTGTGTGTGTGTGTGTCTATATCTGTGTGTGTGTATGTATCTGTGTGTGTGTGTATCTGTGTGTGTGTGTGTATATATCTGTGTGTGTGTGAATGTATCTTTGTATGTATGTATCTGTGTGTGTCTTTATCTGTGTGTATGTGTGTATATCTCTATGTGTGTGTGAATGTATCTTTGTATGTATGTATCTGTGTATGTATCTGTGTGTGTATGTATCTGTGTGTGTGTGTATATATATCTGTGTGTGTGTGAATGTATCTTTGTATGTATGTATCTGTGTGTGTGTGTCTATATCTGTGTGTGTGTCTATATCTGTGTGTGTGTGTGTGTATGTATATCTGTGTGTGTGTGAATTTATCTTTGTATGTATGTATCTGTGTGTTTGTGTGTCTGGACAGGATTTTTAGTTTGGTGGGTGGGCCTGGGAGCTTCTGGGGAACGGACCCCCGAATGTGACCCACAATCTCATGCTGTTTGGCCAATTAATGACCAGCCAGTGTGAAATGCGTGCTGACATGCTCAACGCTGCCGGGGCGGGGGTGGGAGGAGAGCGGGTGCTGAAGTCAGCACGGGCCAGTGCTGAGAGAAAGCTCCCTGAAGGCAGGGAGCTGAATAATTTAAATGCAATTTAAAAAGATTTTAAAATCTGGTAAAAAAAAATGCTCACGCATCAGAATCAGTCACCTGAACATATGGAAGATGGAAATTCTATCCCTAAATTTTAATTTTTTTAATTTAATAACAGAAACCTCATCTTGCCTGTCGGTGAGGTTTCCTGAAAAATGCAAAGGCCGCCAGGATGATTTGCCTGCCCGCCAACCGTAATATTGGAGGGGCAATGAAAAATCTCTGTTCACTGCGTCGTTAATGGGCTTTAATTGCTCTCTTAATTATTAGCAGGCACGCTTCTGAGTTTAGCACATGCCTGCCGACCGAAATATCTCACGAGTGTGCAATGACATTGGGACGCTCGCCTGATATCACCACGTGCTATTTCATGCTCGAGTGGGTCGGTCACACGCCCGCACATTGAGTGAAAAGTTCTGCCGTGCGTGTGTGTGTACGTGCGAATGTGCGTGTGTGCATGTGTGTTTATACAGGCATGTATGTGTTTGCATGTGGGTGAGCAGGGATGGACAGGTTATGACAGGTGACTGAATTCTTTGTTCATTCATGGGATGTGGGCACCGGTGGCAAGGCCAACATTTGTTGCCCATCCCTTAATGCCCTTAAGAGCCAACCATATCACTGTGGGTCTGGAGTCACATGTAGGTCAGAGCAGGTAACGACAGCAGATTTCCTTCCCTAAAGGGCATTCGTGAACCAGATGGGTTTTTTTTTACAAAAATTGACGATAATTTCATGGTCACCATTACTGAGACTAGCTTTATATTCCAGATTTACTAATTAATTAAATTTAAATTCCACCAGCTACCATGATGGGAGTTGAACCTGTGTCCCCAGAGCATTAACCTGGGCCTTTAGTTCAGTGACATTGTCACTACGCCACCGCCTCCCCATGATAGTCTATGAAGGCCCCGTTGAGGCTCTCGTGAGCAGTATGGCCACAGGGGTGAGGCAGTTTAGTTTGAACCTCCTCGATTCCAGCCTGGGGCCTTGAGTTGTTTAAACCCAGAGTTATAGGCTGCTAATTCTCTGTCACGGCACAGAGAACGATGAAGAGTGATGTGAGGATAGGAATCAGGAGGGTCAATCACTATCAGTTTCAGAATAAAATTTGGCTCATCAGATTTTGCCTTATTGGATACATGAAATAAATTACTGAGCAAACAATCTTCCTCACAATCATTGCTACAGCGTGAAAACCTGATCCGAACTTTCATGTTGTTCCAGAAGACAGGAGTGGAGAGAGGGAACAAATCCTTGAGGATAGTTAAAGGATGGGCTGGGCTAATGTCCTCCAGAGTTTGTTAGATCCTGGGGCTTTTAACAGACTCAGTCAGAGGGTTACCACTGGGATCACAACCCTAATCCGGAGCCCCCGCTCCCGGCCCTAATCCGGAGCCCCCGCTCCCGGCCCTAATCCGGAGCCCCCGCTCCCGGCCCTAATCCGGAGCCCCCGCTCCCGGCCCTAATCCGGAGCCCCCGCTCCCGGCCCTAATCCGGAGCCCCCGCTCCCGATCGTTATCCAGGACATCCTGAGTGTACACTCCACTGCCATCCAGGATAGTAGGAGTCTGGAACTCTCTGCTCCTAGAGGCTGCGGGCCTGTTGGGCGAATTGCAGCTTTGAGATTGGTAATGCTGAGTAAGCTCATCGTGTCACAGGGAGTGAGGCACAGATTAGCCTTGGGCTCACTGAACGGAGGAACAGGCTCAAGGGACTGGATAGCCACCTCCTGTTCCTGAGTTCCAAGGTTTCCAGAAATGGCTCATTAACTTCATCCTTTCCTGTTTGTTTTCTCTCTCTAACCCCTGACCCTCACCACAGATGTCAAGGACATGACCTTTGAGGAGCTAGTGATGAAATTTCCAAAACTGGCAATCGAGGAGCTCAGCAAGTATTTCCTGCAATACTACAAGAAACTAGTCCTCTTGGGTATGTATGGGGCTGACATTATTCTCGACTCACCAGCTAGAGCCACTACTGGCTGAATGAACTGACCATCTATCAGTTCTGTTTCATTGTCTCCTCCTCGCCTCAATTATTTCCAATTTGAGCAATCATCACTTTTTGATCAGAGTATCCACTAACTCCACTATATCAGTCAATAGGTTAGAGGTAAAATTTATAGCATGATTACAGCAAATAGTCTACAGAGTCTATTTAAGCAATGCACTACAGCAAACAGTCTTGCCAAGAAGATATAATAATTCTCATAATGTTATTGGAATTTATTGTAAAACAGAGTAATATTGGGATGTGGGATGTATGTGTGTGTGAGATTTAATTGAATCAGAGGCAGCTAGCCTGGGTGCTTTGCTCTAAGAAGAGAAGTTAGGTTTGAAATGTTAATTAGGTAAACATGGGGAAATTTTGAAACATAAGTGTCAAGGGAATATTTGCATGTTTAAACAGACCAGGCTAGATTGTTTTCAAAGGAGGGGTGAAATTTGTCGCCTAGCTAGGTGAAGTTTAGAAACGGTGTGTTTATTTTTCCCAAAGATTACTGGTAAAACTTAGTGCTATGAGAGGGTTTTATTATCAGGGAGATAAAGATCAGGGAGAAACAATGGGTATTTGCATTCAAAGAGAAAGATATGCATAAAGAAAGAGCCTGTGTGTAAGGTTGGCATTTTTCAGATCTTACAAGTGTGAAAAGCCGTCATCTATACCTGAAGCTGCTGCTTTCAAAGGATCAAAGTGAAGAAAACTCACATGGAAGTCGACTTGTTCAGGGAATCATGTTTCTTTACTTGGGTCTTTTAAAATCTATGTGTCTTACTGCTGCCTTAATGAAAGTGTAATGAAATGAAATGGGAGTTAGGGTGATTAGGGGATTTAGAAGTTTTCATAGTGGTAATTTGTAGATCTATGTATGTATTTAAAGTCATTTCTTCTATTAAATGTTTAATCTAGCTTTGAAAAACCTATAAGACTTGGTGGTCTTATTACTACTGAATTCAGGGCACACCTCGACATTTGTACAAATTGCAAAACAAGTTGTGGCAGTTGTTTCAAGTTTCCCTTTGGGATTTGAACAACTCAGCATTTACCATTGGTTACGTCATAACATGGTTGGGGGCTCTTTGCGGGATATATTTGAAATTCCTTGATTTTTTTTGGAGTTGGTGAAGCTTAGGTTATGAGTACAAGAAGCACTTTGAATTCAGGAGTTGGTGTGAGGTTTTTGGCAGTTGCTCAGACTTGTCTGGGAGTTGAAGTTATAACTGGCTGGTTTACAAAAGGTAGCTAAAGTTAAATTAATGGAATTGGCGGATAAATTACAATTGGGGTTACCTGCAGGGGAAAAGAAGGCAGATATAATTGAAGGTATAGCACAGCATTTAAAGTTGGAAGTGATACCTGACACTGAAGGTAGTGAGACTTCAGTTAGAAATGAAGAGGCTTGAATTTGAACAAGCAAAGGAATTGAGAAAACTTGAATTGGAGGCAAATGAAAAGGAAAAAGAATTGGAAATTAAAAAACTGGAACTAAGGACAGCAGACAATTAAAGGGACAATGAGAGATTAAAAAGAAATGGAAATGTGAAAACTTGATCTCTAGAGGGAAAAGTTAGCAATGGAAGAGAGAGAAGGAAAGAGACAGAGAGTATCGGCTTAAAAAGCTGGATTTTAAAAAGGAGACATCAGATTCTGGGGTAAGTTCTGATGAGGAAAAAAACCTTTAACCTTAAACCTAGTGGGGAGATGTTTAAATTTGTATAAGCTCTTCAAAAATTTGAGGAACAAGATGTTGAAGCATTTTTTAATTCATTTGAGAAGGTCACTAAACAAATGAAATGGCCACAGCAAAACTGGACATTGTTGTTACAATCCAGGTTGGTGGGTAGAGCACATGAGATTTATGCTTCGCTGTCAGAAGAAATGTCGGTGAATTATGATGCAGTAAAAAAGGCTTTTTTGTGCGCGTTTGAGTTGGTTCCTGAGGTATATAGGCAGAAAAACAGCCTGGGCAAACTTATATTGAGTTTGAAAGAGTAAAACAAAGTAATTTTGACTCTGGGGGGTGGGGGGTATGGGCATTAAAAATGGAGATAACATATGCAGCTCTTAGAGAAGTCATTCTTTTGGAAGAATTTAAAGATTCAATTCCTTCGGTAGTGAGAACTCATGTGGAGGATCAGAGGGTTCAAAAGGTAAGACAAGCAGCAGAGATAGCTGATGATCATGAGCTGGTCCATTGAGCTAAACCTTTCTTTTGTCACCCTTTCAAATTGGAAAAGGATAAAAAGTGGGAAGGTGAAAGGAAGGTGGTAGTCAGGGAAGAGAAGGAATGGCTGGGAATTCCCAGGAAGATTTTTCTCAGAATAAAAAGGAAGGTGCTCAGGATAGAAATGACATTAGAAAATTGAGGTGTTTTCATTGTAATAAAGTGGGGCACACAAGATCAGTGTGTTGGAAATTGCAGGGAAAATCTGTTGGAATTATAGGGGTGTAGAAAAGTTCTAGAAGTAAGAGTACTGTGGGTTCTAAGGTTCAAGTACAGGAGAAACCAGTGACTTGTGTACAGATGAAACAAGGAGAATCAGTGATAGGTAAAGAAGTGGGAATGTGTTCGCAATTTACCCAAGATAATTCTGAAGAGCAGGTTGCAGAGATGTTTAAAGATTTGGTATATGAAGGGAAAGTCTTCCCATGTGTACAGGGTGGAGTAGGTAAAGATGTTAAAATTTTAAGAGACACTGGGGCTAGTCAATCCTTAATGTTGTGGGATAGTGATATTTGTTGTTCAGGGGGAGTATTGCAGGAAGAGGTGATAATAAATGGGGTTCATGGAGATACTAAACCTATTCCATTGTGGAAGGTAAAAAGGCTAAAAAGTAGGTGAAAAACTGGTGAAGTGATTGCTGAAGTGGTGGAAAATTGCCAATTGCAAGGGTTCAATTTATTCTGGGTAATGACATAGCTGGATCACAAACGTGGGTGATGCCTATGGTGGTTGAGCAGCCTGTAGAGGCGTCTTCAAAAGAAGTGTTGCAGGGAGAGTATCCTGAATTGTTTCCAGATTGTGTGATAACGAGATCACAGGCTCCTAGGTTGAAACAAGAAAGACAGGCAGTTCAAAGGCAGGAAGGAGGTGTTGAAATCCAGTTAGCTGACACTGTGCTTGATAACATTGTTTAGAAAGACAAAGCAGAGGACAATTCAGCTGAAGTGATTAACTCAAGACAGTTAGTGGAGTTACAGGAAAAAGATTTGTAAATACAGCATTTTTATCAGGCAGCTTACTCAGAAACAGAGGCAAAATGTATTCCAGAATGCCCTTGAGGGCAAAAGTTTAATGAGAAAATGGAGACAGTATCATGTTTCAGCAAATGAAAGTGTGAGGGAAGTACATCAGATAGTTGTCCCATTTGGGTATGGAAATGATATTCCGAGGATAGCTCATGACATACCAACGCGGGGTCATTTAGGAATTAGAATTCTGTAGAACATGTCACACATATCAGATGAAATGGAAACCACAAGCAATGATTAAGCTGGGAACTTTAGTTCCAATTCCAGCCTTTGAAGAACCTTTAATTCCAATTCCAGCATTTGAAGAACCTTTAACTAGGGTCATGATTGATTGTGTAGTTCCCTTCCCTAAGACTAAAAGTGGAAATCAGTACTTACTAACAATAATGAATATGCCCACCAGGCTTCCTGAAGCAATACCTTTGAGAAACATCACAGCAAAGAAGATTGTGGAAGAGTTAACTAAATTTTTTTTACAAGATCTGATTTACCTAAGGAAATACAAACAGATCAGGGTTCAAATATACAGCTGTTTAAGGAAGTAATGAGCTGTTTGGGGATAAAATAAATTAAGTCAACAGCTTATCATCCTGAGTCACAAGGGGCTTTGGAAAGATGACATCAAATTCTAGAAACTATGATGAGAACGTACAGTCAGGATTATCCACAAGATTGGGATGGAGGAATTCCATTCTTGTTATTTGCTATTAGAGACACTCCTAAGGCATCAACTGGTTTTGGTTCTTTTGAACTAGTTTATGGTCATGGGGTAAGAAGGCCACTGAAATTGATTCATGAGAAATTGGGACTACAGCTCAGGATTTTGTTGCTGGAGGGGAAGTGCTAGTTTTGTCACCAATACTGGGTGACTCATTAAAGACAGTGTTTAGTGGCACTGAATTGAAAAGAAATTGAATGAAGTAAATTATTTAATAAATACTCCAGATAGAAGAAAGAAGTAGAGGGTGTGTCATGTAAATATGCTTAAAAAGTACTTTGATAGGGAAGAGGAACAAAAGGAGGTGTTAGTGATGGTGGATGATGAAAAAGAGGTAGAAGTGCAGGGCTCTGAAATTTATTTTCCTCTAATCAAACTGGATAATGAGGGGGTACTTGAAAATTTAAATGTAATACTGAGTTACCTTCCAGAAAAGTGTCAAAGTGATTTGAAAAAGCTATTGCAGTCACACAAAGCTTTTGTGGGAGTAAATTGGGGAGATTTAGCTTTACATGATGTGTTTGTAGAAGTTGCATCTTCAGTGAGGCAACAACCTTGTAGATTAAATCTGGCAAAGTTATCACAAGTACAAAAAGAAATTGACTTCAAGCTACAAAATGATATCGTTCAGTCTAGTTGCAGCAACTGGAGTTCACCTATTGTACTGGTACCAAAACCAGATGGAACACAAAGACTTTGTGTGGGCTATCGAAACGTGACTGCAGTGACAAAAGCAGATTCATATCCTATACCATGGTTGGAAGATTTTATTGAGAAAATGGGACAATCAAAATTTATCACAAAGATTGACTTGCTAAAAGGGTATTGGCAAATAGAGTTATTGGAGAGAGCAAAGGAGATATCGGCTTTTGTGACACCAAGTGGACTACATCAATTTAAAGTCATGCCATTTGGTATGAAGAATGCATCTGCAACATTTCAAAGACTGACAAACAAAGTAATTGCAGGTCTAAGCAATTGTGTTGTTTATGTTGATGACTTGATAGTTTTCAGTCCTATGTGAGAGGAGCATTTACAACATCTGGAAGAATTATTTACTTGATTATGAGAAGCTAATTTGGTGATGAACTTGGCTAAAAATGAATTTGCAAAAGCGCAAGTTACATATCTAAGCCATACCATTGGACATGGTAAGGTGGCTCCGAGAGATGTGAAAGTCAAGACTATCATGAATTTCCCAGTGCCTACAACAAAACAAGAACTTTTGAGATTTCTGGGCATGAGTGGGTTTTATTGGAGATATGTACCTAATTTTAGCCAAGTGGTTGCCCCACTGACTGAACTATTAAAAAAGAACAAGAAGTTTTAATGGACACAGGAGTGTGAGAAATCATTTGATAGTTTGAAAAACTGTATTAACTATGACACCAGTTTAGACAGTACTCGATTAAGCCAAAAAATTTAAGTTGGCCGTTCACATAAGCAATATAGTCCTTGGGGCCGTACTGTTACAAGAAGGTGGCACTGGAATTGAAAAACCGATAGGATATTTTTCACAGATGTTGAATGTACAACAGAGAAGATATTAAATGATTGAAAAGGAAACTTTGGGTTTGGTGTTAGCATTGCAGCATTTTGAAATTTATGTGGCAAACAATTCATCAGAAGCAATTGTTTATACAGACCAGAATCCTTTAAATTTTCTGAACAAATTTTGAGACAGAAGTGCAAGGCTATTCAGATGGAGTTTATTACTACAACCATTTAATCTACAGATTATACATGTCACTGGACAAGAGAATCTGATTGCAAATGCTTCATCAAGAGTTTGAAGCTTAAAGGGAAAATTAGACATTTTAAAGCCTGGACTCTGAACTGGAATGATTTCTGTTGATGTGAAGGATTTATATATATAAATATATATATATATATGTATATATTGTTCTGTTAATGCATGCATCTGGTAATGTAATGTGTACATATATAGATAAGTATAGGAGATATTATAAGATGGGGTAATAAAGATGAAGCCTTCTTTTTAAATTATGACGGTTCATTTTTCAACCCAGATTGGGGGGGCGGGGGGGGGGGGGGGGCGGGGTGGGGGGGGTGGGGTGGGGTGAAGAAGATATAATAATTCTCATAATGTTATTGGAATTTATTGTAAAATAGAGTAATAGTGGAATGTGTGTTTATGTCTGTGTATGAGATTTAATTGAATTAGAGGCAGCTAGTCTGGGTGCTTTGATCTAAAAAGAGAGGATAGGTTTGAAATGTTAATTAGATAAACATGGGGAAGTTTAGAAACATAGGTGTTAAAGGAACATTTGCATTTTGAAATAAAACAGATTGTTTTCAAAGGAGGGGTGAAATGTGCCATCTAGCCAGATGAAGTTTGGAAACAGTGTGTTTACTTTTCCCAAAGATTACTGGTAAAACTTAGTGCTATGAGAGGGTTTTATTATCAGGGAGATAAAGTCCAAAGACATAGCGAAACAATGGGTATTTGCATTCAAAGAGAAAGATATGAATAAAGAAAGAGCCTGTGTGTAAGGGTAGGCATTTTTCAGATCTTACAAGTATGAAATTATGAGGGGCATGGACACTGTGGATAGGGAGCAGCTGTTCCCCTTAGTTAAAGAATCAGTCACGAGGGGACATAAGTTCAAGGTGAGGGGCAGGAGGTTTAGGGGGGATGTGAGGAAAAACTATTTTACCCAGAGGTTGGTGATGGCCTGGAATGCACTGCCTGGGAGGATGGTGGAGTCGGGTTGCCTCACATCCTTTAAAAAGTACCTGGAAGAGCACTCGGTATGTCATAACATTCAAGGCTATGGGCCAAGTGCTGGTAAATGGGATTAGGTAGGTAGGTCAGGTGTTTTTCATGTGTTGGTGCACTCAATGGCCTGAAGGGCCTCTTCTGCCCTCTGTGATTCTGTGAACTTCTGTGAAAAGCCTTCAGCATCTATGCCTGGAGCTGCTGCCTCCAAAGGACTGAAGTGAAGAAAACTCACTTGGAAAGCCACTTATTCAAAGTATCATGTTTCTTTGCCTGGGTCTTTTAAAATCTATGTGTCTTACTGTTGCCATAATGAAAGTGTAACTGGGTGTTAGATTGATTAGGGGATTTAGAAGTTATCATCATAGTAATTTGTAGATCTATGTATGTATTTAAAAATCATTTATTCTATTAATAAATGTTTAATCTAGTTTTGTAAAACCTGTAAGAACTCAAGAACTAGAAGCAGGAGTAGGCAATTCAGCCCCTCGAGCCTGCCTTGCCATTCATTACGATCGTGGCTGATCTCATTTCAGCCTCAACTCCAATTTCCCCCCCTCTCCCCATAACCTTTCAACCCATAACTAATTAAAAATCTGTCTATCTCCTCCTTAAATTTATTCAGCGACCCGGCTTCCACTGCACTCTGAGGTAGTGATTTCCACAGATTCACGACCCTTTGAGAAAAGTAGAAAAGGAGTGGGAGGAGGAAAGGCTGCTTGGCTATTTCCCAAGCATCATCCAATCAGACGATGAGGAATGGGCTGTTGCACACGGAAAATCATATTTTCCCCATGGGAAGGTGGGACACCATGAGGATGGAGGTGTAGGGTGACCTATGGTGGGATTGTGGGGTGGGGTGTAGGGGTGGAAGCAGGACTACACAGGGATGAACTTGCAGGTTGACCAATAGTGCGTGTGTGGGGGCATTGGACAGGGAGGTGCTGACTGATTGGCCCTCGGTGTTCTGATAGCCCATTTTGGCCTGGGCTCTCACTTGTGGAATGACTGGGTGGTTGAGATTGATTGGAAGGGGCTGTGTTAGGACAAGACCTGTGTCAGAAGGGGAGGTGAGGTAGGAGGGCAGCAGCCAGTGGGGTGGGGTGAGGGGGTGGGGGGGGGGTGCAGTTGGTGGACGCATGGGAGCTAAACTCCCTCAAAGGCACAATATTCTGTCTGAATCCTCCAATCCCAAGCAGTCCCCCTCTTGTAGAGCCGAGCCTTTCACCAGTAACTCTGGTAATTCATAGGAACAGGCGGAGGCTATTCAGCCCCTTAAGCCTCTTCTGCTATTCTGTGATACCATGTCTGATCTGTTTTCGAACTCCATCTCCCTGCCTTGGTTCCACAACCCTCAATACCCTTCCTTCAAATTGTTAAGGGGTTTGAGAGGTCAATACTGGGACAATGTTACCCCTGGCTAGAATGTAAAACCAGTGGCCAAAAATCTGAGAATATAGGGTGGGACATTTAGGATTGAGATGAGGGGAAATCTCTTCACTCAAAGGGTTGTGAATCTTTGGAATTCTCTACCCCAGAGGGTTGTGGATGTTCCATTGTTGAGTATATTCAAGACTGGAATGTTTGGGTATGAAGGCAATTAAGGGACATGGGGATAGTACAGGTAGGTGGAATTGAGCTAGATTGTATTGAATGGCAAAGCAGGTTTGAGGCACCAAATGGACTATTCTTGTTACTATTGTTCATGTTCTAACAAAAATCTATTACTCTCTAACTCTACTCGCAGGTCTGCTGAACAGGGAGGCCATGCAAGACAAACTGTGGTCAAAGTTGAACCTGAAATACATAAAACACGGGAATCAAATCATAACCAGACCCAAAGTAATTCCCAAGTAAGGCTGCTTTACTACAGATCTGGAGCCCTGGGCTCTATTCTGTGAGCTCAACTCACATTGGGTAGGGTAATGGGTGGCCCTGCATCTGAGCTGCGCCCTTGGGTATTCCATGCAAGCCGTTTGTTCAGAATACTCACTGAACCCATCATCTGTGGGGACCAGGGCTGGCCGGTAAGAGGCTGTTTTGCTTACATTTTATTCGGGATTCAGATACAGCCTGTGCTTGGACCGATGTCTTTGAGCAGCCTGTGAGAATGGCCAGTTTCTAGTGAGCGATGATTGCAAATTGGTGGTCTCATTTCTTAGAGGCAGCAGGCTGGCTGACACGGGTAAAGAAATATGATGTTAGTGTATGATGGGACACTCTTGCATTATGCTACAAACATACGTATGAACATACAAATTAGGAGGAGGAGTAGGCCCCTCAGCCTCTCAAGCCTTCTCCGCCGTTCAATAAGATCATAGCTGATCTAAATGTAACCTCATATTCCTGCCTTTAACCCCCTTTCCTATCAAGCATCTATCTACCCCTGCCTTAAAGATATTCAAGTACTCTGCTTAAACCACCTTTTGAGAAGAAGAATTCCAAAGTCTCATAACCCTCTGGAAGAAAAAAATTTCCTCATCTCTGTCCTAAATTGGCGACCCCTTATTTTAAAACTGTGGCCTCTAGTTCTAGATTCTCCCACAAGAGGAAACATACTCTCCACATCCACCCTGTCAAGATCCCTCAGGGTCATATAATTTCAATCAAGTCACCTCTTACTCTTCTAAACTCCAGTGGATACAGGCCTAACCTGTCCAGCCTTTTCTCATAAGACAACCTGCCCATTCCTGTATTAGTCTAGTAAGCCTTCTTTGAACTGCTTCTAATGCATTTACATCTTTCCTTAAATTAGGAAACCAGTACTGTACACGGTACTCCAGCTATGGTCTCACAAATGCCCTGTAAAACTGAAACATAACCTCCCTACTTTTATAATCAATTCCCCTCACAAATGATAACATTCTATTCGCTTTCCTAATTACCTGCTGTACCTGCATACTAACTTTTTGCGATTCATGCACGAGGACACCCAGACCCCTCTGCATCTCAGAGCTCTGCAATCTCTCACCATTTAGATAATATGCTTCTTTTTTATTTGACTTGCCAAAATGGACAACCTCACATTTTCCTACATTATTCTCCATTTGCCAGATTTTTACCCATTCACTTAACCTAACTATATCCTTTTGTAGCCTCCTTACATCCTCTTCACAATTTACTTTCCTGCCTATTTTTGTGTCATCAGCAAATTTAGCAACCATTCCATCGGCCCCTTCATCCAAATCATTTATATAAATTGTAAAGAGTTGATGTCCCAGCACTGATCCCTGTGGCACACCACATGTTACACCTTGCCAACCAGAAAATGAGCCATTTATGGCTACTCTCTGTTTCCTGTTAGCCAGCTAATCTTCTATCCAGGCCAATGTGTTATCTCCTATGCCATGAGCTTTTATTTTTCACAATAACCTTTGATTTGGCACCTTATCAAATGCCTTCTAAAAATCTAAGTATAGTACATCCCTTTATCCACAGCACCTGTTACTTCTACAAAGAACTCCAGTAAATTGGTTAAACATGATTTCCCTTTCACAAAACCATGTTGACTCTGCCTGAATGCCTTGAGCTTATCCAAGTGCCCTACTATAACATCTTTAATAACAGCTTCCAACATTTTCCCTTCAACAGTTGTTAAGCTAACTGGCCTGTAGTTTCCTGCTCTCTGTCTCCCTCCCTTTTTGAATAATGGAGTTATATTTGCTATCTTCTAATCTAATGGAGCCTTCCCCGAATCTAGGGAATTTTGGAAAATTAAAACCAATGCGTCAACTATCTCACTAGCCCCTTCTTTTAAGAACCTAGGGTGAAGTCCATCAGGATCTGGACACTTGTCAAACCGCAGCTCCAACAATTTACTAAGTACCGCTTCCCTGGTGATTGTAATTTACTTGAGTTCCTCCCTCCCTTCCAATTCCTGATTTATAGCTATTTCTGGGACATTACTTATATTCTCAAAAGTGAAAACCGTTGCAAAATACCTGTTTAATTAATCTGCCATCTCCTTACTTTTCATTATTAATTCCCCAGACTCACTCAGGACCAAAACTCACTTTGTTATCTCTTCTTTAAATATCTATAGAAACTCTTACTGTCTGTCTTTGTATTTATAACTAACTTTCTCTAATACTCTAAGTTTTTCCCCCTTATTAATCTTTTAATCATTTTTTTGCTGTTTTTTATATTCTGTCCAATCTTCTGACCTGTCACCCATTTTTGCACAATTATATGCTTTTTCTTTAAGTCTGATACTGTCTTTAACTTTTTTAGTAAACCACAGATGATGGATCCTCCCCTTGGAATTTTTCTTTCTTGTTGGAATATATCTATTCTGTGCATTCTGAAATATCCCTTCAAATGTCTGCCACTGCATCTCTATTGACCTATCTCTTAACCTAAATTGCCAGTTCACTTTTGCTAGCTCTGCTTTCATGCCCTCATAATTGCCCTTATTTAAGTTTAAAATGCTAGTTTTAGACCCAGTCTTCTCTCCCTCAAACCAAATGTAAAATTCAATGATATTATGATCACTGCTACTTAGGGCGCCTTCCCAATGAAGTCATTATTTAATCCTATCTCATTGCACAATACCAGGTCTAGTATAGCCTGCTCTCTGGTTCCAGAATATGCTGACCTAAGAAAATATCCTGAAAACATCCCATGATTCGTCATCTATGCTATGTTTGCCAACCTAATTGTTCCAATCTATATGTAGATTAAAATCTCTCATTATAATTGCCGTACCTTTCTGACAAGCTCCCTCTATTTCTTCTTTGATACCCGGCCCTTACAATTAGGGGGTCTGTATACCACTCCCACAGCGATTTCTTGCTTTTATCATTCCACATCTCTACCCAAACTGCTATATGCTGGTTTCCTGAACTTAGGCCATCCCTCTCTATTGTGCTAATGTTGTCTTTAATTAACAAAACCACCCCTCCACCTTTTCCTAACTTCCTATCCGTCCCAAGAGTCACATACCCTTCTATGTTCAGGCCCCAATCCGTCCTACCTTGTAGCCCTGTCTCTGTAGTGGCTATTAGTTTGCACTTATTTATCTTCATTTGCACTTTTGTTCATTTGTTCTGATTTGAGTGCTCCATGCATTCAGATACACACCCATAGGTTTACTCCTTTTATTAATTTTGTAACCTCAAGCCTGATCTATTGGTTTACTCTCGACTTGTACTCTCTATCCCTTTCTGCCATGGTCTGTTTATCATTTCCCAAAGTAATACTTTCCTCCCTTACCTTGTCTCTACGCCAGTTGACCACATCTTCCCACATTTGATCCCTTGCCCCCACGATTTAGTTTAAAAGCCTTTCTACTTCCTAAGTTACGTGGGCAGTATATATATTGTATATAACCCTGTGCCGTACCTGCCCTGTGAGTGTTTGATGAGACAGTGCGGAACGAACTTTAATATGTATTAATCCTGTGCTGTAGCTGTCCTGGGAGTGTTTGATGGGATAGTGTAGAGGGAGATTTACTCTGTATATAACCCTGTGCTGTACCTGCCCTGGGAGTGTTTGATGTGGACAGTATCGGGGGAGATTTACTCTGTATCTAACCTGTCCTGTACCTGTCCAGAACAGATGCTGCCTTTCCAGCCTGAATCAACTCGTGAATGAGCCCAAATATTTATCAAACTCATTTGTACCTGTTCGTGAGACCTGGCACATATTGAACCTGTTACCGGCGGTGTAGGTTTGGTGATGATCCTGGGTGTGGGTTCTGGGTTAGAACAGCCTTTGATCTTTGGCCTACCATGTGTGTTGGCAGGAACCTGATGGATGTCCTGATGAATCCTTTGGTCGTTCTCTTCTTCCTGAGGTTTCTGGAAGCTTATGATGCAGACGCACCTCTGCGGTTCTGGCTGACAGTGGAGAATCTCCACAACCTGCCGACTGAGAAACAGAGGCAGCGCGCCATCAAATGGATCCTCAGCAACTTCTTCAATCCGAATGTCAACACAGGTGGGTGGAATAGAGTCATCAAGGCAACGAACTATATCTGGAGTGAGGCTGTCTAAACTTCATCAACATGCCGCAGATCACAAAGAGCACTGCTACTCAGAGTGAGTTACAGGCGGGAATCTAATCGAGGGGTTCGGGTGGTTTATATATAGAATAACAGATACCTGGGTGTGAGTTACAGTCTGGAATCTAATAGAGGGGTTCAGGGGATTTATATATAGAATAACAGATACCTGGGAGTGAGTTACAGACTAGAATCTAATCGAGGGGTTCGGCTGGTTTATATATAGAATAACAGATACCTGGGACTGAGTTACAGATGGAATCTAATCGAGGTATTTGGGTGGTTTATATATAGAATAACAGATACCCGGGAGTGAGTTACAGACTGGAATCTAATCAAGGGGTTTTGGTGGTTTATCTATAGAATAACAGATACCCAGGAGTGAGTTACAGACTGGAATCTAATCGAGGGGTTCGGGTGGCTTATATATAGAATAACAGATACCCGGGAGTGAGTTACAGACTGGAATCTAATCGAGGGGTTCGGGTGGTTTATATATAGAATAACAGATACCCGGGAGTGAGTTACAGACTGGAATCTAATCGAGGGGTTCAGGTGGTTTATATATAGAATAACAGATACCCAGGAGTGATTTACAGACTAGAATCTAACGAGGGGTTCGGGTGGTTTATATATAGAATAACAGATACCCGGGAGTGAGTTACAGACTAGAATCTAATCGAGGGGTTTGGGTGGTTTATATATAGAATAACAGATACCCAGGAGTGAGTTACAGACTAGAATCTAATCGAGGGGTTCGGGTCGTTTATATATAGAATAACAGATACCCGGGAGTGAGTTACAGACTAGAATCTAATCGAGGGGTTTGGGTGGTTTATATATAGAATAACAGATACCTGGGACTGAGTTACAGATGGAATCTAATCGAGGTATTTGGGTGGTTTATATATAGAATAACAGATACCCGGGAGTGAGCTACAGACTGGAATCTAATCAAGGGGTTTTGGCGGTTTATCTATAGAATAACAGATACCCGGGAGTGAGTTCCAGATTGGATTCTAATCGAGGGGTTCGGGTGGTTTATATGTAGAATAAGAGTATTGTACTGGGCAGTGCCTTTAGCGAATGGGGCTTCAAGTGAGGCTGGTTTTGTTCCTCTTCCTGTGCCACCATTTGACTGTGGGACTTGCGGTTCATGTTTCTATGGCTGAAGATGGAAACATTAGTAAATAACTTCGCAGGTGGGCACTCATATTTGTGGCTTCACTGGATGTTGTGCTGCTCTGCTGCCATACATGTCCTCCTGGTGAGGAACCTCCATCACTGGTGCCCAGAGGCCTCTGGATGGCTGCCCATTTATGGTATTGAGCTATTGAAGGGTGAGAAATTGGCTCATATGACAAAAGCAGTACGGTCAATGTCTGGATCAACCAGGCATCTGCAGAAAGGGATTAGATGGAGGAACAATTGATGATGCAAAGGTTAATTAATTTGTTTTGTCTTCCTGTCTCTTCCCCTTCATCCACAGAGGAATTATTTGATTGTCACTCACCGATTATCAAGCAGATTATGGAAGCAGTTGCTAATGGCACCCCAGTATCTATGAACACTCTCTTATTTGCTCAGTCAGAAGTTCAAAACTGCTTGGAGCAGAACTGGTCAGTGTTGCAGTTCTTGGTTTTACCTGCCAATAGCCTGAAGCATTTTGCGGGGAGGGCAAGTCTCTGCAGTTACAATGTAGAAATAGGCCATTTAATCCAACCGATTGCCCGCTCCTTCAAATCTTGCCACCTGCTTTTCCGGGTTTTCATCAGCAACCCCTTCCCACCTTGCCTTCAGCTGCTGCGGCCCTGAAAGTCTGGACTCTGCTGCTTAAACCTCTCTGCCTCTCTGTTTCTCCTTTAAAGGCCCTCCTTAAAATCTACCTTTTCAACCAAGGTTGCCCTCGTAGAATTGACAGAATCACAGAATTGTTATGGTGCAGGAGGGGGCTATTCGGACTGTCGTATCTGCACCGGCTCTCTGAACAAGCAACATACTTAGTGCCACTTCTCCATGTAACCCTGAGCATTCTTCCTTTTCAGCCAACAGTCTAATCCCCTTTCGAATGCTTCGAATGAACCTGCCTCCACCACACTCTCAGGCAGTGCATTCCAGATCTTAACCACTTGCTGTGTGAAGAAGTTTTTCCTCATGTTGCTTTCTCTTCTTTTGCCAATTACCTTAAATCTGTGCCCCCTCGTTCTCAACCCTTTCACCAAGGGGAATGGTTTCTCCCTATCTACTCTGTCTGGACCCCTCACCATTTTGAATACCTCTATCAAATTTCCTCTCAACTTTCTCTTTTCTAAGGAAAGAGTCCTTATTTCTCCAATCTATCTTTGTAACTAATGTTCCACATCCCTGGAACCTTTCTTGTGAATCTTTTCTGCACTCTCTCCAATGCCTTTACACCCTTCCTAAAGTGGGGAGCCCATGCCTGGATGCAGTACTCCAGCTGAAGCTGAACTAGTGACTTATACAAATTCAACATAACCTCCTTTTGTACTCTGCCCCTATTTATTAAACCTAGGATACTGTGTGCTTTAATAACTGCTCTCTCAATCTGCCCTGCTACCTTCAATGACTCATGCACATATACACCCAAGTCCCTCTTCTGCTGCAGAACCCCCTTTAGAGTTGTACCCGTGATTTTATATCGTCATTTTGCTTTGCCACAACCGATGGTAAATACTGAGTTGTTCAAATCCTAAAGGAAACTTGAAACAGCCGCCTCAACTTGTTTTGCAATTTGTATAAATGTCGAGATGCGTGCCCTGAATTTAGTAGTAATAAGACCACCAAGTCTTATAGGTTTTTACAAAACTGGATTAAACATTTATGAATAGAAGAAATGACATTAAATAAATACATAGATCTACAAACAGCTACTATGATAACTTCTAAATCCCCTACTTAATCTGACTCCTAGTTGCACTTTCATTAAGGCAACAGTAAGATACACAGATTTTCAAAGACCCAGGCAAAGTTAACGAAACCCTGAACAGTTGAATTCAAAGTGAGTTCTCTTAACTTCAGTCCTTGGAGGCAGCAGTTTGGTACATATAGGCTGAAGGCATTTTATACTTGTTGAATCTTAGACTGCCTTCCCTCACACACAGCCTTCCCTCCTTTCTACACACTTTCCCCTTTGAAAGCAAATACCCATTGTTTCACTATGCCTTAGGACTTTAGCTTCCTGATAATAAAACTCTCTCATAGCACTAAGTTTTACCAGTAATCTTTAGGAAAAATAAACACTCTTTCTAAACTTCACCTGGCTAGATGACACATTTCACTACTTCTTTTGAAAACAATGTAGCTTGGTTTATTTAAAAAGGCAAATGACACCTATGTTTCTAAATTTTCCCCATGTTTACCTAATCAACATTTCAAACCTCACTTCACTTCTTACATCAAAGAACCCAGACTATCTGCCTCTAATTCAATTAAGTCTCACACATACACACAAGGACACACACACAGACACATCCCACTATTACTCTATTTTACAATAAATTCCAATAACATTATGGAAATTATTATATCTTTCTGACATCTCCCTCTGTATTGAGAATTTAAAAAGACACCTTCATTTTTATTATACTATCTCCTATACTTTTCTATTTACTTACCAGATGCATGCATTAACATAACTTTATATGTACAAATCCTTGGCATCAACAGAAAACATTCTAGTCAAGTATCCAGGTTTTAAATGCCCAGTTTTCCTACTCTTGATAAAGGATCTGTAATAGATTTTCTTGTCCAGTGACATGTATAATCTGTAGATTAAATGGTTGCAGTAATAAACTCCATCTGAATAGCCTTGCACTTCTGTCTTGAAATTTGTTCAGAAACTTTAAAGGATTGTGATCTGTATAAACAATTGTTTCTGATGAATTGTTTGCCATATAAATTTCAAAATGCTGCAATGCTAAAAACAAACTCAAAGTCTCCTTTTTAATCATTTAATATCTCCTCTGTTGTACATTCAAATTTCGTGAAAAATACCCTATCGGTTTTTCAATTCCAGTGTCATCTTCTTGTAACAGTACAGCCCAATGCCTATATTGCTTGTGTCAACGGCCAACTTAAATTACTTGCCATAATTGGATACTGCCAACACTGGTGTCGTAGTTAATACAGTTTTCAAACTATTGAATGACTTTGAAAAAAATCCCAAAGGGAAACTTGAAACAGCTGCCTCAACTTGTTTTGCAACTTGTATAAATGTCTAAATGCGTGCCCTGAATTCAGTAGGAATAACACCACTAGGTCTTATAGGTTTTTACAAAACTAGATTAAACATTTATTAATAGAATAAATGACTTTAAGTACATACATAGATCTACAAATTACTACTATGAAAACTTCTAAATCCCCTAGTTAATCTGATTCCTAGCTGCACTTTCGTTAAGGCAACAGTAAGACACATAGATTTTAAAAGACGCAGGCAAAGTGAACGATACCCTGAACAGTCGAATTCTTAACTTCAGCCCCAGGAGGCGGCAGTTTGGTATAGGCAGGCTGAAGGTATTTCACACTCATTGAATCTTTGGCTGCCTTCCCTCACGCACAGTCATATATACATATTTTCCCTTTTGAATGCAAATACCCATCGTTTCATTAAGTCTCTGGACTTTACCTTCCTGATCATAAAAATCTCCCATAGCACTAAGTTTTACCAGTAATCTTTGGGCAGAACAAACACACTCTTTCTAAACTTCACCTGGCCAGGTGACACATTTCACCCCCTCTTGAAAACAATCTAGTTCATTTAAAAAGTCAAATGTCCCCTTGATACCTATGTTTAACTTTCCCCATGTTTACCCAATTAATATTTTAAACTTAATTTTTCTTCTCACATCAAAGCACCCAGACATAGACACACACATAGAGACACCCCACTATTACTCTATTTTATAATGAATTCCAATAACATTATGAAATAATGTTCTTCCTGACATTTCCATGTTCTCCCTACCAAAATGAATCACTTCACATTTCTCTGCATTGAAATTCACCTGCCACCTGTCTGCCCCTTCCACCAACTTGCTTTTTGTTGTTTTTTTTTAATTAATTCATGGGATGTGGATGTTGCTGGCTGGGCCAGCTCATTTCCAATTGCCCTTGTTCAGAGGGCGTTTTTAAGAGTCAACCACATTGCTGTGGGTCTGGAGTCACATATAGACCAGACTGGGTAAGGATGGCAGATTTTCTTCTCTAAAGGACATTAGTGAACCAGATGGGTTTTTACCACAATTGACATCATAGACTTTTAATTCCAGATTTTTATTGAATTTGAATTCACCATCTGCCATGGTGGGATTCAAACCCGGGTCCCCAGAGTTCCCTGGGTCTCTGGATTACCAGTCCAGTGACAATACCACTTTGCCACCACCTCCCCTCTACACTATTCCCCTCACAGTTCACAATGCTTCAAAGTTTTGTATCATCTGCAAACTTTAAAATTGCTCCCTGTACACCAAGGCCTATCTCATTAAAATATATAGGAAAAACAAGGGTCCCAACACTGACCCCTGGGGATCTCCACTACAAACCTTCCTCCAGCCCGAAAACCACGACTCTGTTTCCTGTCACTCAGCCAATTCCATATCCATGTTGTTACTGTCCCTATTACCTGATGTGCATGTGAATGTTTATTTGATAACATCTCTGTGATGCCTTGGGATGTTTTAACATATTAAACATGCCACAAATGCAAGTTGTCGTTGTGACAAGTGTTAATTTTACCCCTCCGCCCATATCTAAACCCTTTCAACCTCTTTTTCTTCATCCATCTCTGCAATCTAATTTTGAATGTTGCCTGAAACACAAACCCTGGCAGGCTGGATGCTGAAAGGATGTTTCCCCTTGTGGGAGTGACTATAACTTGAGGGCACAGTTTAACAATAAGGGATCTGCCATTTAAGACAGAGATAAGAATTTTTTTCTCTCAGAGGGTAGTGAATCTCTGGAACTCTCTTCCCCAGGAGTCTGGAGGCAGGAACACAGGAGCAGGAGTAGGCCATTCAGCCTATTGAGCCTGCTTTGCCATTCAATATGATCATGGCTGATCATCCACTTCAATGCCTTCCCCCCCCCCACCCCCACTATTCCCATATCCCTTTAGGTCATTGGTGTTTAGAAATCTGTCAATCTCTACTTTAAACACATTCAATGACTGAGCATCCACAGCCCTCTGGAGTAGAGAATTCCAAAGATTCACAACCCTCTGCAGCGGTTCAAGAAGACAGCTCACCACCACCTTCTCAAAGGCCATTAGGGATGAGCAATAAATTCTAAACTCCAATGGACACAGGCCCAGCCTTTCCAACGTTTTCTCATAAGATAACCCTGCCCATCCCAGGTAAGAGTCATGAGAACCTTCTCTGAACTGCTAACGCATTTATATCCTTTCTTAAACAAGGAGATCAAAACTGTATACAGTACTCAAGATGTGTTCCCAGCAAGGCCCTGTACAGCGGCAGTCAAACATACCTAATTTTATATTCCATTCCCCAGCGACGCCCAAATCCCATGAATGAATATAATTTTAAAAATCCTCATCTCGGTCCTAAATGGCTTCCCTCATATTTTGAAATTGTGTTCTCTAGTTCTAGACTCCTCAGCCAGGGGAAACATCTTACCTGCATCTACCCTGCCTATCCCTGTAATATTTTGTAGGTTTCAATAAGATCACCTCTCATTCTTTGAAACTCTAGAGAATACAGGCCCAATTTCCCCAACTTCTCTTCATAGGACAACTTGCCATCCTAGGAACAAGACTGGTGATCCTTCATTGCACTCCCTCTATGGAAATAATATTCTTCCTAAGGTAAGGGGGACCAAAGCTGCGCACAGTACTCCAGGTGCGGTCTAACCAAGGTTCTATAAAGTTGAAGAAAGGCTTCACTATTCCTCTACTCAAATCCTCTTGTGATAAAGGCTAACATTCCATTAGCCTTCCTAATTCCTTGTTGCACCTGCATGTTAACCTTCAGTGACTTACTGACAAGGACACCCAGGTCTCTTTGTACATCTACACTTTCTAATCTCTTACCTTTTAAGAAGTACTCTGCACATCTGTTCCTCCTACCAAAGTGGATAATCTCTCATTTTTCCACATTATATTCCATCTGCCATGTTCTTGCCCACTCACTGAGTCTATCCAAATCCTCCTGTAGCGACTTTACATCTTCCTCACAACACACATGCCCACCTAGCTCTGTGTCATCTGCAAACTTGGAAATATTGCATTTGGTCCACACATCCAAATCATTGATGTATATTGTGAACAACTGGGGCCCAAGTACTGATCCTTGCGGTACCCCACTAGTCACAGCCTGCCAATGCGAGAATGACCTGTTTATTCCTACTCTGTTTGCTGCCTGTTAACCAATCCTTAATCCTTGCCAATGTATTACCTCCTATCCCAAATGCTTTGATTTTGCTAACCAACCTCCTGTGGGTGACTTTATGGAAAGCCTGAAAATCCAAGTACACTACATCCACTGAATCCCTTTTATCAATTCTGTTAGTAACAGCCTCAAAAAATCCAACATGATTTCTCATTCATAAGTCCATGTTGACTATGCCCAATGAGATCATTATTATCCAAGAGTCCATTTATCACATCCTTTACAATAGACTCTTATCATTTTTCCTACTACTGATGTAAGGCTAACAGACCGTTAGTTCCCTGTTTACTCTCTCCCTCCTTTCTTAAATAGTTGGGTGACATTTGCTACCTTACAATCTGAAGGAACTATTCCAGGATCTATTAAATTTTGAAAGATGATCACCAATGCATTCAGTATCTCCATAGCTACCTCTTTCAAAACTCTGGGATGTAGAATACCTGGTCCGGGGATTTATCAGCCTTCAGTGCCATTAGGTTTTCCAATACAATCTTCTTACTATTACTAATTTCCTTCAATTTCTCATTCTCCCTAGTACCTTGGATTATCTAATCTGGGAGATTTCCTGTATCTTCCTCAGGGAATACAGACAACAAAGTAATCATTTAGCTTCTCTGCCACTTCTCTATTGCCCATTATAATTTCTCCTGACTCTGCCTGTAATGGATCCACATTTGTCTTAACCAAATGTTTTCTTTCTACATACCTATAGAAGCTTTAACAGTCCCTTTTTATGTTTTTTGCTAGTTTACATTCATACTGTGTTCTTCCTTTATCAGTTCCTTTGCTGCATTCTAAAATGCTCCTAATCCTCAGGTTTACTAATATTTCTGGCTTATAAATACTATATTTATAAAGGCTTAACACAACTTTCTGGCTTCTGCCAACTTGTCCTGTCTCCTTTGAAGATTTGGATATCTATAACCCCAGGTCCCTCTGCTCCTGCACCTCCTTTTAAATCGTATCCTTTATTTTATGTTGTTGCATTATTTTCACCTGCCATGCATTTGCCCATTCTGCCAGTCTATATCCTCCTGAAATGAAGGAAATATGGGAATGTAAGGTGGAGGAACAGCACTTCATCATCCGATTAAGCACTTTACAGCTTCCTGGACTCAATATTGAGTTCAGTAAC
Source organism: Carcharodon carcharias (assembly GCF_017639515.1). Taxonomy (NCBI): domain Eukaryota; kingdom Metazoa; phylum Chordata; class Chondrichthyes; order Lamniformes; family Lamnidae; genus Carcharodon; species Carcharodon carcharias. The sequence continues at coordinate 31,889,329 of NC_054482.1, read as the reverse complement.
TGCAGGACATGAACTTTCTCTTCCATTTTGAATTTTTCTCTCCCCAAGTGCCAGTCTGTGTCTTGTTCTTATGTTTTTGCTTTCAGACAGCGCTGACCTTTATTCTGCAATTTATACCTACTCTGAATCAATGCTTTGTGTCTTTAATACTATCATTACTACTCCCCTTGCCTTTGGTTTCATGACATCCTTGCGTGTTAATAACCTGCCGTCCTTAAACCTATCCCTGACCTTTGCTCCACCTGCCCCTATGGTTTTTCAATGGTATAAAACTCATCACATTCCTGCCTCTCTTCAGTTTTGAAACATCGGTTTCAAATTTCCAGCGTCTACAGTATTTTGCTTTTATGTGCTCCTGAAGTCTGTTAGTGTTCTCCTTATAGATTACTGCATTCCTGAGTTTTCTATCATTTGCACCATTAGTTGCATCAAACCATGAAACGATGCCGTGTATACTCAAGTCTAGGTCATTACTGGGAGCAGTGGTCCAAATGCTGTCACTGCCCTGGGATTTAATTTTGCTAATGTCGATTGTATAGTTGAGAAATTGGACAGGGTCAACGATAGAGGATACCAGTGTGAGGGGTGGAAATGAAATCATTGCGGGTGAAACTCTGGCTATGACTTAACGCAGGAATGGAATCAGATGAGAGTAGTCCTACCTGACTGGATGATGGTGGAGAGGCTTTGGATGGTGTGACCTACCATGTTAAAGGCTGCCGACAGGTCGAGACAGATGGGGAGGGCAAGTTTTCCATGGTTACAGTCATATAGCACTTTGTTAAGGGCTGTTTTTGGTACCTTTTTTAATTCATTCATGGGATGAGGGCATCGCTGGTTAGACCAGCATTAATTTTCCATCCCTAAATGCCCTTGAAAAGAGTGGAAATCTCATTGGAGGGGTTCAAACATGGAGCAGTGGGAAAGATGAATGTAGATTTGGGAGGTGACACCAGGTTCCAGTGCTTTGGAGGGGAAAGGAGGGAGATTAGAGATGGGACAGTGGTTCACAAGGACACATGGAGTCAAATGCGGGTTTTTTGAACAGATGGTGAGGGCAACTTTGAAAGGGAGGGGGTCAGTAACTGAAGAGAAGGAACTGTTATGGGGACCAGGAGGGGAAACTGGGGGATCAGCAGTTTATTAGGAATGGGGTTGAGGAAGCTGAAGGTTGAGAGATCATGGAGAAGATGAGCTTAGTGGGTGGCCTTCTCCTTCACAGTAACAATTCAGTGATTTTACATGAAGGCAGAGAACCGAGAAAGATGCAAGTTCAGGGCCAAGGCAGGGTGAACCTTAGAGGAATTTGGCCTGGTGGACTAGGGAAAGAGATGGAAGTGGATGATCTCAATGTTCATGACAGTGAAGTTCACGAGCTCCTTGTGCATTTCACATTCTCACTCTCTGGGTAAAAGCATTTCTACTCAATTCCCTGTTGGATTTAATCGGTAACTATCTCTTATTGAATGCTCTTATGGAGGGGGTTAGGAAAGGAGTTTGAGGGTTTGTGACAATGAATAACGAGCAATAACGTGTCCAAGTTGGCAGGCCTCACAAGAGGTCAACTGTTGGACTACTGGGTGGTAGGGGTCACAGGCGAGTGAGGTCCTGTCCAAAGGCCCTCTCTGAGTTTGCCACGGGGCAATCTGTAGGTCATACTCACCTCAGCCACAGCGTGCTGGTGGTGGGAAAGGGCAGGTATTGGGACTGGTGGCAGGGGAACTGAGTGATGTGACAGTCCATCTGCACTGTTGGACTGGATCTGAGTAGATAAGACATGTCAGCAACATTTGAGAGAGCTGTCCCTGTGTAACACTTGATATGGTGCTATTCCCTGTTGGACAGTTGGTGGGGGGGGGAGGGCAGGTGACATTGACTGAACTACCTGTGCCAGGCCTGAAGGGTGAGGTTTTGGGGCAGTGGTGACAGGGGGTGGGATTATTTTTGTGTGACTGGGAGGGGATATCTTATTCTCTTCCCTTCTCCTTCATTGTGCAGGTTTCACTTGTATCTGAAAACTTACCCAAAGGAGCCTGTTGTCCGATCAGCTTCTGTGCAAGCCCTGAGATCGATCCAGATCTTGAGACGGATGGTGAGTGACTCTTGTAATCCCCATTTTGTAGTTTGCATTCCTGTAGCACCTTTCACAACCTCCAGATGTTTCTGAGCTGCTTTTCAGTCAATGGTGTGCTTTTTGAAGTGTGGCCACTGTTGTAATCTAGGAAACACAGCAGCCAATTTGTACACAGCAAGCTCCCACTAACAGCAATGTGATCATGACCATATAATCTGTTTTTGTGATGTTGGTTGAGTGGATAAATATTGGCCAGCATATCAGAACGCCCCTGTTCTTAGTTACACACTAACAGCCTATTTAAGATAATCATTCGAGCTTTACATTTACTGGAAGTGACATACATTCATATACAGGGACCTGTTCTCTGCAAACAAAAGGAATATGTTCAAGCCTTGTGCCTGATTTGAATTACCCGGGAGCTTTGGAGCCTAAGACAATGGACTGAGAGAATGACCCGCCCGTCGAGTGCTTGTGTGACCCTCGTGGTCTGGAACCCCCTGGCTTGAGAGGGTTATGAAACCAGGGACTCTGGTGGATCTGGATGGCAGGGAGCATTGAGGGACCAAGATAAACTAGGCAACCATCTCAGTTCACCATCCAAAGCCTCCTCCTGGAGAATGTGATGAAGCCCAGGATCTTGAATATTGTTTATATTCTCTGGAGTTTAGAAGAATGAGAGGCAATCTCATTGAAACAGATAAGATTCTGAGCGGGCTTGATAGGGTCGATGCTGAGAGATTGTTTCCCCTGGTCGGGAATTTAAAACATGGGGACACAGTCTGAGGATGATGGGCCAATCATTTAGGACTGAGATGAGGAGAAATTTCTTCACTCAGAGTTGCTATTGTCTGGAATTCTCTACCCCAGAGGGTTGTGGATGCTCCATCATTGAATATAGTTAAGGCCCGGATAGAAAGATATTTGGTCTCTCAGGGAATTAAGGGATATGGGGTGTAAAACAAAAAATGCTGGAACACTCAGCAGGCCTGGCAGCATCTGTGGCGAGACAAACAGAGCTAATGTTTTGAGTCTAATATGACTCTTTATCAAGGGATGTGGGGAATGAGCAGGAAGGTGGAGTAGAGGCAGGAGATCAACCATAATCATATTGATTGGTACAACAGACTCGAGAGGCTGAATGGTCTATTCTTGCTCCTATTCCTGGTGTCCTTATCCTAAATTGCTGCTCCTGTTGAATGATGCAGAGGAGGAGATAAGATCGGAGAAGGAATGGCATATTCCCCATAGTCAGGCAAAGTGGAGGAGGGAAAGTTTTCCTGTGCTGGAGGGGAGCTGGTGTGTGAAACAAGAGGGCGTTGGGCACAGAAGTGGAAAAGTTGAGAGCCTGCACTCCAGGTGGGGACATTTGGGGCAGTAGGGGGAGTATTTTGTGTTTGTGCAGTGAGGTGTGTGACCGACTGTTCCATACCAACCTTTTGCTTTCTGCTTTCAGAACCGCTCATGGCGGGAGCTGGAGGCACTGATTAAATCGGTGCTGTTCTTCCGACGGATGATGTGGAAACCTCATCTCCGCCTTCTCTTCATCAACTTCCTGAGGGATGAAGTCTATAATAATGAACAGAGTAAGTTCACAGAAGACCAGGCCCTTGAAAGGGGGCTGGGAGGGGCAAGGGAAGCTGCTCTTCTCCACTGCTTAAATGATAACATGAAAAGGGCTCCTTCAGCCCATTGTCTTGGTGCTTGCTCATCTCCTAATAACCCTCGATGTGAAAACATTTCTTTTATCTCCCTCCTGATGATTGCCCAGAGTATGTGACCCCTTGATAGTGATTCACCAATTGGCGGAAGTAATACTTCACTCTTCACTGCCTCAAACCGTTCTGAATTTTAACAGCAGCCCCGATTTCCCAGTGGCTTTCTGTCTTGGACATCACTCGATATGATCCACACGTATGTTCCCAGTTTACCAAGTGACCAGTCACTAGGCAATGATAGAATCCTACAATGCAGAAGGAGGCCATTCAGCCCAATTGCTCCTACTCTCCACTTTTCCTGTAGCTTTCCAAATTTCTCCTTTTCAAGTCTTTATCCAATTCTCTTTTGAAGGTTACTATTGTATCTGCTTCCACTGCCCTTTCAGCAACTCACTGCATCAAAGAAATTGTCCTCATCTCCCCTCTGGGTTATTTTGCCAATTATTTTCTCTCTGTGTTGTTATGCCCAGATGGGAGGAGTGCACTGTCTGTCTCTAGTCTCAATACTTCAAGGGCCACAGCATATAGCTAAATAACTTTTCTACCTCAATATATGGCCAAATATGTGTTTTCCCTATTAACCTCAGAATGACCAAACAATAAACAACAAAGTTATTAATTTATTATTAAAACCAGATCTGTCAAGTAGAAAAGCAAAGCTTATTAACATACCGTATGAAATATGAAAGTAAAATGATTACTCTTTTTAAGTCCTCTAACACAAACGCACACGCGGAATTCAGCCAAAAGGTTAGCAGCTGGATGGTGAAATCCTTGAAATGGCACCAGGGTTATATGGTTGGTATCTCAGCACTGGTCTGTGAGAGTCCTCGCATTAAATCTTTAAGGGGTAGTGTGTTTTAAAGAACACAAATTCTTCCAGAATGGGAAATAAACAAATAAATGGGAATATACTAAGAGGGGTAGATGAAGTGAGAGATCTTGGCGTACAAGTACACAGGTCCCTGAAGGCAGTAGTTCACGTAGACAAGGTTGTAAAGAAGGCATATGGAATGCTCTCCTTCACTGGCAGAGGTATAGAATATAAAAGTAAGGATATAATGTTGGAATTGTATAAAACACTGGTGAGGCCACAACTGGAGTATTGTGTGCAGTTCTGGTCACCACATTACAGGAAGGACATAATAGCTCTGGAGAGAGTGCAGAGGGGGTTTACAAGAATGTTACCAGGGTTAGAAAAGTGTAGCTATGAGGAAAGATTGGATAGGTTGGGGTTATTTTCCTTTGAATAAAGAAGGCTGAGAGGTGACTTGAGGTGTACAAAATGATGAGGGTAATAGAGAGAGTGGACAGGATAAAATTATTTCCCTTGGTGGAGAATTCTAGAACCAGGAGACATAGATTCAAGATAAGTGGCAGAAGATATAGGGGGGACATGAGGAAGAACTTTTTTACGCAGAGGGTAGTGGGTGTCTGAAATTCGCTGCCCAAGTTGGTGGTAGAGGCAGAGACTTTAAATTTTTTGAAAAAGTACCTGGATCTGCACCTTAAGTGCTGTAAGCTGCAGGGCTATGGGCTGGGTGCGGGAAGGTGGGATTAGAAAGGACACCTGGGTGTCCTCGGGCTGGCATGGACAAGATGGGCCGAATGGCCTCCTTCTGTGCTGTAACTTTTCTATGGTTCCAATGTTCTTAGTCCTTGAAGATGAGTCATTTTCCATCATTAAAAGGTCTATGACAGTGCCCTCTGGTTACCAATCCTCCACAGATGAGACAGTATCTCCTTATTTACTCATATCAAAACCCGCCATTGTTTGAACATGATTGAATCTTCCTTTAACCTTCTCTGCTCGAAGGAGAATAATCCCAGCATCTCCAGCCTCTCCACATGAACTGAAGTCTCTCATCCCTGGAACCGTTCTCCTTTGGGCCAATCCAAAGCCCTCAGTTATGAGAAGAGCGAATGAAAGTTCTGGCTGTCGAAACATAGGGCAGCTCCTCAAGGTTAGCTAATAATAACTTGCAGAGAGAATCTGATTCCCCCCATCCTGCTAAATTCTTATGGCTTTATTTCCAGACATGAGCACATCTCGTGTTGTGACAAGGCTTCCCTCTCTGGGCAGCTCACTCATGCTCCGGGGACTTGATTATGGAGAGGATTCCGACATGTCCCATTTGAGAAGGCGAATGATGTTCAACCGATCGGTCATCATGAACTACCTGGTCAATGATCTGTACTTCTGCATGGAAATCGAGCTGTAAGTGGGCACAGGACTGGATGTCCAGTTGCTGTCTGGTCAGTTGATCTCGGCTAGTCACGGTGCACTCTGGGTGAGGGATGAGGGATCAATCTTTAATATTGATGCTGACCCCCCTACTGTGGTGTGAGTGAGTGGTCGAATGTGTCTGTGTTGGTGAGACTGTGTGTGTGTGAGAGGGTGTTTGTGCAGTTGTGTGTATGAGTGTGTATGTGTATGAGAGTTTTTGCGTGTGTGTTCTTGTGTGTGTGAGAGAAAGAGTTTGTGTGTATATGAGTGTGCGTGTGTGAGAGTACTTGTGTGTGTGTGTGTGTGTGTATATATTTGTGTATATGTCTGTCTCTGTGCATGCGTGTGCATGAGAGAGTTTTTGTGGATGTGTTCATGAGAGAGTTTTTGTGTATGTGTGTGTGGAAAGATTTTGAGTGTGTTTGAGAGAGTTTTTGTGTGTGTGTGCTTGAGAGGTGTTTGTGAGGGTGTGTATGAGTTTGTGTGTTTGTGTGTGAGAGTATGTGTATGTGAGAGAGAAAGTTTGTGTGACTGAGAGAGAGTTTGTGTGTGAGAGAGAGAGATTGTGCACGTGTGTGCGTGAGAGAGTTTGTGTGACTGTGTGAGAGAGTGTGTGTGTGTGTGTGTGAGAGAGTGTGTGTGTGAGACAGTGTGTGTGTGTGCACTTGTGTGTGTGAGAGAGTTTGTGCACGTGTGTGTGAGTTTGTGCACGTGCGTGAGAGAACTTTTGTGTGACTGTGAGAGAGCTTGTGTGTGAGAGTGCAAGAGTTTGTGTGTGTGCATGTGAGAGTTTGTGCTTGCGTGTGTGAGAGAACGTTTGTGTGTGTGTGAGTGCGTGAGAGAGAGTTTGTGTGTGGGTGCGTGTAAGAGTGTGGGTGTTTATAACTTTGCCTGTGGGTGTCCACGTGTGCATGCGAGTTGTATTTATAGGTATGATTTTGTGAAACTGCATGTGAGTTGGCATGTGTGCTTGTGGCTGTGTGTGAATTTGAGTTTGGGTTCGTGCACGTTAAGAGGGACTATCGGAGGGCATGTATCATGTGTTTGTGTGTGAGCGGGTATGTTGAATGACTGTCAGTATTAGTGTGTATGTTAAAGTATGTTGAGTCGCTGCTAATGTGTATGTGCATGTATGCAAATATGTTTCTGCACATGTATGTGTGCATGGGTGTGTGCTTATGTGTGCGCGTGTGCATGTGTGTGAGGGTGCTGGTTGATTGAGAGGTTTTGTGCCAGTATATCGAGTGATTGTGTCAGAGTGTGGGTTTGTGAGTGACTGTGAGAATAGATAATGATGGTTATTGTGTCGTGGGTGAGTTAGATACAGAACAAAGCTCCCTGTGCACTGCCTTATTCAACATCCCAGGCTTATGAACAGCGCAAATTCAATATACATGATCCCAGTCAAACACTCCCAGGACTGGTAAAGCACGGGGTTAGATACAGAGTAAAGCTCCCTCTACACTGTCTCCATCAAATACTCCCAGGGCAGTTACAGCACGGGGTTAGATATAGAGTAAAGCTCCCTCTACACTGTCCCTATCAAACACTCCCAGGACAGGTACAGCATAGGGTTAGACACAGAGTAAAGCTGTTCTCAGTGATTGGTTGTTTGTGCTGGTGGTTACTGTGTTCTATGTTCATGCCATTTCAGGTATGTGAGACGGGCAGAAGCTGCCGCCCTGATGGCTCGAATTGGATTACATGATGAGATTTATGAAAAGTTGCTTCGGGCCAAAGTGGAAATGATCATCAAACTTTTCCTGCAGGCGGATACAGCACCCAGACTCAGGGTTAGCACTGACACCTTCCTTCGTGTTGATGTTCTAGTCTATGGAATCTATAGAACTTTACCCCAGTGACAGTCAACAGCTTCAGGGGATAAGGGAGTGGGATCCATGGAACTGTACCCCAGTGAGAGTCAGCACCTTCAAGAGGGGCGGGGAGTAGGGTCGATGGAACTGTACTCCAGTGAGAGTCAGCCCCTTTAGGATAGGAGAGGAGAGGGGTCCATAGAAATGTAGCCCAGTGAGAGTCAGCACCTTCAGGAGGGCAGGGGAGTGGGTTCTATGGAACAGTATCCCAGTGAGAGTCAGCACCTTCAGGAGCGGAGGGGAGTGGGTTCCATGGAACAGTATCCCAGTGAGAGTCAGCACCTTCAGGAGCGGAGGGGAGTGGGATCCATGGAACTCTACCCCAGTGAGAGTCAACACTTTCAGGGGGTAAGGGAGTGGGGTCCATGGAACTGTACCCCAGTGAGAGTCAGCACCTTCAGGAGAGGAGGGGAGTGGGGTCCATGGAACTGTACCCCAGTGAGAGTCAGCACCTTCAGGAGAGGAAGGGAGTTGGGCACACGGAACTGCACCCCAGTGAGAATCATCACCTTCAGGAGTGGAGAGCTGTGGGATCCATGGAACTGTACCCCAGTGAGAGTCAGCACCTTCAGGAGGGGGAGTGGGATCCATGGAACTGTACTCCAGTGAGAGTCAGCACCTTTAGGATAGGAGAGGAGAGGGATCCATAGAAATGTAGCCCAGTGAGAGTCAGCACCTTCAGGAGGGCAGGGGAGTGGGTTCCATGGAACAGTATCCCAGTGAGAGTCAGCACCTTCAGGAGAGGAGGGGAGTGGGTTCCATGGAACAGTATCCCAGTGAGAGTCAGCACCTTCAGGAGGGCAGGGGAGTGGGTTCCGTGGAACAGTATCTCAGTGAGAGTCAGCACCTTCAGGAGCGGAGGGTAGTGGGGTCCATGGAACTGTACCCCAGTGAGAGTCAGTACCTTCAGGAGCAGAGGGGAGTGGGATCCATGGAACTGTACCCCAGTGAGAGTCAACACTTTCAGGGGGTAAGGGAGTGGGGTCCATGGAACTGTACCCCAGTGAGAGTCAACACTTTCAGGAGGTAAGGGAGTGGGGTCCATGGAACTGTACCCCAGTGAGAGTCAGCACCTTCAGGAGAGGAGGGGAGTGGGGTCCATGGAACTGTACCCCAGTGAGAGTCAGCACCTTCAGGAGAGGAAGGGAGTTGGGCACACGGAACTGTACCCCAGTGAGAGTCAGCACCTTCAGGAGGGGGAGTGGGATCCATGGAACTGTACTCCAGTGTGTATCAGCACCTTCAGGATAGGAGAGGAGAGGGGTCCATAGAAATGTACCCCAGTGAGAGTCAGCACCTTCAGGAGGGCAGGGGAGTGGTTTTCATGGAACTGTATCCCAATGAGAGTCAGCACCTTCAGGAGTGGAGGGGAGTGGGATCCATGGAACTGTACCCCAGTGAGAGTCAGCACCTTCAGGGGTTAAGGGTGTGGGTCCATAGAACTGTACCCCAGTGAGAGTCAGCACCTTCAGGGGTGAGGGGAGTGGGATCCATGGAACTGTACCCCAGTGAGAGTCAGCACCTTCAGGGGTTAAGGGTGTGGGTCCATGGAACTGTACCCCAGTGAGAGTCAGCACCTTCAGGGGTTAAGGGTGTGGGTCCATGGAACTGTACCCCAGTGAGAGTCAGCACCTTCAGGAGAGGAGGGGACTGAGATCCATGGAACTGTACCCCAGTGAGAGTCAGCATCTTCAGGAAGGGAATGGATTGGGATCCATGGAACTGTACCCCAATGAGAATCAGCACCTTTCAGGATGGGAGGGGTCTTGTGTCCATGGAACTGTACCCCAGCGAGAGTCAGCACCTTCAGGAGGGGCGGGGAGTGTTGTCTGTGGAACTGTGCCCCAGTGAGAGTCAGCACCTTCAGGAGGGAGGAGAGTAGTTCATGGAACTACACCCCAGTGAGAGTCAGCGCCTTCAGGAGGGGAGAGGAGTGGGGTCCATAGTACTGTTCCCCAGTGAGAATCAGCACCTTCAGGACAGGAGGGGAGTGGGATAATGGAACTATACCCCAGTGAGAGTCAGCTCCTTGAGGAGGGGAGTGGATTGGGGTCCATGGAACTGTACCCCAGTGAGAGTCGGCACCTTCAGGAGAGGAAGGGTATAATTAACAGCAGAGCTGTATCAATGCAGAGCGAGAGGAAGAATTTAGATCATGGTTGATATGTCTCTCTGCTCCTTTCTTGTCCTTTGCTCCATATTCCTTGATTCACTTCGGGACTGGAAGGGCTGAGTGGCCTATTCTTGTTCATATATACTTTTTTGGTCTTGAAAACATTTACAATCGTTAGATGGAGATTTGTGTGGAAAATGTGCTTCTACATTTCACTAAGGACCTGAGTCTACTGCTACAGGAATGTCCCCATGTTCTGGACATTCCCCCCACCAGGGACAATAGTTTCTCTCCATCCTATCAAATGCTATTATCAGATCACTCCTTGACCTTCTCATCTCAACGGCATAAAACCCAAGTCTATGGAACCTGTCCTGGTAATTTAAATCTCTTATCCTGGTACCATTCTGGTGCCAATCAGTGCTGCTCCCCTCCCAAGGTCAGTATAACATTTCTGAGGTCCAGTGCCCAGAACTGAATGATGGAGTTCAGAAAGGGGTCTGACCAAGGCTCTGTACAACTCAATCACAATGTCTTCCCCTTTCTAATCCTCCTCAGAGAAGGCCAACCTGCCATTAGCCTTTTGATTATTTGTTGTACCTATCCACATGCATGCAGTGTATTGTGTGATGGACACCCAAATCTCTTTGCTCCCACCGTTCTGAGCTTCTCGCTATTTAGTAAACATTCAGGTTTTTCTTGGGTCGAAGCTTGCACTTGCACCACAATCAAACTGCCCCAGTTTTGTCTGTCTGTCCAAGTCCCTTAGCAGATACCTGCTCTGAACAGAGCAACCTGCTGTCCTTCACAAGAACAAAATAAAAAGGAGCAGGAGTAGACCATCCAGCCCATCAAGCCTGCTCCGCCATTCGATACAATCATGGCTGATCTTAGGCTTCAACTCCATTTTCTTGCCTGCTGCCCATTTCTCATAATTCCCTGAGAAACCAAAGGTTTGTCTATCCCGTGCTTAAACGTATTCAATGATGGAGCAACCAAAACCCTTTTGTGGTAGAGAATCCCAAAGATTCACAACCCTTTCAGTGAAGTAATTTCTCCTCCTCTCAGTCCTAAATGATCGGCCCCTTATCCTGAGACTGTGCCCCGGGTTTCAGATTCTCCAACCAGTGGAAACAATCTCTCAGCGTTCACCCTATCAGCCCCTTCGTAATTCTGTATCTTTCAATGAGATCACCTCTCATTCTTCTAAACTCCAGAGAATATAAACCTATTTACTCAGCCTCTTATTATAGGACAACCCCCTCATCCCAGGGGCCAATCATGTAAACCTTCACTATATCACCCCAATGCAAGTATATCCTTTCTTAAATATGGAGACCAAAACTGCACATGGTACTCCAGGTGTGGTCTCACCAAAGCTTGTACAAACTTCCCTGCAAACTTAGATACCTCTCTCTCGATACCTTAATCCGAATCATTGATAAAATTAATGAAAAGCTGAACACCACTTGTCACAGTCCACCAATCAGACAGCAGAATCTTTATCTCTACCTTTTGCCCCATATGTCCTAATCAATATCTCATGCATGTCTCTGGTTTACCACCAATAACAAGTACTCAAACATTTACTAACGATTTCTTCTGGGGAAGCACATCAAATATCTTCCTGAAACCCATATAAAGAATATCCGAATATCCATAGACACACTGCTGACCAGCATGTTAGTTACATCGAAAAATATTTAACTTGATTGATTAGTTATGACTGACAAGCTGACGGCACCTGACTCACTTCGGTAATTCTGAACACAGTGATAAAGGCTGTCTCTCTGATCCCCGAGGTCTCAACACATTTCAGAAGAAAGACTTGCATTTATATATGCAAAATACTGCAGATGCTGGGACCCTGAAACAAAAATCAAAAATGCTGGAAAAACTCAGCAGGCCTAGCAGCATCTGTGGAGAGAGAAACAGAGTTGACAGATCAAGCCCTTAGGACCCTTCTTCAAAGCTGAAGAGAAGTGGAAATATGATGAAATTTATGTTTAAGGGGGATTTTTTTTATTCATTCATAGGATGTGGGCATCACTGACTAGGCCAGCATTTATTGCCCATCCCTAATTGCCCTTGTTCAGAGGGCATTTTAAGAACCAACCACATTGCTGTGGGTCTGGAGTCATGTGTAGGCCAGACCAGGTAAGGATGGCAGATTTGCTTCCCTAAAGGACATTAGTGAACCAGATGGGTTTTTTATGACAATCAGCAATAGCTTCATGGCCATCGTTAGACTTTCAATTCTAGATTTTTGATGATGGGGCAGGTGGAACAGGATAGAAGGTAGGAACAAAAGAGAGATTGACATGAACTAAAGGACAAAGGGATTGTTAATGGTAGTGGTTAGTGCTAAAAAAGGTGCTGATAGTGGCATAATAATTTGCATTTATAATTAATAATAAGTTGCATTTACATAGTATCTTCCATAAGCGCTGGAAGTCCCAAAATGCTTCACAGCCAATGAAATATGCACCCCAGTGTAATGTAGAAAACACGGCAGCTAATTTGTGCATAGAAAGCCCCCATAAATTAGCAAATGAAAAAACGACCAGTTAATCTGTTTTTAGTAATCTCGGCTAAGCGTTAAGTATTGGCAAGGGTACTGGGAGAATGCTTCCTCAATGTAGTGATGGGAGAACTCTTCAATGTAGTATCAGGAGAATTCTTCAATATGATGACAGGAGAACTCTTCTTCAATATAGTGTCAGGAGAACTCTTCTTCAATATAGTGTCAGGAGAACTCTTCAATTTGGTATCGGGAGAAATCATCTTCAATATTGTGTCAAGAGAACTCTTCAATATAGAGATGGGGATCCTCTTCTTCAATACAGTGATGGGAGAACTATTCCTCAATATAGTGTCAGAGCTCTTCTTCAATAGAGTGATGGGAGAACTCTTCTTCAATATAGCGTCAGGAGAACTCTTCTTCAATACAGTGATGGGCGAACTATTCTTCAGTGTAGCAATGGGAGAACTCTTCTTCAACATAGTGTCGGGAGAACTCTTCTTCAACATAGTGATGGGAGAAATCTTCTTCAACGTAGTGATGGGAGAACCTTCAATATAGTGATGGGAGAACTTTTCTTCAGCATAGTGATGGGAGAACTCTTCTTCAAAATAGTGATGGGACAACTCTTCTTCAACATAGTGTCGGGAGAACTCTTCTTCAATATAGTGACAGGAGAACTATTCAATATAGTGATGGGAGAACTCTTCTTCAACATAGTGTCGGGAGAGCTATTCTTCAGTATAGTGATGGGAGAACTCTTCTTCAATATTGTGACGGAAGAACCCTCCTTCAATATAGTGCCCGGAGAACTCTTCTTTAATATAGTGTCTGGAGAACTCATCTCCAATATAGTGCCCGGAGAACTCATCTCCAATATAGTGTCCGGAGAACTCGTCTCCAATATAGTGTCCAGAGAACTCTTCAATATAGAGTTGGGGGAACTCTTCTTTAATATACTGCCGTGGAATTTTTATGTCTACCTGAAAGTGCAGACAGTGCCTCAGTTTAACATGTTATCTGAAAGCCTGCAGCTCTGACAGTGCAGCACTCGCTCAGTGCTTCAGTGGGAGTGTCAGCCTGGATTTTGTGTTCAAGCCTCTGGAGTTGGGCGCGAACCCATAAGCTTTGGTCTCCAAGGGGAGAGTTCTACCCGCTGAATCACTTATGATGGTGCAGATACTCTGGTTATTGGGGATGGAGCCCACTTTGAGTTCTTTGAAGCTAAAGTGTAAAATGTACCCTTCCCTCTCTGGGCTTGTTTTCTGTGTTATTTTTCCTCTTTTCTTCTTGGACAGGTGAATATCACAGAATTTGAGAGAGATAGGGTCATCATGAGCAGTAGGCATGGCAAACTGGAACCCAGCTTGTTTCACCAGGCACGCATGATCGTGATCCTCCCACTCCTCCACTTCTGGAAAAGGTCAGCTCTTGGACACCAGGGAATGTTGTCACACCACTGGGTCACTTCAGAAGGTCAGATTGACCGCTTAAAATTTCAAGCCTTCAGGATCCTTGGGGTCACTCTTTGCCATGGAGTACCCTTTGGGTGGGTGGGTGGGTGGAGTAGGTGGATGGTGAGTGTGGTCTTAGACCCAAACATGGAATGGGACCAATGGCAAGTTGGCAACCAGACCTTTGAATGAGAAAGATCAGTCACGGTGTGAATGGGGTGCCTAAGGGCAGCCATTTCCTGCTGCCTTGCTTTGTTCTTTCTGCTATGGACAGCTTTCCTGCAATTGGTGCTATAGGATTTATTTGCTGTGGATTTTCTTTCCCATGGATTTCTTTTTGGCTCCAGTTTCCCTGTTTTTCTCCCAGAGCCGATGGCTTGTGCTCAAGTTGGGTACCTGCCAACGCAACCTTGTCCAAAGGTGGGTGGGGGGAAGGGGTGGTTGGTGGTTGGGGGAGGGCACTCTACAGAGCGATCATAGCCAGAGCATTTGAACCTGGCATCACACCGGCATCGAAATTCATACAGGACGTTGGTCAATTGTGTGGTAGTCAGAACGTCCTTTTGGACTGACGACACATCCTGTTAGTGGAAAATACCACTCACATAGCCACTGCATAGCAGCATGAAATGGCTTGCTTATGTAGGCCATAAGCCCCACCCATTAGCTGATGAAATCAAACGGCATGTTCCTTTAGTTGTTTGTAGTTGGCCAAGTACAGACCGTACTCAACCAGCCCACACTTACAAAACCCAAAACAGAATGCCCACTGTTAGATGTGATTCTGGATTGGACAGCACGTGCTGAACAATCCTGAGTATGCTAATAGCTATACCAACAACCAATTTAAGATAATCAGTTGACCTCGTAACATGGCTCAATTATGCTTGCTTGAAGCAACAGGCAGACATAGGGATCTGTTCTCTGAAAACAAATGGAATATGTTCAAGCCTTGTGCCTTTTTTGAATTACCCAGGAGCTTACATTTCCCTGTTGCTTTCTCCACGACAATGCCTCGGTCAATCAGAGTTGACTTTCCAACCAGTCAGTATCCTGTTCTCCAATATTATAAATTGTTATGATTGTTTGAAACTTGGTATTCATGTGTTTGTCCTGAGGAGTGCAAGATGAAAAACTTTGGCAACTTGTCTCTCTTTTCAGCAATAATCAAATTCTGTACTACCATGCAACTGTTTCAATGGATTATAATACAGATTTCAGGATTAGTCCCCAGGTTACGTGGCAATGGAACGGCCCAAATCACAATAGAGGCATTCTCTGAGGTTGCACATCAAGGGGCCTGAGAGGTAGCTGGCCTAGTGCGAGCAGGAAGGGGGAAGTGTAACACTGGTTACTCTGTGCAGTAACATATTTTGAACTGTTGGAAAGAAGGGCTTTCAACTCTTCAAATGGTGCCCAGAAATCCTCAACATCCATCTAACTTGGGTCACTATCCCTCTCAGCAGAGGTCAGCACCTCTGACAGTGAAGCACTCTTGCAGTGCTGCCTCTCGGACAGTGTGACTTTCCCTCAGTACTGACCCTCTGAGAGTGTGGCACTCCCTCAGTACTGCTCCTCCAATATTGCAGCAATCACTCAGTACTGACCCTCTGAGTGTGCTGCACTCCCTCAGTACTGCTCCTCCAACAGCGCAGCACTTCCTCAGGACTGACCCACCGACATTGTAACATTCCTTCAGTATTGCTCTGTCGACAGTGCAGAGCTCCCTCAGTACTGTCCCTCCAACAGTGCAGCATTCCATCAGTATTGACCTTCCAACAGTGCAGCACTCCCTCAGCACTGACACTCTAATAACGTAGCATTTCTTTAGTACTGCACCGTCGATAGTGCAGAGCTCCCTCAGTACTGATCCTCCAACAGTGCAGCACTCCCTCAGTACTGATCCTCTGGCAGTGCAGCACTCCCTCAGCACTAGTCTATCAACAGTGCAGCACTCCCTCAATACTGCCCTGTCAACAGTGCAACACTCTCCTAGTACTGACCTGTCGACAGTGTGGTGCTCCCATAGTACTGATCCTTTAACACTGTTGCGCTCCCTCAGCACTGCTCCTCTGACTCTGTAGTGCTTTCCTGAGCTCCGACCCTCCGACAATGCAGCACTCCCTCAGTACTGCTCCTCCAACAGTGCAGCACCTGCTCAGTGCTGACAGTGAAGTGCTCCCGCAGTGCTGCCCCTTTGACAGTGCAATGTTCCCTCAGTTATGACCCTCTGAGAGTATGGCACTCCCTCAGTACTGCTCTGTCAACAGTGCAGCGCTCCCTCAATACTGCTCCTCCAACAGTGCAGAACTTGCTCAGCACTGCTCCGTTGACAGTGCAGCGCTCCCTCAGCACTGACCCTCTGACAGTGCAGCACTCCTTCAGTACTGACCTTTCAACAGTGCGGTACTCCCTCAATACCGATCCTCCAACACTGTTGCGCTACTTCAGCACTGCTTCTCCAAACTGTCGGATCCCCTCAATACTGCTCCGACAATGTAGCGCTTCCTGAGTACTGACCCTCTGACATGCAGCACTCGTCAGTGCTGACCCTCCGAAAGTGCAGCAATCTGTCAGTACAAACCCGCTAGCAGTGCAGCACTCCCTCAGTACTGACCCTCTGGCAGTGCAGCGCCTCCTCAGTACTGACCCTCCGGCAATGCAGTTCTCCTTCAGCACTGCACTGAGTGGTCTGTCTGCATTATGTGGGAGTGGGATTTGATCCCATACCATTCCGACTCAGAGTTGGAAGTGCTACGCACTGAGTCACAGCTGGCGATTCTTGGAGTTTTGAACAACATGGCACCAGCACAATTAAGAGTACAGTAATGACGCTTTTCAAATATTTCTAATAGGAGCCAGTCATATAGATGCCACTCTCACAGTCTCTATATGTCCTCTGCCCTTGTCACAGGTTCTGTGTTGTAAATGCACTAAGGATTTTTGGCAGATCCAGACCCCTAAGGAAGAAAGACTATGTTCCTCCAAATTACCTCTACCCATCTCTTCAGCTTGTGTTGCAAGGCTTGGTCCCTCTTTACAGTGTAGGTAAGGATTGGCCTCATTAATGTATTCTTTCCTGGGATGTGGGTATCACAACATTTGTGGTGCTTTCCTAAGTGCCCTTGAACTGAATGGCTTGCTAGGCTATTTCAGAGGGCAGTTAAGAGTCAACCAAATTGCTGTGGTCTGGAGTCACGTGTAGGCCAGACCAGGTAAGGACAGTAGATTTCCTTCCTTAAAGGACATTAGTGAACCAGATGGGTTTTACAACAATCAATGGTAGATTCATGGTGACCATTATTGAGGAAAGCTTTCAATTGCTGATTTTAAAATTAATTTAATAATAATAATCCGTAAACTGTATTAATAGAGCAAGGTTGTACCTCACTTATTCTATCTTCTGTCAAGCCCTCACTGACAGCAAAGCTATCTTCCTCCATCGACATTACATCCCCTCTTCCCCATGGACTGAGGTATTGACAATTTCCATTGTTTGCTGACTGTAAGGATTCTACGTGGAGTGAGTCTGCCCAGTGTTGTCTTTTGCTGGTAAGATTTCAATGTCAGTCACACTGACCAAATAAAAGGTCAAATGAGAAGAGTGCAAACTATTACACAAGCACTTCTCTGCAGAACATTGATATGACAGTGTAGAGGGAGCTTTACTCTGTATCTAACCCCATGCTGTACCTGCCCTGGGAGTGTTTGATGGGACAGTGTAGAGGGAGCTTTACTCTGTATCTAACCCTGTGCTGTACCAGCCCTGGGAGTGTTTGACTGTAAAGGCTTAAATTCAGGAAGTGCTGGAAATATTCAGCAGGTCAGGCAGTATCTGTGAAGGGAGAAACAGGGTTAATGTTTCAGGTCGATAACATTTCATCAGAAGTGGAAAAATTAGAGAGGTAGTAGGTTTTAAGCAAGTACGGAGGCAGGGAAATGGGGAGAGGGTAGATAGAATGAAAGGGAAGAATAGTTGCAGGGTGGAAGAGAAGCGAGACTAAAAGACAAAATGATTATGGCACAAAGCAAAAGGAGATGGAATGGGATCCCTAAAATAACCAAAGATTTGTCTAGAAGAGGCATAAATGGGATCAGCAGACTCTTTGAGATAAAAGCAAAATGCAGATGCTGGAAATCTGGAATAAAAACAGAAAATGCTGGAAAAACTCAGCAGGTCTGACAGCATCTGTGGATAGAGAAACAGAGTTAACTTTTTGAGTCTTTATGACCCTTCTTCAGAGCTAATGAGTAGAAATGTGAATTGACACTGAGTTGCTTTGCCTCTGTCACATCTGTTCCGATGATGCCATTTTCCAAAACAGTTCCTCTGACATGTCCTCCTTCTTCCTTAACCGAGGTTTCCCACCCACTGTGGTTGACAGGGTCCTCAACTGTGTCCAAACAATCTCCCGCACCTCTGCCCTCACACCTTCCTCTCCCTCCCAGAACCATGATAGGGCCCCCCTTGTCCTCATTTTTCACACCACCAGCCTCTGCATTCAAAGGATCAGCCTCCCTGCCATTTCCGCCAATTCCAGCATGATGCCACCATCAAACACGCCTTCCCCTCACTCCTACACCCCCGTCAGCATTCCTCTGTGACACCCTGATCCCCTCCTCCATCACCCCCAACACCTCATTGCCTTCTCACAGCACCTTCCCATGCATTCGCAGAAGGTGCAACACATGCCCCTTTACCTCCTCACCATCCAATGGCCCAAACACTCCTTTCAGGTGAAGCAACGCTTCATTTGCACCTCCTTCAATTTTGTCTACTGCATTCGCTGCTCCCAATACAGCCTCCTCTATTTTGGGGAGATCAAACACAGACTGGATGATCACTTTGTGGAACACCTTCGGTCTTTTTAAATCCCCTTCAAAAAACTTTTTTCATCCACTTATTTTAATTTTTATTCATTGTTTTATCCGCTTTTTATCCCTTTTTCCATCCTCAATCTATAGCAGTATATTTCCCCCAATCCCATGAGCTTTAATTTCACTTACCAAACTCCTGCATGGGACCTTATCTAATCAGATTGCCTCTCATTCTTCTAAACTCCAGAGAAAAATAGATTCAATTTGCTCAGCATCTAATGCATGGTACCAATTTAGTGAATCTCGCTGTACTGTGTCCAATGCAAGTACACCTTTTCTTAAACATGGAGACCAAAACTGCACAGAATACTCCAGATGTGGTCTCACCAAAACCCTGTACAACTCTTGCAAGTCTTCTTTATTACTGTATGCCAATCCATTTGCAATAGAGGCCAACTGTATGTTAACTTTTTGTGTTCCTTGTTCTCCTACCTTCCTCCCCACGCAAGTCACTGTTATGATTCAGTCTTCCACTGTGTTCTTGGCTCTCTTGGAGACATGTCTTGGAGACTTCCGAGCGCTCCTCTGGCCAATGGAGGACATGGATCAGCTTTCAAGGACTGCTGGGAAGAAGTGCATGATCTTCACTGAACTGCAGACTATGGACGCTTTTCAGAGAAAGACTGATCCAACACAGAAGACTGGAGAACATCCCCACTTGAACTCTCTTGAGCTAAAAGGGAAGAAATTAAGGCTCAGTCTGGAATCTTCTGCTCCCTTGAAACACACTGGGGGAAAGACCTGGAAACAGGAAGGATCTTCAACTCCAATGAACACTCTCAGCCATATCATTCACTGCTGCATTGAGGACAAAAAATGTATTGAAGATGTGAGATTCCAATGAACCTGGACAATGAGAAGAAGAATAACAAAATTCCTGTAGCTATTGCAGGAAATAAAGAAGATCTGATTTCCCCGATGACATTTCAGAAACTACTTTTGCTTTCTGTAGGCAGTAGTAACATTGTTGCACTTTCCTCAGTGTGATACTGCTCCACTGTGGGCAATGGGGAGACCATATCAGGATAAGAAGATAAGACAACAATGGAATGAATCTCCAGAACAACTTCTAGACAAAATTCTTGTACAGGATTCCTACCCTGTAGGAGCTCTGAAGATTTCACCTCAGTTTCAGTGCTGAAGAACAGTTTTAGTGGGATGAAAATTTCCTGATGAGATTGAAATGTGGGCATCAACTTATTTTCACCCAAGCTAATAGGCTCTACCAACACTCTAGCTGTATGATCCTCTATGGAATCAAGCATTTTGTTCTCCATGGTGTTATGATCCAAGCTGAGGTTATCCCTGGACAAGCCGGATCCCAGGGTGGAACCCAGCTTGATAGATCCTAACTTTTATTTGTTTGTGTAGATACGTGGAGAGGGGCTACTGAGCAGAGTCACCGGAGTCAGCTAATGAACTTTTATCAAAAGAATAAAACATTTATTAAATAAGAAAAGATGAACTATATTACAATACTCCTTCACCCACAACTACACCTTTGCAGATATATACAGATTTGTAAGGATAACACAAGTTACAAAAGCTATCTTATACTCTAATGTTCACAGTAAGCACAGTCCATGTAAACCAATAGGCGACCTGTGGTCAGACACACCACACTCTGAAACCAAGTGCCAGATGTGACACCAGACAGATGTTATGGATTTTTCCTCAACTCCCCCCAGATGCTTGTCACACCGTGAGCCAACCAGTCTCATTGAACTCCATCTTTCACACGAGGTTTTCCAATCTCCATTCTCTAAGAATTCGCCTTGGAACCTTCTCCCAAACTGATGCTTTCTCTCAGATACCTTCCGCAAGGGTTCACCTCCAGGGTTTTGAATTCTCCTCCCGATGTTCCTCTCCCTTGGGTCACCACAGGCATTCAAGATTTCTTCCAAGCACTTTTTCTCACTGACTCAGCTCTCAATAGTACACTACTGCTTCACATGCCCATAGCAAAGAGTTACCGATCTTCAGCTGCCTCTGTCGACCTTCTGACTTCTCACAAGCCTTTATATCACTTTGACTCTGCTTCCTGCAGCTTAGAGCTTTAAGCCTGAAGCTTGGAGCCTTTCTCTGCCCCTCACCCTTAACTTCACTTAACAGGGCCTTTTCCAGGTTCCTGACCTTCCTTTGACTAAAAGGTCTGTTTGGGACTTTCTCCTGTTCCACTCCCCTGGATTTTTGGGGACTTTCTTCTTTAGCTTGGGACAGGCTATGTGTCCCTTTTGCTCCAATCTCTCCCTGTCAGCTACTTTCAACCAACTTTAGCTTGGAACTGGCTATCTGTCCCTTCTAGGCTGCATCTGTCTGGCAGCTTTCTTCAA
The DNA here is from genome assembly GCF_017639515.1 of Carcharodon carcharias. Classification (NCBI taxonomy): domain Eukaryota; kingdom Metazoa; phylum Chordata; class Chondrichthyes; order Lamniformes; family Lamnidae; genus Carcharodon; species Carcharodon carcharias. The sequence continues at coordinate 31,868,137 of NC_054482.1, read as the reverse complement.
ATTGAACTCAAAAACTGCTGTTTCTAGTTTCTTCTGTGTGTCCGTGGGAGGGACCTGCCTCTTTGGACCCATGTTGCTAAGCAACAGCCAGTTTTTCTACTCTTGTGTTTGCTTAACTTCTCGCAGTTGTAAAATCTCATTAGAAATGCAGGCGCTTTCTAAAGTGAAACTGTTGGATCCTTGTCACTGGTTTAGTTGGACTAATGGATCCGGGTTGCACCCTTGTTTCGGGGGTGGCCGCAGACAGTTCTTTTGTAGAACATTTTCTATTTATTTACAAAGGAACTCAGCAGCTACACTTGTGTACTTACAACTCAAACCCTGTCTCCACATTATAGACTCTTACTTTAGACTACTCACTACAGACTACAGGCCTACTAAGGTAGCCTCTGCTACCCTGTCAGTGGCTAATAGAATCATTTGATCTTCTATTATAACATTCTTCTTAAAGTTACATTACACATCAGATTACTACATCCCTTCCCTTTTACTCAAAAATATTTGTTACAGTTACAATTACAATTTTTCTCAAAATATTAAATTATTTACACAGATAAGTAATTTACAAATTCAGTCTCTGGTGGTTTCCTTATGCATGTAGAATGTCTCAGCTCTACAGCTTCAGATACTTTGTCAGGAACCTGCTTTTCTGGTGGTGTCTGAACATCAGGTTCTTCGATGGACACCTGCAAATCTGTTTCCTCAAGTCTTGTGTCCTCCAGACACATCTGTACTCAGTTGAATTCTTTCAACCGGAGATGTTGACACAGTCGTGAACACTGGAGAAATCATTTCCTGGTACTTTGTTTCCCTCCTCCTTATATGATCTATATGACTCCGTATAATTCGGTCTTCTACTTTCACGTGGTAAGAAAGAGGTCCAGTAACTGCACTTATATCACCTGATAACCACTTGGGTCCTTCACCAAACTTTTTCACATATACCGTCTCTCCTATGGTAAACTTTCTGTCACGACAATGCCACTCACGTCCAATTTTCTGATTTCCCTGATTCCTTTCCACCTTCCCCCCTAAATTTGGTGTTACTAAGCTCAATGTCATCCTGAGATGGTGTTTCATCAACAATTCCGCAGGTGTGACACATGTTGTCGTTGAGGGGTGGCTCTATAATGGAAAAGAAAACATGCTAACTTGGTCATTATGGAGTCTCCAGTTAATTTCTTCATATCAGCTTTGAATGTTTGAACTGCTCGCTTGGCCAGTCTTTTTGAAGAAGGGTGGCACGGTGAAGATTTTACATGAGTGATACCCTTGAGGCTGGTAAGCCATTGAAACTCAGCACTCGTAAATGCTGTGCTGTTATCTGATCTGACTATTTCTGCTGTCCATGAATGGCAAAACTTTGACGTAGCCTGTCAATTGTAGCAGAAGATGTTGGTGACTTCATCTCATATATGTCCATCCGTTTTCAGTGAGCATCAATAATAAGGAGGAACATTTTTCCCATAAAAGATCCCACATAGTCAATATGCAATCCCAAGGGTGTAACAGAGCTGCTGGAGGTAACTTTTGTACTTGCTGACACTGCAAATAACTTTTCAATAGGCTCTCTATTTCTCCATCCACTCCAGGCCACCATAGATAGCTGCGTGATATGGTCTTCTTTCGGGAAATTCCTAGATGTGCACTATGTAGTTCAGTTAACAATGGCTTTTGTCCTTTTGGAGGAACAATCATTCATGCTCCCCACAATAAGATACCATCCTGGCTGGTTATCTCATATCTCCTGTGAAAATACGGTTTCATTTCGTCAGATTCCTGCTCTCATGACCAACCATGAAGAACTTGTTCTTGTACTTTGGATAAGACAGGGTCTTGACTTGTCCAATCTCTAATCTGTCTAGCACATACCGGTGATGAATCTAAGAAGTTCAATAATAAAATGAGTTCTTGAGGAACTGGTATATCCTTATCTTATTGTTTCAAACGCAAACAACTAAGTGCGTCAGTGTTTGCAATCTGATTCTCAGGCCTGTGGATGAAAGCGTATTCATATGCTGCCAGAATCAATGCCCATCTTTGTATTCTTGCTGAGGCGATGAGTGGCATAGCCTTGTCCTTGCTGAACAATCCTAGCAAAGGCTTGTGGTCCAAAACGATAGTAAAATGATGACCATGTATATACTGGTGAAATTTCTTGACATCAAAGTTAATTGAAAGGCCTTCTATTCCAACTGTGAGTATCCCCTTACCACTGCATTGAGCGTTCTTGATACATATTCTGAGCCATCGTCCATTCGATGGGAGAACACTGCTCCCAATCCATAGGGAGATGCATCACATGTGAAAACTAACTCTTTTCCTTGGTCAAAATGTACTAATAGGGTGGATGAGTGTAACAGTTGTTTCATTTTTGTGAAAGCTTCTTTCTGTGGTGTTTGCCAAGACTAATGTTGGTTTTTCAAGTAGGTAACACAAGGCTGCTAGTTCTGTCCACAAATTAGGCAAGAAGCGTTTATAATATTTGACCATCCCCAAGAATGATTTGAGCTGGGAGATGTTCTTTGGCGCTGGTGCCTCTATAATGGCTCTCACTGTTTTCCTCAACTGGGTGGAGGCCCTGCTAATCTACCCTGTGACCTAAATAAATTACCTCTTTGGCTTGGAACATGCACTTTTCTTTTTTAAACTCACTCCCACCCAGTAACATTTCAAAACTTCTTCCAAATTTGCCAAATGCTCCTTTGCAGTGAGTCCTGCTCCCAGAACATCATCTAAGTAAACTGCAACATGGGACAATCCCTGCAGTAAATTTTCCATTGTTCTCTGGAATATGGCGCATGCAGAGGATACACCGAAAAGCAAACGGGTATATTGGTTACAACACTTTGGGAGGCCTCCTCTAACTCCAAAGCCTGACTCATATCAAGCTCCATGTAGGTGGTTCCACCTACCAGCTTAGCACACATGTCTTCAAATTTTGGCATAGGGTGTCTGTCCAACTTAGCTACTTTATTGACAGTCAGTTTGTAGACTCCACAAATTCGGATGCTTTGGTCAGGTTTCAGAGTGGGGACTATTGGTGCTGCCCATCTGGAACTGCACAGGTTGTATCACTCCCAGTTTCTCTAATATCCCAATTTGATGTCTGCCTTTTCCCACATTGCATAAGGTACGGGTCTTGCCTTCATAAATCAGGGGGGTAGAGTCTGGATCAACATAAATTTTTGCTTGTAGTCCCTGGATCTTCCTGAGTTCATCTTGGAAAACTGAGGGGTATTTTTGTAATAGCTCAGGTAGCCCACTGGCTCTCAGCTGGAAGGTCTCAGCCCAATCCAATTTAATTTCTTTCAACCAGTTTCATCCAAGAAGGCTTGGCCCCTCACCTGGTACCACCATCAAGGGTAATTTTACTGACTGACTTCCTTATTGTACAGTAACCCTGTTTATGCCTTTGATTTTGATGTCTCCTTCCACGTAAGTTTTCAATTTGGCATCTTGTTCTTCCAAATTTAATTTACATTCTCCATAATTCAGGTGTGTGAAGGCATGCTAAAATAACACCTGAAGCTCCTGTATCCACCTCCATTCTGATAGGCCTTTATTTACCCTCACTGTTAAGCAGATTGGTCCTATTCTTCCTACCTTTAAATTATACAATGGGTAAATATCTGAATCTTTTACTTCAGGCTTTTCTACGTTATGGATCTCACGGGTTTTTTTCTTTTGTTTGAAAGTCTGCCTGATTCTATCCTTGCAATGTCTCATGAGGTGTCTGTTTCAATTGCATTTTTTAAACTTCCATTCATTACAGGGTTGTCTACTTCCACCTCTGTTACCATTATTCCATTTTTTCTCAGCTAAGTCATTTCTTTTTATTTGTCTGCAAGTGGTGGCTGCTTCCTGCTTCTCATCAGAGCTGTACATTGTTGTGCCCTTTTTGGCTGAGGCTCTGTGCCCACTGTGGAGGACAATGCCATTTTGCTCTCCCTGTATGGTTTTCGAGTCCCTCACTGCGCTTTCCATGGCCAGTGCTATCTCTAGCACCTTCTGAAAATCCAAACTTGTTTCAGACAGTAATCTCTTCTGAATTGAATCTTCATTTATACTGCACACCAAAAGGTCTCTGATGTACCAAACTTGCAATATTCTGTTAACTGTTTTAGACTTGCCACATAACAAGCAACTGTCTCCCCAGGTCTCTATTTCTTGAATTAAATTTGAAACATTGCATCATTACCGAAGGCTTGGACTGGTAATGATTCTTCACAAGGTTCACTAAGTCATCAAAACTTTTTGAATCTGGGGCACTGGGTGCCATTAAACTTTGAATCAATCCAAAGGTCTTACTCCCATATATGGATAAGAGGATCGCTCACCTCTTCTCCCCCGCAATGTCATTAGCTCGGAAAAAGCACGTGAGGCGTTCAACATAATGAGACCAACTGTTCGCTGGTAGGTCAATAGGAGCAACTCTTCCAAACTGTGGCATGCTTAGAGGGGACTGCTTCAATGATTAGGATGGAAATTCTACTTACATTTACCGTGCGAGGTACGATCCCGATTTCCGTCCTTGCTTTTTCTTGCTTTGTCACCTCGTCGCCAATTTGTTGGATCCTTGTCACTAGTTTAGTTGGACTAATGGATCCGGGTTGCACGCTTGTTTCAGGATGGCCGAGTTAGTACCATAGACAGAGCAGATCAGCAGACAGTTCTTGCGTAGAACACATTCTATTTCTGTACAAAGGAACTCAGCAGCTACGCTTGTGCGCTTCCAACTCAAACCCTGTCTCTACATTACAGACTCTAACTCTAGACTACAGACTACTAACTACAAACTACTAATTTATATTTGTATTTGTGAGTTAGGAATGAGTTTTAGTTTTAAAGTTTAAGTTTGATTTGTAGTTCTGTACCTGTGTGTTAAGTAGCCTGTGCTACTCTGCTATTGGATGTCAAGATCATGTGATCTTTCATTATAACATTCTTCTTAAAGGTATATTACACATCAGATTACCACAGAAACCAAAAGTCAACTGACCTTTTCTTAACACACAGGAACAGAAATACAAATCAAACTTAAATTTTAAAACTAAAACTCATTCCTAACTCACAAATACAAATATAACTTACTTAAGCTATCTCTATTTCCTAACAATGGACAACATTTCAGGGTCAATCAGCATACACCTCTTTGGTGGGTTCAGTCAGGCAAACATATGAATGCCGCTCTTCCACAGCAAACACAGTTGACTCCTCAGAGAAGAAACCAGAGATTTCATACACTTCAGCAGTATATCTGAACAGAGTACCAATCCCTAGGGCCTTAGCTTCCAACAGATCATTCGGTACTACAATGGCTTCTTTCTCATAATCTTCTTCAGGAAAGAGTCAATCCAGGTCCAAAAGGCCTTCTTGGATCGCCCCTGTCTACTGCAGTGACTTCTGGCCTAGCTTCTAAAGAACTGAGAGACCCACAATCTCAATATCTGCCCAGGATTGAGTGGATGGTGTCTATGTGTTGGAGAGTGAAGTACTGCTCAATGAATAAACCTCACCAGGTGTAGGGTGAAAATCTGCCGGTTCACCACATGAATTTGGAAACTCCTCCATGAAAGGCAACCAGTTGTCTTGTTGTAGGTCCTCACCTTTTTCCAGAATGCCCAGTTGGAAACAGACGTTTCCACTCATTAAAGATATGTGTTGATTGTAGACAATGTAAAGAGTCCCAACAATCTGCCGCCCCTTGTAGCAAAGGGTGGTGATTCATGCGACCTGGACCTTGCAATTTAATGTTTTTTTTTAATTCATTCATGGGATGTAGGTGTCAGTAGCTAGGCCAGCATTTATTGCCCATCCCTAATTAGCCTTGAGAAGGTGGTGGTGAACTGCCTTCTTGAACTGCTACACTCCATGTGCTGTTAGGAAGGGAGTTCCAGGATTCTGACTCAGCAACAGTGAAGGAACGGTGATGTATTTCCATCAGTGAGTGACTCAGAGGGGAACTTCCAGGTGGTGGTGTTCCCATCTGTGTGCTGCCTTTGTCCTTCTAGGTGGTAGAAGTTGTGGGTTTGGAAGGTGCTGCTTAAGGAGCCTTGTTGAGTTCCTGCAGTGCATCTACTGCAGCTACTGGGCGTCAGTGGTGGAGGGAGTGAATGTTTGTGGAAGGGATGCTAGTCAAGCGGGCTGCTTTGTCCTGGACGGTGTCCAGCCTCTTCAGTGTTGTGGGAGTTACACTCATCTAGGCAAGCGGAGAGTATTCCATCACACTTCTAACTTGTGCCTTGTTGATGGTGGACAGCCTTTGAGGAGTCAGGAGGTGAGTTACTCGCCACAGGACTCCTAGCCTCTGACCTGCTTCTGCAGCCACAGTATTTATATGGCTAGTCCAATTCAGTTTCTGGTCAATGGTTAGATTCTCTCTTGTTAGAGATGGTCATTGCCTGACACTTGTGTAGCGTAAATGTTATTTGCCGCTTGTCAGCCCAAGCCTGGATATTGTCCAGGTCTTGCTACATCTGGGCATAGACTGCTTCAGTATCTGAGGAGTTGTGAATGGTGCTGAACATTGTGCAATCATCAGCGAACATCTCCATTTCTGACCTTATGATGGAGGTAAGGTCATTGATGAAGCAGCTGAAGATGGTTGAGCTGAGGACAAACTGGAGGAACAGCACCTCATCTTCTGACTAGGCACTTTACAGCCTTCCAGACTGATCATGAACTCTCTCCTCCATCCCCACCCCCTTTCCGATCCCCCCTTTTTTTTCCAATAATTTATATAGATTTTTCTTTTCCCACCTATTTCCATTATTTTAAAATGTATTTCCATCCATTGTTTTATCTCTACCTTTTAACCTTTTTCGATTCTTTTACCCCACCCCACCCCCACTAGCGCTATCTGTACCTTGCTTGTCCTGCTTTCTACCCTTAATTAGCACATTCCTTAGATAATTTCACCATCTTCAACACCTCTTTGTCCTTTTGTCTGTGACATCTTTTGGTTATCTCCACCTATCACTGACCCTCTATCCAGCTCTACTTGTCCCACCCCACCCCCCTTAAACCAGTTTATATTTCACCTCTCTTCTATTTTTACTTAGTTCTGTTGAAGGGTCATTCGGACTCAAAACGTTAACTGTGTCCCTCTCCGCAGATGCTGCCAGACCTGCTGAGTTTTTCCAGGTATTTTTGTTTTTGTTTTGGATTTCCAGCATCTGCAGTTTTTTGCTTTTATCTTGTTGCTTGACTAGCCTGTGAGATGGTTCTTCTGATTTTGGCACAAGCCCCCAGATGTTAGTCAGGAGTACTTTGCAAGTCGACAGGGCTGAGATTGTCGTTGTTGTTTCCAGTGCCTAAGTCGATGCCGGGCAGCCCGTCCAGTTTCATTCCTTTGTTGTGTCTTTGTAGTGGTTTGTTACAACTGAGTGGCGGCTGGGCCATTTCAGAGGGTGTTTAAGAGTCAACCACATTGCTGTGGGCTTGGAGTCACATGTTAGAAAGACCAGGTAAGGATAAGAAATACCTAAAGGACATTAGTGAACCAGATGGGTTTTTACAACAATCAACAATGGTTTCAAGGCCATCAGTAGACTGTTAATTCCAAATTCTTATTGAATTCAAATTCCACCATCTGCTGTGGTGGGATTTGAACCCAGGTCCCCAGAGCACTACCAATCCAGTGACAATACCAATCCACCAACTCCCCCTCTGATGGATAGAGGGGTATTGTTTGGAGCCAGTCCAGATGATCAGCAAATATTGTAATACCAGCTCTGGTGTCAATTTGAAAGTCAGTTTTAAAGCCTTTAACTTCCACAATGGCTGACCAGAGTCTTGATCATGGCCCTTTGCTTCTCCTAGGAATTCTGTAATCCGTGTCTGTCATTATTTCCAATTTCTTGAATAGTTTGCATTTCATGAATGTTCTCCTGTCTTCTTCTTCCTCTATTGAAATGGTTAGACTTACAGAATTGCTTGAAGTGTCCTGAAAACACTCTGTGGGGTAATTCTGGCATCTGTGCTGCTTCTTTGCACTGTAACGTAAGCATCTCAAGATGGCTTGTGTAGGCATTACCAGCCTTTCGCCTGTTTTGGCAGGCTTTTGAGTGGGTGGTATTGCTGCCCTTGGGCCTACCCAGTTAATGGAGTCATCTAAAACCTTGGTGTCACAACGGATTATAGCCCAATTTAGCTTTCTTGAGTTCGACCTGCCTCACGTACTGAACCTCTTGGTCAAGAGGGCGGTCATGTTTCATCCATAAAAAAAATCAGAGCTTTTCATCGCAGACTCTGACAACAACACAGTCATGAGTGTGTTCATCTTTCAATGCACCATGGCTGCAAGGACGAGCTAGGCAATATAGGTCAGTGAGAAAGAATTCGATGGATTCCCCTGGTCTTTGGGATCTCTGATTAAATTGAGCTTGTTCAATCGAGAGGTTTTGTTTCGGACTAAAGTTTGTGTTGAATGCTTTTAGGACAGTCTCGAAGTCTGAATAGGTCTCTTCTACCCCTGTCTCAAGAGGACATAATTGGCAACAGGTCCTAAGACATAAAAGAATGAACTGACCTGGTGGTACTGTCTTTGGATTGCAAACCTGGTACCCCTCAATAACTTAGGAAATATTTCTTCATAACTCCCAGTGTTGGCCTCTCTGTGAGCCCTTGAGCAGGCATGGTAGGTGCAGTGACTACTCACTGGTGACTGACATTGTTACTGGTGTGCCTCCAGTTTGCCTCTTTCCTAGTTATGGTTGTAGATTCTTACTTCTACCAGGTTTTCTGGTACTTTTTTGCCACAGTCATATCAATGGCACCAACCCTTTGTTCATGGTGTCACCACTGCTGCTACCATGTTTCATCTGCTGGTTATATGGTCTCTCTTATCTGGAGAGACTTGTGTTGTAACTTCAAATTCGTTTATTAGCATTTCAGAGCAGGTATGTCTCTCATGAGCACAAACTGTTCCATCCTCTCTCCCGAGTTAGATCATAATCTACATCATTCATTACCGTAATTGTTCTATTAACCCATGACACAACAATTATGATCTGAAATTGTTGAACTCAGTGTTGGATCCAGAAGACTGTAAAGTGCCGAGTCGAAAGATGAGGTGTTCTTTGTACTTGCATTGAGCTTCGTGGAGCAGTGCAGCAGGCCAAGGACAGGGATGTCAGTGTGAGAGCAAGGCAGAGAATTAAAATGGCAGGTGATATCAAGCTCAGCTTCATGCTTGCGGAGTGAACAGAGGTGTTCCACAAAGTGGACCCAGTCTGTCTTTTGTCTCCCTATTGTAGAGGAGACAGCAGTGCATACGGTATACTAAACTGAAAGAAGTACAAGTAAATTGCTGCTTCACCTGGGCCTTGGATGGTGAGGAGATAAAAGGGCAGATGTTGCATTTCCTGTGTTTGTATGGGAAGGTGTCGTGAGAAGGGGACAGAATGTTGGCAGTGACTGAGAAATTGACCAGGGTGTGGGAATGGTCCCTTTGGACTGCTAAGAGGGGACAGGAAGATATGTTTGGCATGGCATCACGTTAGAGATGGTGGAAGATGACCTGTGGAACACAGAGGCTGGTGGAGTGGAAGAAGAAGATGAGGACAACCCTATCATGTGTCTGTCTGGGAAAGGGAGGAGGTGGAGATTTACTCTGAATGGTGATGTTCCTAGCCTCTCTGTGTGCCTTAAGTACCAGGCAAACCATGCAGACACAGACTGAGTCAGTGCTCATTCATAATTGGTTGTTTCATGTGAAATGTTAGAAAATCCAAGATATGAAATGATTCCAGTGACTGTGCTGTCATTTTGTGTAACTATTCTTCCATCTGCATGTGTTTCCCAGAGGAGTTCCCGACACTCAGGTTCACTCTGGCAAAAGGGATCCAGCTGCTGCTACCTACTGAGAAAGAGGATCCCCTTTCTACAGGTAAGACTTGATCTTAAACTGGCCCCAATTGGACTGATCCCAGTTTGACTTTTATAGAGGCAGGAATCCCAGCTTGGAATAAAAACTTGTATGACTCTTCGGAACTCTTGGGACTTTTGAAGAAGAGTCATATTGGACTTGAAACGTTAACTCTGTTTCTCTCTCCACAGATGCTGCCAAACCTGCTGAGTTTTTCCAGCATTTTCTGTTTTCATTTCTTATTTCCAGCATCTGCGTAATTTGCTTTTATTTTGTCCCCAGCTTAGGACTGACTCATTCATCAGTCTGAGTGTATGTCTATGCCCGTGTGTCCATCCATCCGTGTGTGTGTATGTGCACGTGTGTGTCCCTGTGTGTGTGACCCCGTGTGTTTGTATGTCTGTATATGTGTGGCCCTGTGTGTGTGTCTGTGTGTGTCCCTGTGTGTGTGTGTGTGTGTGTGTGTGCGTGTCCGTGTGTGCCCTCGTGTGTGTGTGTCCCCATGTGTATGTGTGTGTGTCGCTGTGTGTGTATGCGTGTCTGTGTGTATCCCTGTGTGTGTGTCCATGTGTATGTGTGTGTGTCGCTGTGTGTGTATGCGTGTCTGTGTGTATCCCTGTGTGTGTGTGTGTTTGTGTGTGTCCATGTGTATGTGTGTGTGTCCGTGTGTGTGTATCCCTGTGTGTGTGTCCCCATGTGTATGTGTGTGTGTCCATGTGTATGTGTTCCTGTGTGTGTGTGTGTGTGTCCCCCTGTGTGTGTGTGTGTGTATGTGTGTGTCCTCATGTGTGTGTCCCCATGTGTATGTGTGTGTGTCCCTGTGTGTGTGCGTCTGTGTGTATCCCTATGTGTGTGTGTGTGTGTCCATGTGTGTGTGTGTGTGTGTGTCCATGTGTGTGTGTGTGTGTGTCCATGTGTGTGTGTGTCCATGTGTGTGTGTGTGTTTATCCCTGTGTGTGTGTGTGTGTGTGTGTGTGTGTGTGTATCCCTGTGTGTGTATGTGTCCCCATGTGTATGTGTGTGTCCCCATGTGTATGTGTGTGTGTTCCTGTGTGTGTGTGTGTGTCCCCATGTGTATGTGTGTGTCCCCCTGTGTGTGTGTGTGTGTGTGTCTGTGTGTCCCCATGTGTATGTGTGTGTGTCCCTGTGTGTGTGTCCATGTGTATGTGTGTGTGTTCCTGTGTGTGTGTCCCCATGTGTATGTGTGTGTCCCCCTGTGTGTGCGTGTGTGTGTGTCTGTGTGTCCCCATGCGTATGTGTGTGTGTCCCTGTGTGTGTGTTTCACACTGCGTGTCTCTCTCTTTGGGGCAGAATTTTACGCCCCCGTGGCGTTCGGAGTCATGGGCGGGCGTGAGTGGACAATGCAGTAAGAAGGCCAAAAGTCGGTTTTGCGCTGTCGTGAAACCAGTTTGCAACTGTCTGCTCTGCCCATCAATGGCAGACTGTGTTTTCTGCTGCCAGATGTCAGGAACTTCATTCTAATACATCTGCGTATCATTATAAGCCCAGCTCGCTAGAATCGCCACACCCCCACCCCCCCACCCCCCCCCAACACTGGATCATCCGAGCACTTAGGCATGATTGCACTCTGATGAGTTTCACAACAGCATTTATAAGACTTGCACCTAGTTAGTTGCACTTTGAGGGGAAATCAGAGATGAGTAACATTGCTCGCAAGGATCGCCTGTTGGACCTCAAAGTTTAGGCTCCGCACATTCAGGCGAGGGCACAGACAAGTCACTTTTTCCTGGCTGGCTGACAGTGCAGTGCTGGGGCAAGGGTTGCACAGCGTCACTGGACACAGATGCTGAAGAGATTGGGGCCAGCCTTAATGGTGCTGAGAGCACACAGAGAGATTATGACGGAATTCTGAGACATCTGCCCACAACATTCTGGCAGCAATGACAAGCACCATCAAGGTGCAGGCATCAGTAATGTGTCCAGTGAGAGGCCAGACCATCACTTTGGTCTGAAGGCTGCGCAGAGCACAAGGAAGAGGCCCTGGGTTGAGACACCTGCCTTTATCTTGTGCAGAAACTCAGGTTTCACATCTGAGTGATAAGAACACTGCTCATCAGAACAAGGAGCTACAGGCAGAGAGACATTGTTGAGAATTTATTTACAATAGTAAACTATGTACAATACTCATCCCCAGGCTGTGCAACTGCATCTTTTTAACCTTCCTAACCCTGCCACTACATCTTGGTGCTCCCTGGACATCCATAGTGGAGGTGGAGGCAGCCTGCTGACTGCGACGCCCTGTCTGTGATGACTTTGGTGGGCGTCATCTTGAGGGCCAGGACCTGGAGGTCCCCAGCTTGCTTTCAGGGTCCTGCTGTGTGGCAGTGGGATCCTCCTCGGCCTGTGGAGCTGGAGCTGCTGGGGTCACAGGTAGAGGGGGTTTAGATGGGCCGGATACTCCCGAAGTCACCTGGGTGGATGGCCCCAGGATATGCACCTGCTGATCCTCCTCCCTGTGGGTGCCTGAGGGCCCCTGGTTGGCTCCTTGAGGAGAAGGGGAAGCTGGAATGCGATCGAACTGCCTGGCACCCCTCTCACGTCCACACTGTTGGAGTGAAGTCCTGGACCAATTCCGCCCTGTGTTTCTGTTGGTGTCTGTCTCTGCATTTTTCAGTTTGCGTTTTTTCTTTCTCTCTGTCAGTGTCTCTCTCTGCGTTTTTGTTGTCCCTATATTTGTGTCCATGCCTCTCGCAGTGTTCATCTCTTTGTGTGTTTTTGTCAATCTAGGAAAAGGATAAAAGGCACCTTTATGTCAATCTGGCAGAAAGCTTAGAGGAGGACAGAAAGTAAAGGGGTGAAATTAAAAAGGAAACTAGGAAATCAAAGAGATGGCAGGAAGAAATATGTGCAGGTGAAGTCAGGGAAAACCCTAAGATGTTTTATAAATCCATAAATTGCAAGAGGATAGCTAAGAAATGAATAGGGCCAATTAGAGACCAAAAAGATAACTTGTATTTGGAGGTGGGAGATGTGGAGATGGTTCTTAATGAATAATTTACATCTGTTTTCACAAAAGAGAGGGACAGAGCAGACATTGTTGTTAAGGAGGAGGAGATCGTGAAATATTGGATGGGATAAACATAGTGAGAGAGGAGATATTAATATGTTTAGCATCTTTGAAAGTGGATAGATCCCCAGACCCGGATGAAATGTATCCCAGGCTGATAAGGGAAGCAAGGGAAGAAATAGCGGAGGCTCTGCCTATTATTTTCCAATCCTGTCTGGATACCGGTGTGGTGACGGAGGACTGGACGACTGATAATGTTGACCCGTTGTTTAAAGAAGGAGGAAGGGATAGACTGAATAATTACAGACCAGTCAGTCTAACCTAGGTAGTGGGAAAATTATTTAAAATTCTGAGAGAAGCTCTAATCATCATTGAGAAAGACATATTTCAATCAAGGACACTCAACATGGATTCGCTAAGGGAAGGTCACGTCTGACTAAATTGATTTAATTTTTTGTGGAGTTAAGAAGGAGGGTTAATGAGGGTAATGCATTTAATGTCATCTACATAGATTTTAACAAGACTTTTGACAAGGTTCCACATGGCAGACTGGTCAGAAAATTAAAAGCTCATGGGGTCCAAGGGAAATATAAAAACATAGAAAATAGGAGCAGGAGTAGGCCATTCGGCCCTTTGAGCCTGTTCCGCCTTTCATTATGATCATGGCTGATTATCCAACTGAATAGCCTGCTCCCGCTTTCTCCCCATATTCTTTGATCCAAGAGCTATATCAAACTCCTTCTTGAAAACATACAATGTTTTGGCCTCAACTACTTTCTGTGGTAACGAATTCCACAGGCTCACCACTCTCTGGGTGAAGACATTTCTGCTCATCTCAGTCCTAAGTGGTCTATCCCGTATCCTCAGACTGTGACCTCTGGCCCTTGACTCCCCCACCATCGGGAACATCCTTCCTGCATCTACCCTGTCTGGTCCTATTAAAATTTTATCCCCCCTCATTCTTCTGAACTCCAGCGAATATAATCCTAACCGACTCAATCTCTCCTCATATGTCAGTCACGTCATCCCAGGAATCAGTCTGGTAAACCTTCGCTGCACTCCCTCTATAGCAAATGCATCCTTCCTCAGATAAGGAGACCAAAACTGCACACAATATTCCAAGTGCGGTCTCACCAAGGCCCTGTATAATTGCAGCAAAACATCCCTGCTCTTGTACTTGAATCCTCTCGCCATGAGGGCCAACATACCATTTGCCTTCTTGACTACCTGCTGCACCTGCATGTTTACCTTCAGTGACTAGTGTACGAGGACACCCAGGTCTCGTTTCACATTCCCCTATCTCAATTTATAGCCATTCAGGTAATAATCTGCCTTCCTGTTTTTGCTACCAAAGTGGATAATCTCACATTTATCCACATTATACCGCATCTGCCATGCATTTGCCCACTCACTCAGCTTGTCCAAATCACACTGAAGCATCTCTGCATCCTCCTCACAGCTCACCCTCCCACCCAGCTTTGTGTCATCTGCAAACTTGGAGATATTACATTTAGTTCCCTCATTTAAATCATTAATATCTATTGTGAATAGCTGGGGTCTCAGCACTGATCCCTGTGGTACCCCACTAGTCACTGCCTGCCATTTGGAAAAAGACCCGTTTAATTCCTACTCTTTGTTTCCTGTTTGCCAACCAGTTTTCTATCTATCTCAATACACTACCCCCAATCCCATTTAATTTTACACGCTAATCTTTTATGAGGGACTTTGGCAAAAGCCTCTGAAAGTCCAAATAAATCATATCTACTGGCTCCCCCTCATCAACTTTACTACTTACATCCTTGAAAAATTCCAGTAGATTTGTCAAGCATGATTTCCCTTTCGTAAATCCATGCTGACTCTGTCCAATTCTGCCACCGTTTTCCAAGTGCTCAGCTATTAAATCTTTTATAATGGACTCTAGAATATTCCCCACTACTGACGTCAGGCTGACTGGTCTATAATTCCCTGTTTTCTCTCTACCTCCCTTTTTAAATAGTGGGGTTACATTAGCTACCCTCCAACCTGTAGGAACTGTTCCAGAGTCTATAGAATCTCGGAAGATGACCACCAAAGCATCCACTATTTTTAGGGCCACTTCCTTAAGTACGCTGGGATGTAGATTATCGGCCTTCAATCCCATTAATTTCCCCAACACCATTTCCCTATTAACACTGATTTCTTTCATTTCCTCCCTCTCACTAAACAGTGTTCCCCAAAATTTCTAGTATGTTATTTGTGTCCTCCTTTGTGAAGACAGAACCAAAGTATGTATTTAGTTGGTCAGCCATTTCTTTGTTTCCCATTATAAATTCCCCTGTTTCTGACCGTAAGGGACCTATGTTTGTCTTCACCAATCTTTTTCTCTTCTCATACCCATAGAAACTTTTACAATCAGTTTTTATGTCCCCCCACAAGCTTACTCTCTTACTCTATTTTCCCCTTCTTAATCAATCCCTTGGTCCTCCTTTGCAGAATTCTAAACTGCTCCCAATCCTCAGGTCTGTTGTTTTTGCTGGCCAATTTGTATGTCTCTTCCTTGGATCTAATACTATCTCTAATTTCCCTTGTTAGCCATGATTTGACCACCTTTCTTGTTTTACTTTTGCGCCAGATAGTAATAAACAATTGTTGCAGTTCACCCATGCGCTCTTTGAATGTTTGCCATTGCCTATCCACCATCATTCTTTTAAGTAACATTTCCCAATGCATCATAGCCATCTTGCACCTCATACCATCGTAGTTTCCTTTATCAAGATTCAGGACCCTAGTCTCAGAATCAACAGTGTCACTCTCCATCTTGATGAAGAATTTTATCATATTATGGTCGCTCATCCCCAGGGGGCCTCGCACAACTAGATTGCCAATTATTCCTTTCTGATTACACAATACCCAGTCTAGGATGGCCTGTTCTCCGTAATCCTGACTATATTATACCTGTTTACATCTATTTGCGTGGTTAATTCATCCACTTTATTGCGAATGTCCCTCGCGCTAAGGCACAAAGCCTTAAGGCTTGTCTTTTTAACATTACTTGTCCCATTCCCACTACTTTTCACTGAGGCCCTGTTCGATTCTTGCCCTTGATTTCTCTGCCTATCACTTTTCTTACTCCCCTTTCTGTCTTTTGTTCTTGTCCTTGATTCCCCTTCCTCTCACTCATTGAAAAGGTTCCCACCCCTCTGCTTAAAAGTTTAAACCCTCCCCAACCACTCCAGCAAATATTCGCCCCAGGACATCAGTCCCGGTCCTGCCCGGGTGTAACCCGTTCAGTTTGTACTGGTCCCACCTCCCCCAGAACCGGTCCCAATGTCCCAGGGACCTGAAACCCTCCCCCTCACACCATCTCTTCAGCTATGTATTCATCCAATATATGCTGCTTTTTCTACTCTGACTAGCATGTAGCATTGGTAGTAATCCTGAGATCACTGCCTTTGAGGTCCAACTTTTCAATTTACTTTCTGACTCCCTATATTCTGCTTTTTGGACCTCATCTCTTTTTTTTTTTAACTATGTCGTTTGTACCAATGTGTACCATGAGGCTGTTCATCCTCCCCCTTCAGAATGTCCTGTAGATGCTCTGAAACATCCTTGACCCTAGCACTAGGGAGGCAACATACCATCCTGCAGTCTCGTTTGCGGCCACAGAAATGCATATCTATTCCCCTTACAATTGAATCCCCTATAACTATTGCATTCCCACACTTTTTACTCCTTCCCTGTGCAACAGAGCCAACTGTGGTGCAATGAATTCGTCTGTTGCTGCTTTCCCCTGAGAGGCCATTCCCCTCAACAGTATCCAAAGCGGTTCATTTGTTTTGCAGGGGAATAGCCACAGGAGATTCCTGCACTGCCTGCCTAGTCCTCTTTCACTGCCTGGTTGTCATCCATTCCCTTCCTGCCTGTGGACTCTTAGCCGCGGATGGTCCACAGTGTCCCCAGCCACCACTCCAGCCCCGAAACCCGGGCTTCCAGGAGCTGCAGCTGGAGACACTTTCCACACACGTGCTGGCCCTGGGCACTGGAAATGTTCCCGGCTTCCCACATGGAGCAGGAGGAGCACACACGGCTTTGAATTTAAATTAAATTAAACTTTTTGGGAGATACTTAATGTCAAATAATATAAATTATTCTAGGGCCCTTCTTCCCTGCTCCTCACTGTTACAGAACGTAGCCCTTACAAATGATGAACCACAAAATAAGACCTTATTGAAACACAGAGAGAGACACTGACAGAAACACAGATACTGGCAGAAATAGAGAGAGACATGGATGAAACAACGAAACAGGAAATTCACAGCACACAAGCAGGCTATTTTGCCCATCATGGTTGCTAGAAAGAGCTGGTCAGTCTAATCCTACTTTCCAGCTCTTGGACTGTAGCCCTCTAGTTTATGACACTTAAAGTGCATATCCAAGCATTTTTTAAATGTGATGAGGATTACTACCTCCAACACCCTTTCAGACAGTGAGTATCAGACCCCTAGGGGTGAAAAAATTACTCAACTCCCCTGTAATTCTTCCACCAATTATTTTAAAGACTATAAGTGATAAAAGTAGTAAATACATACCGGACTGTACCCATGGTACTCAAAGGATCGCCTCGTTCCGTCCTCACTGAGCTCTGTCACCAAACTCCAACTTAAGCACTCTACTGCAGCCCAAAGCAGCACTCCAGTGCAGACAAGTTGGATCCAAAATTGACTCAGTGACAGGAAGCAAAGGGTTATGGTTGATGGGTGTTTTTGTGACTGGAAGGCTGTTTGCAGTGGTGGCTGTGGGGGCACTTGGTGTGTGGGGCTGTGGTTCGGCAGGGCTCAGTAATGGGTTCCCTTGCCATTTGTGGTAAATATCAATGATCTAGACTTAAATATAGGGGGCATGATTAAGCAGTTTCCAGGTCTTACAAATATTGGTTGTGTGGATGATAGTGAGGAAGAAAGCTGTAGACTGCAGGAAGATATCAATGGACTGATCAGGTGGGCAAAAAAGAGGCAGATGGAGTTCAATCTGGAGAAGTGTGAGGTAATGCATTTGGGGAGGGCAAAGAAGACAAGCGAATACACAATAAACAGGATGATTCTGAAAAGTGTAGAGGAAGTGAGGGACCTTGGAGTACATGTCCACATCCCTGAAGGTAGCAGGGGAGGTAGGTCAGGGATACCTGATGTTACTAGCTGAACTTCAGAATATAAGAGCAGGGAGATTATGCAGAAGCTGCATAAAATACCAGTTACACCACAGCTGGAGTACTGTATGCAGTTCTGGTCACCACATTACAGGGAGGGTGATTACACTAGAGAGGATACAGAGGAGATTTATGGGGATGTTGCCGAGAATGGAGAATTTTAGCAATGAGGAAAGATTGGATAGGCTGGGGTTGTTTACTTTGGAACAGAAGAGGCCGAGGGGAGACTTTATCGGGATGTATAAAATTATGAGGGGCCTTGATAGAGTGGATAGGAAGGACTGATTTCCATTAGCAGAGAGGTCAATAACCAGGTGCGAGGGATTTAAAATAATTGGTGGAAGAATTACAGGGGAATTTAGTAATCTTTTCACCCTAGGGGTCTGATACTCACTGTCTGAAAGGGTGTTGGAGGTAGTAATCTTCATCATATTTAAAAAATGCTTGGATATGCACTTTAAGTGTCATAAACTAGAGGGCTACAGTCCCAGAGCTGGAAAGTAGGATAAGACTGACCAGCTCTTTCTAGCAGCCATGATGGGCAAAATAGCCTGCTTGTCTGCTGTGAATTTCCTGTTTCGTTGTTTCATCCATGTCTCTCTGTGTTTCTGTCAGTGTCTCTCTGTGTGTTTCTGTCAGTCTCTCTCTCTGCGTTTCTGTCAGTGTCTCTCTCTGCATTTCTGTCAGCCTTTCTCTCTATGTTTCTGTCAGCTTCTCTCTCTGTGTTTCTGTCAGCCTCACTCTCTGCGTTTCTGTCAGTCTCTCTCTCTGTATTTCTGTCAGTCTCTCTCTCTGTTTTTCTGTCAGTCTCTCTCTGTGTTTCTGTCAGTGTCTCTCTCTATGTTTCTGCCAGTGTCTCTCTGTGTGTTTCTGTCAGTCTCTCTCTCTGCGTTTCTGTCAGTGTCTCTCACTGCATTTCTGTCATCCTCTCTCTCTATGTTGCTGTCAGCTTCTCTCTCTGTGTTTCTGTCTGTCTCTCTCTCTTTATTTCTGTCAGTCTCTCTCTGTGTTACTGTCAGTGTCTCCTGCTGTATTTTGTCACTATCTTGCACTTTGTTTCTGTCAATGTCTCTCTCTGTGTTTCTATCAGTGCCTCTCTTGTGTTTCTGCCTGTGCTTCTCTCTGTGCTTCTGCCAGTGTCTCCCTGTGTTTCTGTCAATGTCTCTCTCTGTGTTTCTATCAGTGACTCTCTTGTGTTTCTGTCAGTGTCTCTCTGTGTTTCTCTCAGTGTCTCTTTCTGTGTTTCTGTCAGTCTCTCTCTCTGTGTTTCTGTCAGTGTCTCTCACTGTGTTTCTGTCAATGTCTCTCTGTGGGCAGAATTGTCCCAGATTTGCACTAAGTGCAGTAGCAGGTGGGTAAAATGATGTTTTACCCACCGGTCCCAATTGCAGTTTTTCACACTGTATCAGCCCAAACCCGCCGCATTAGTTATGCATTTTGGGAAACACGCTGGTTCAATAGGGGACGGGCTGTTATTCATCAGCCATGCCATCACCTCGCCACTTCATCACGCCAGGCGCCATATTAAAATCCAGCCGCGCACACACATCTCAGTGTTCCCAGACTATGACTGCTGCAGGAAAGATGTCCACAAAAGGCAAAAAGACTGCAGCCCCCAGGTTTAGTGATGCAGCACTAGAAGCTTTCTGGATGCAGCGGAGGCCTGCCATGATGTCCTCTACCCCTGCTCGTGCTGCAGGATGGGCAGTGGCTTGACCAACCAGGCTTGGGAGGCAGTGGCAGTGGTGATCAGTGCCAATGCTGCACTGAAGAGGCTGGCCGTTCAATGCACATAGAAATAAATGATCTCATCCGTGCAGCCAGGGTAAGGCAAACATCTTATCACTCTAAACCCACACAGTCAAGCCCATCACACATTCACTGTCATCTCACTCACAGCCAGCCGAAGGGACATCACTACCCATTCTCACACACACCCTCACATCTCCATCTGGTCTCATCTCTACTGGAGACTGCCTCCTCAGCCCTCACCATCTTGAGGGCGCGTGCACAGATGAACATGTGCCCCCACACACACCCTGGGTTACCCTCCTTCCCTAGTCCAGCCCTCACCTTGCAGCCTCTTCCCTTGTCTGAGGCTACTTCTCCCCTTTGCCAAGAAAGACCTGGCCCTGCAGCCATTGAAAAGCCACCCACATATGGCTGATCTGGAGGTAGAGATCTGCCCCTGAGCCCCACTAAAAGTGATGTGGGCCTGCCTGTGAAGCCTGGCGCTGATGACTGCGAGTGCTGACTGAAGCAAAGTAGGTAAACAAGCCCCGAAGTCCCAAGTGAAGTGCAGCTCACCAGGTGCATGTCGCTTATGTGCTGTTGTGAAACATGTCGACATGTTTTCCCGCTGACGTGGGCTGACGATGCAGCAGGGGCAGGTGAACGATTCTGGCGGGCAGGCCGATAAATGGTATGCTGATGTATTACAATGAGGTTCCCAATGTTCGATGGTAGAGATCGTGGCCCACCATTGCTGGGCTGAGTGGACGATTAGGCTGAGTGGATGATCGTGAACTGGTTTCATACTGTTGTGAAACCGATCACACCATATTGTCTGCTCCTGCCACCGAACATGCCCAGCACCGGCAGGCACAGGAAATCCTGACCCGCGTTTCTGTCAGTGTCTCTCACTGTGTTTCTGTCAGTATCTCTCACTGTGTTTCTGTCACTGTCTCTCGCTTTGTTTCTGTCACTGACTCTCTGTGTTTCTGTCAGTGTCTCTTGCTGTGTTTCTGTCAATATCACTTCCTGTGTATCTCTCTGTGTTCCTGTCAGTGTCTCTCACTGTGTTTCTGTCAGTGTCTCTCACTTTGTTTCTGTCAGTGTCTCTCGCTGTGTTTCTGTCAGTGTCTCTCACTTTGTTTCTGTCAGTGTCTCTCGCTGTGTTTCTGTCACTGTCTCTCTGTGTTTCTGTCACTGTCTCTCGCTGTGTTTCTGTCAATGACTCTCTGTGTTTCTGTCAGTGTCTCTCACTGTGTTCCTGTCAGTGTCTCTCACTGTATTTCTGTCACTGTCTCTTGCTGTGTTTCTGTCAGTGTCTCTTGCTGTGTTTCTGTCAGTGTCTCTCTCCGTGTTTCTATCATTATCTCGCCCTGTGTTTCTGTCAGTGTCTCTTGCTGTGTTTCTGTCAGTGTCTCTCGCTGTGTTTCTTTCATTGTCTTTCTCTGTGTTTTTGTAAGTGTCTCTCTCTCTGTTTGGCAGGCCCTAGGAACCCAGGAACGGGAGCAGGCCATTTAGCCCCTCAAACCTACTCCGCCATTCAATGAGATCATAGAATAGCAGCACAGAAAGAGGCCATTCAGCCTGTTGAGCTTGTGTCGGCTCTCTGAAAAAGCCATCTTGTGCATTCCTCTCTCCTGCCAATTTGCTGTAGCTGTGCAATTTTTTTCTGTTCAGGTGCTTGACCAAGTTCCTTTTGAAAGCCATGTTTGAATCTTCCGCCACCACACTTTCTGGCAGTGCATCCCTAATCTTAATCACTCCCTGTGTAAAACAAAAAAAAATCCTCAGGTCGACATTGCTCCCTTTGCTAATTACGTTAAAAAGTTACATCTGTCCCTGCTCCTGCTCCTTGTTCATATGTTCGTTCTCAATCCTTCCACAAGTGGAAACAACTTTTCCCTGTCTACTCTGTCCAAACCACTTTGAATACCTCTATCGAATCTCCTCTCAATCCTCTCTTCTCCAAGGAGAACAGTTCCAACTCCTCCAATCTACCTGCATAATTTGGTGCCCAGAACCGGACACAATTCTCCAGCCTCTTCTATTCCTCTCTTTATAAAGCCCAGGATCCCATATACCTTTTTAACCACTTTCTCAACCTGCCCTGACACCTTCAATGACTTGTGCCCATACACACCGTGGTCCCTCTGCTTCTGCACCCATTTTAGAATTGTACTCTTTATTTCATAATGTCCCTCCATGTTCTTCCTACCAAATGAATCATTTCACACTTTTCTATATTAAATTTCATCTGCCACATGTCCATCCACTCCACCAGCCTGATTATGACCTCTTGAAATCTATCACTATCCTCCTCACAGTTCACAATACTTTCAATTTTTGTGTCATTTACTAATTTTGAATTTGTGCCATATCTGTGCCATCAACTAGATCAAGAAAAGCAGTGGGCTTAACCCTGCAGAACCCCACTATATGGGATCTATAATACAATCATTTAGCACTACTCTTTTACTTCCTGTCATTCAGCCTGTATCCAAGCTGCCACTGTCCCCGTTATTCCATGGACTTCAACTACACTGACAAGCCTGTTGTATGGCACTTCATCACATGCCTTGTGAAAGTCCATGTACACCAAATCAATCACATTACCCTCATCAACCCTCTCTGTTACCGTATCAAAAAACTCAAAGCAAGTTGGTTAAACACAATTTGCCTATGTCCTATATCTCTTGTACCTTTGATTAACAAAAATCTGTCAGTTTCAGATTTGGTATCAATTGTCACTTGTGCAAGAGAGTTCCAAAGTTCTACCACTCTGTTTTTTAAAAATTTATTCTTTCATGGGATGTGGGTGTCACTGGCAAGGCCAGCATTTGTTGCCCTTCCCTAATTGCCCTTAAACTGAGTGACTTATTTCAGAGGGCAGTTAAAAGTCAACCATATTGCTGTGGGTCTGGAGTCACATGTAGGCCAGACCAGGTATTGCCATCCCTAAAGGGACATCGGTGAACCAGATGGGTTTTTACGACATTCAATTATAATTTCATGGTTGCTGTTACTGAGATTAGCTTTCAATTCAATTGAATTTAAATCCCACCGGCTGCCATGGTGGGATTTGAACCCTTGACCCCAGAACATTAACTTAGGCCTCTGGATGAGTAGTTCAGTGACATTACCACAACACCACCATTTTCCCACTCTGTGTGTCACTCCTGAAAGATCTGACTCTACATTTTAGACAATGCCTTCAAGTCTTAAACTCCCCAGCCAGCAGAAATAGTTTATATCCATCAGCCCAATCGGTTGCCCTTAATATCTTGAAAACTTATTTTAAATTCCAGGTAATACAAGATTTTGTGCAATCTCTCCTTGTAATTTAACCCTTAGAGTCCAAGTACCATTCTGGTAAATTGGCAATGCACTCCCTCCAAGGCCAATATATCCACTCTAAGGTGTGGTGCCCAGTACTCCTCACAGTAACTCCAGGGGCAGAATTTTACAGCAGTGGGATTTTACGTTCCCGCTGTCGTCAATGGAGTTTATAATGGCTCACCCCATTTTACAGCCCCGTCCCCACCAAAACGGGGCCCTAAAATTCTGCCCCAGGTGTGGCTTAACTAGGGCTTTGATAGCTAAAAAAAGGATTTCTACCCCTTTGCACTTAGTCCTATAGGTCAGCATTCCATTTGCTCCTTTGATCATTTTCTGTGCCTGTTTGTGATCTTTTAGTTATCTGGGAACCTGGACCACTATCTTTGGATCTCCACTATCACTAGGTTTGTCACCAATTGGGAAGTTCACTGTTCTATCCCTTTTAGTTCCAAGCTGCATTACCTACATTGAAATCCATTTGCCACAGTTTTACCCACTCACTTTTATTCTATCAACATCTCTTCATAATTCTATGCTTCCAGCTATACTGCTAACAGTTTCGCCCATCTTTGTAGTATTGGTGGGGTTTGGATATGGGCCTTTCTATTCCATCATCTAAGCCATTTATAGACATGACACAATGAATGTTGAGGCCCCATCACCCATCCTTGTGGGACACCACTAGTCATATTGAGCCAATTAGAGAACCTGCCCATTATCCCTGCTCTCCATCTCATGTCATTCAACCAATCTGCCTTCAGTTCCATGAGCCTGAACTCTAGCTTAACAAACGCCTTCTGGAAGTCCAGATAAATAGCATCCA
The DNA here is from genome assembly GCF_017639515.1 of Carcharodon carcharias. Taxonomy (NCBI): domain Eukaryota; kingdom Metazoa; phylum Chordata; class Chondrichthyes; order Lamniformes; family Lamnidae; genus Carcharodon; species Carcharodon carcharias. The sequence continues at coordinate 31,844,163 of NC_054482.1, read as the reverse complement.
TAGACATTTCTTCTGTCCACTGTCATGGTCACCATTTCAAATTCAATCAGATTCAGAAGGTTTGATCTACCTTTTCCAAATTCAGGCAGGTTTTCTCTAATCAGCTGAAAATGTTTCCCCTTAATTACAGACGCTAGTGATTTCCCACCAACAGATGTTAGATTAACAGCTTTATAATTCCCTGGTGTCCCACTCTCACCTTGCTCAATTAGCAGAGTAACAGGTGCATTCTAAAGGAACAGATTTATATTGGTTCTCTGTGTTTCAGTGTCTCTGTGTATACTGTTGGTGTCTCTCTGTGTATCTGTCACTGTCTGTATTTCTGTCAGTGTCTTCTCTGTGTTTCTGTCAGTGTCTGTCTGTGTGTTTCTGTCAGTGTCCCTCTGTGTGTTTCTGTCAGTGTCTCTCTCTCTGTTTCTGTCAGTGTCACTGCTTCTGTCAGTGACTCTGTTTCCATCAGTGTCTCTTTCTGTGTATCTGTCAGTGTCTGTTTATGTACCTGTCAGTGTTTCTGTGTTTCTGGCAGTGTCTCTCTCTCCCTGTGTTTCTGTCAGTGTCTCTCACTGTGTTTCTGTCAGTGTCTCTCACTGTGTTTCTGTCAGTGTCTCTCTCTCTGTTTCTGTCAGCGTCTCTTCTGTGTTTCTATCAATGTCTCTCTGTGTTTCTGTCACTGTCTCTCCCTATGTTTCTGTCAGTGTTTCTCTATGTTTCAATTATTGTCTCGAACATTGTTTCTGCAATTGCCTCCCTCTGCATTGCTGTCAGTGTCTCTCCCTGTTTCTCTGTCACTGTCTCTCTCTCTTTCTGTCTTTCTGTTAGGATATGTCTCTATGATACTGTCAGTGACTCGTCCTATGTTTCTGTCACTGACTCTCTCTGTCAGTGTTTCTCTGTGTTCCTACCTGTGTCTCTCTCCGTGTTTCTGTCACTGCCTCTCTCCGTGTTTCTGTCACTGCCTCTCTCCGTGTTTCTGTCACTGCCTCTCTCTGTGTTTCTGTCACTGCCTCTCTCTGTGTTTCTGTCACTGCCTCTCTCTGTGTTTCTGTCAGTGTCTCTCCCTGTATTCCTGTCAGTGTTTCTCATTGTGTTCCTGTCAGTGTCTCTCCGTGTGTTTCAGTCAGTGTCTGCCTCAGTGCTTCTGTCAGTGACTCTCCCTGTTTCTGACACTCTCGCTCTCTGTGTTTCTGTCACTGCGTCTCTGTGTTTTTGTCAGTGTCTCTCACTGTGTTTCTGTCAGTGTCTCTCACTGTGTTTCTGTCAATGTCTCTCTCTGTGTTTCTGTCAATGTCTTTCCCTGTGTTTCTGTGAGTATCTCTATCTCTGTGTTTCTGTCAGTGATTCTGTTTCTGTCAGTGTCTCTCGCTGTGATTCTGTCAGGGTCTCTCCCTGTGATTCTGTCAGGGTCTCTCCCTGTGATTCTGTCAGGGTCTCTCCCTGTGATTCTGTCAGGGTCTCGCCCTGTGTTTCTGACAGGGTCTCGCCCTGTGTTTCTGACAGGGTCTCGCCCTGTGTTTCTGACAGGGTCTCTCCCTGTGTTTCTGACAGGGTCTCTCCCTGTGTTTCTGACAGGGTCTCTCCCTGTGTTTCTGACAGGGTCTCACGCTGTGTTTCTGTCAATGTCTCTCTCTTTGTTTCAATCATTGTCTCTATCCTTGTTTCTGACATTGCCTCTCTCTTTATTGCTGTCAGTGTCTCTCCCTGTGTTCCTGTCAGTGTCTCTCCCTGTGTTCCTGTCAGTGTCTCTCCCTGTGTTCCTGTCAGTGTCTCTCCCTGTGTTCCTGTCAGTGTCTCTCCCTGTGTTCCTGTCAGTGTTTCTCATTGTGTTCCTGTCAGTGTCTCTCCGTGTGTTTCAGTCAGTGTCTGCCTCAGTGCTTCTGTCAGTGACTCTCCCTGTTTCTGACACTCTCGCTCTCTGTGTTTCTGTCACTGCGTCTCTGTGTTTTTGTCAGTGTCTCTCACTGTGTTTCTGTCAATGTCTCTGTGTTTCTATCAGTGTCTGTCATTGTGTTTCAGTCAGTGTCTGCCTCAGTGCTTCTGTCAGTGACTCTCCTTGTTTCTGACAATCTCGCTTTCTGTGTTTGTCACTGACTCTCTCTGTGTTTCAATCATTGTCTCTATCCTTGTTTCTATCATTGCCTCTCTCTTTATTGCTGCTAGCGTCGCTCTCTGTGTTTGTGCCAGTGTCTCTCCTTGTGTTCCTGTCAGTTTTTCACATTGTGTTTCGGTCAGTGTCTCTCCATGTGTTTCAGTCAGTGTCTGCCTCAGTGCTTCTGTCAGTAACTCTCCCTGTTTCTGACACTCTCGCTCTGTGTTTCTGTCACTGCGTCTCTGTGTTTTTGTCAGTGTCTCCCACTGTGTTTCTGTCAGTGTGTCTCTTTGTGTTTTGTCAGTGTCTCCCGCTATGTTTAGTCACTGTTTCTCTCTGTGTCCCTCTCTGTATTTCTGTTAGTGTCTCTCACTGTGTTTCTGTCAGTGTCTCTCATTGCGTTACTGTCAGTTGCTCATCTGTTTTTCTGTCACTGTCTCTCTCTGTGTTTCTGTCACTGACTCTGTCTGTGTTTCAATCATTGTCTCTATCCTTGTTTCTATCATTGCCTCTGTCTTTATTGCTGTTAGCGTCGCTCCCTGTGTTTGTGCCAGTGCCTCTCCCTTTGTTCCTGTCAGTGTTTCTCATTGTGTTTCTGTCAGATCTCTCCATGTTTTTCAGTCAGTGTCTGCCTCAGTGCTTCTGTCAGTGACTCTCCCTGTTTGTGTCAGTGACTCTCCCTGTTTGTGTCAGTGACTCTCCCTGTTTCTGTCACTGTGTCTCTCTGTGTTTCTGCCACTCTCTAAGTGTTTCTGTAACTGTCTCTCTAAGTGTTTCTGTCACTGTGTCTTTCTGTGTTTCTGTCAATATCTCTCTTTGTGTTTCTATCCCTGTGTGTATATCAGTACCTCTCTCCCTTTCAGTCAGTGTCACTCCGTGTGTTTCAGTCAGTGTCTCTCTCAGTGCTTCTGTCAGTGCCTGTCCCTATGTTTCTGACACTCTCTCTCTCTATTTCTGTCACTACGCCTCAGTCAGTGTCTTTCTGTTTTGGTCAGTGCCTCTCTCTGTGTCAGTGCCTCCCCCTCTGTTTCTATCTGTGTCTCCCTCTGTGTTTCTGTCAATATCTCTTTTTGTTTCAATTATTGTCTCTATCTTTGTTTCAGTCCTTGCCTCTCTCTGTGTTGCTGTCAGTTTATGCGTCTTTGTATCTGTCAGCGTCTCTCGCTGTGTTTCTGTCAATGTCACCCACTGTGTTTCTATCTGTGTCTGTCTCTGTGTTTCTGTCAGTGTCACTCTCTGTGTTTCTGTCAGTGTTTCTCTCTGTGTTTCCGCCAATGCCTCCCTGTGTTTATACCACTGTCTTTCCCTGTGTTTCTCTAAGTGTCTCTCCATGAGATTATGTCAGACTCTCTCCCTGTGTTTCTGTCAGTGTCTCTCTCTGTGCCTCTGCCAGTGTCTCTCCCTGTATTTCTGTCAGTGTCTCTCTCTCTCTCTTTCTGTCAGTGTCTCGCTCGATGTTCCTCTCAGAGTCTCCCTCTCTGTGTTTCAGTCAGTGTCTCTGTCGTTGTTTCTGTCACTGTCTCTCACTGCATTTCTGTCAGTGTCTCTCTCTGTGTTTCCATCCGTATCTCTCCCCATGTTTCTGTCACTCCCTATGTTTCACTGTCTGTCTCTGTGTTTCTGTCAGTGTCTGTCTCTGTGTTTCTGTCAGTGTCTGTCTCTGTGTTTCTGTCAATGTCACTCTCTCTGCTTCTGTCAGTGTTTCTCTCTGTGTTTCCGCCAATGCCTCCCTGTGTTTATACCACCGTCTTTCCCTGTGTTTCTCTAAGTGTCTCTCCATGAGATTATGTCAGACCCTCTCCCTGTGTTTCTGTCAGTGTCTCTCTCTGTGCCTCTGCCAGTGTCTCTCCCTGTATTTCTGTCAGTGTCTCTCTCTTTCTGTTTCTGTCAGTGTGCTCTTTGTGCTTCTGTCAGTGTCTCGCTCAATGTTTCTCTCAGAGTCTCCGTCTCTGTGTTTCCGTCAGTGTCTCTCTCTGTGTTTCCGTCAGTATCTCTCCCCATGTTTCTGTCACTGACACTCCCTATGTTTCACTGTCTGTCTCTGTTTTTCGGTCAGTGTCCGCCTCTCTGTGTTTCTGTCAATGTCTCTCTCTGTGATTCTGCCAGTGTTTCTCTCTCTGTTTCTGTCAGTGTCTCTCTCTGTTTTGTGTCAGTGTCTCTACTGTGTTTTTGCCTGTGTCTCTCTGTTTCTGTCAGTGTGTCCATCTGTGTTTGTGCCAGTGTTTCTCCCTGTGTTTCTGTCAGTATTTCTCTCTATATTTATTCAGTGTCTGTGTTTCTGTCAGTGTCTCTCTCGTTGTTTCTGTCAGTGTCTCTCTCGTTGTTTCTGTCAGTGTCTCTCTCTATGTTTCTGTCACTGTCTGTTTGTTTTTCTGTCAGTATCCGTCTCTCTGTGCTTCTGTTGGTGTCTTTCACTGTGTTTCAAGCAGTACCTATCTCTGTGTTTCTGTCAAAGCCACTGTTTCTGTCACTGTCTCTCTATGTTTCTCTCAGTATCTCTCTCTCTGTGTTTCTGTCAGTGCCCCTCTCTGTGTTTCTGTCAGTGCCCCTCTCTGTGTTTCTGTCAGTGCCTCCGCTCTAAGTTTCTCTGAGTCTCGCTCTCTGTGTTTCTGTCACTGTCTCTCGCTATGTTCTGTCATTGTCTGTCAGTGGCCGCCTCTCTGTGCTCCTGTTAGTGTCTTTCACTGTGATTCTGTCAATGTCTCTCTGTTTCTGTCAGTGTCACTCTGTGTGTTTCTGTTAGTGTCTCTCTGTTTCTCTCAGTGTCTGTCTATGTTGCTGTCAATGTCACTCTGTGTTTACGTCAGTGTTTCTCTCTGTCTTTATGCCAATACCTCTCTGTTTTTATATCACAGTCTCTCTCTAATTCTGCAAGCGTCTCTCCCGGTGTTTCTGTCAACGTCTCTCCCTGCGTTTCTCTAAGGGTCTCTTCATAAGATTCTGTCAGTGTCTCTGTGTTTCTGTCCCAGTGTTTCTGTCAACGACACTTCTTGTGATTTTGCCAGTGTTTCTCACTGTGTTCCTGTCAAGTATGTTTCTCTGAGTCTCGCTCTCGGTGTTTCTGTCACTGTCTCTCCCTATGTTCTGTCAATGTTTGTCTCTGTCAGTGGCCGCCTCTCTGTGCTCCTGTTAGTGTCTTTCACTGTGTTTCTGTCAGTGCCCCTCTGTGTTTCTGTCAGTGCCCCTCTGTGTTTCTGTCAGTGCCCCTCTGTGTTTCTGTCAGTGCCCCTCTGTGTTTCTGTCAGTGCCCCTCTGTGTTTCTGTCAGTGCCCCTCTGTGTTTCTATCAGTGCCCCTCTGTGTTTCTGTCAGTGTCTCTGTGTTTCTCTCAGTGCCCCTCCCTGTGTTTGTCAGTGCCTTTATCTGTGTTTCTTTCAGTGTCTCTCCCTGTGATTCTGTCAGTGTCACTCTGTTTCTATCAGTGTCTCTGTGTGTTTCTGTCAGTGCCCCTCCCTGTATTTCTGTTAGTGTCCTTATCTGTCCGCTCTAAGTTTCTCTGAGTCTCGCTCTCTGTGTTTCTGTCACTGACTCTGCGTATGTTCTGTCACTGTCTGTCTCTGTCAGTGGCCGCCTCTCTGTGCTCCTGTTAGTGACTTTCACAGTTTTTCTGTCAGGGGCCCTCCCTGTGTTTCTGTCACTGTCTTTACCTGTATTTCTGTCAGTGTCCTACCCGGTGTTTCTGTCAGTGTCCTACCCGGTGTTTCTGTCAGTGTCCTACCCGGTGTTTCTGTCATTGTCTCTCTCTGTGTTTCTGTCAGTATCTCCCGCCATGTTTCTGTCAGTGCCTCCGCTCTAAGTTTCTCTGAGTCTTGCTCTCTGTGTTTCTGTCACTGACCTGTCAGTGTCTTTCACTGTGTTTCTGTCAGTGCCCCACTGTGTTTCTGTCAGTGCCCCACTGTGTTTCTGTCAGTGCCCCACTGTGTTTCTGTCAGTGCCCACCTGTGTTTCTGTCAGTGCCCACCTGTGTTTCTGTCAGTGCCCCTCTGTATTTCTGTCAGTGTCTTTCTGTTTCTGTCAGTGCCCCTCTCTGTGTTTCTGTCAGTGCCCCTCTCTGTGTTTCTGTCAGTGTCACTCTGTTTCTATCAGTGTCCCTCCATGTGTTTCTGTCACTGTCTCTCTGTGTCTCTGTCAGTGCCCCTCTCTGTGTCTCTGTCAGTGCCCCTATCTGCGTTTTCGTCAGTGCCCCTCCCTGTGTTTCTGTCACTGTCTTTACCTGTACCTCTGTCAGTGTTCCACCCGGTGTTTCTGTCACTGTCTCTCTGTTTCTATCAGTGTCCCTGCTGGTGTTTCTGTCAGTGCCTCTCTCTCTGTTTCTGTCAGTGCCTCTGCTCTAAGTTTCTCTGAGTCTCGCTCTCTGTGTTTCTGTCACTGTCTCTCCCTCTGTTCTGTCATTGTCTGTCTCTGTCAGTGGCCGCCTCTCTGGTCTCCTGTTAGTGTCTTTCACTGTGTTTCTGTCAGTGCCCCTCTCTGTGTTTCTGTCAGTGCCCCTCTCTGTGTTTCTGTCAGTGCCCCTCTCTGTGTTTCTGTCAGTGCCCCTCTCTGTGTTTCTGTCAGTGCCCCTCTCTGTGTTTCTGTCAGTGCCCCTCTCTGTGTTTCTGTCAGTGCCCCTCTCTGTGTTTCTGTCAGTGCCCCTCTCTGTGTTTCTGTCAGTGCCCCTCTCTGTGTTTCTGTCAGTGCCCCACCCGGTGTTTCTGTCAGTGCCCCACCCGGTGTTTCTGTCAGTGCCCCACCCGGTGTTTCTGTCAGTGCCCCACCCGGTGTTTCTGTCAGTGCCCCACCCGGTGTTTCTGTCAGTGCCCCACCCGGTGTTTCTGTCAGTGCCCCACCCGGTGTTTCTGTCAGTGCCCCACCCGGTGTTTCTGTCAGTGCCCCACCCGGTGTTTCTGTCAGTGCCCCACCCGGTGTTTCTGTCAGTGCCCCACCCGGTGTTTCTGTCAGTGCCCCACCCGGTGTTTCTGTCAGTGCCCCACCCGGTGTTTCTGTCAGTGCCCCACCCGGTGTTTCTGTCAGTGCCCCACCCGGTGTTTCTGTCAGTGCCCCACCCGGTGTTTCTGTCAGTGCCCCACCCGGTGTTTCTGTCAGTGCCCCACCCGGTGTTTCTGTCAGTGCCCCACCCGGTGTTTCTGTCAGTGCCCCACCCGGTGTTTCTGTCACTGTCTCTCTCTGTGTTTCTGTCACTGTCTCTCTCTGTGTTTCTGTCACTGTCTCTCTCTGTGTTTCTGTCACTGTCTCTCTCTGTGTTTCTGTCACAGTATCTCCCGCCATGTTTCTGTCAGTGCCTCCGCTCTAAGTTTCTCTGAGTCTCGCTCTCTGTGCCCCGCTGTGTTTCTGTCAGTGCCCCGCTGTGTTTCTGTCAGTGCCCCGCTGTGTTTCTGTCAATGTCTGTCTATGTTGCTGTCAATGTCACTCTGTGTTTATGTCAATGTTTCTCTCTGTCTTTATGCCAATACCTCTCTGTTTCTATATCACAGTCTCTCTCTAATTCTGCAAGCGTCTCTCCCGGCATTTCTGTCAATGTCTCTCCCTGCGTTTCTCTAAGTGTCTCTTCATAAGATACTGTCAGTGTCTCTGTGTTTCTGTCCCAGTGTTTCTGTCAATGACACTTCTTGTGATTTTGCCAGTGTTTCTCCCTGTGTTTCTGTCAAGTGTGTTTCTCTGAGTCTCGCTCTCTGTATTTCTGTCACTGTCTCTCCCTCTGTTCTGTCATTGTCTGTCTCTGTCAGTGGCCGCCTCTCTGTGCTCCTGTTAGTGTCTTTCACTGTGTTTCTGTCAGTGCCCTTCTGTGTTTCTGTCAGTGTCTCTCTGTTTCTGTCAGTGTCTCTCACTGTGTTTCTGTCAGTGTCTTTTTGTTTCTGTCAGTGCCCCTCTGTGTTTCTGTCAGTGCCCCTCTGTGTTTCTGCCAATGTCTCTCTGTTTCTGTCAGTGTCCTTATCTGTCCGCTCTAAGTTTCTCTGAGTCTCGCTCTCTGTGTTTCTGTCACTGACTCTCCGTATGTTCTGTCACTGTCTGTCTCTGTCAGTGGCCGCCTCTCTGTGCTCCTGTTAGTGACTTTCACTGTGTTTCTGTCGGGGCCCTCCCTGTGTTTCTGTCACTGTCTTTACCTGTATTTCTGTCAGTGTCCTGCCGGTGTTTCTGTCAGTGTCCCTCCTGATGTTTCTGTCACTGTCTCTCTCTATGTTTCTGTCAGTATCTCCCGCCATGTTTCTGTTAGTGCCTCCGCTCTAAGTTTCTCTGAGTCTTGCTCTCTGTGTTTCTGTCACTGACTCTCTCTATGTTCTGTCACTGTCCGTCTCTGTCAGTGGCCGCCTCTCTGGTCTCCTGTTAGTGTCTTTCAGTGTGTTTCTGTCAGTGCCCCTCTGTGTTTCTGTCAGTGCCCCTCTGTGTTTCTGTCAGTCTCTCTGTTTCTGTCAGTCTATCTGTGTTTCTGTCAGTGCCCCTCTGTGTTTCTGTCAGTGCCCTTCTGTGTTTCTGTCAGTGCCCTTCTGTGTTTCTGTCAGTGCCCCTCTGTGTTTCCGTCAGTGCCCCTCTGTGTTTCCGTCAGTGCCCCTCTGTGTTTCCGTCAGTGCCCCTCTGTGTTTCCGTCAGTGCCCCTCTGTGTTTCCGTCAGTGCCCCTCTGTGTTTCTGTCAGTGCCCCTCTGTGTTTCTGTCAGTGCCCCTCTGTGTTTCTGTCAGTGCCCCTCTGTGTTTCTGTCAGTGCCCCGCTGTGTTTCTGTCAGTGCCCCGCTGTGTTTCTGTCAGTGCCCCTCTGTGTTTCTGTCAGTGCCCCTCTGTGTTTCTGTCAGTGCCCCTCTGTGTTTCTGTCAGTGTCTCTGTGTTTCTCTCAGTGCCCCTCCCTGTGTTTGTCAGTGCCTTTATCTGTGTTTCTTTCAGTATCTCTCCCTGTGATTCTGTCAGTGTCACTCTGTTTCTATCAGTGTCTCTGTGTGTTTCTGTCAGTGCCCCTCCCTGTATTTCTGTTAGTGTCCTTATCTGTCCGCTCTAAGTTTCTCTGAGTCTCGCTCTCTGTGTTTCTGTCACTGACTCTGTGTATGTTCTGTCACTGTCTGTCTCTGTCAGTGGCCGCCTCTCTGTGCTCCTGTTAGTGACTTTCACTGTTTTTCTGTCAGGGGCCCTCCCTGTGTTTCTGTCACTGTCTTTACCTGTATTTCTGTCACTGTCTTTACCTGTATTTCTGTCAGTGTCCTACCCGGTGTTTCTGTCAGTGTCCTACCCGGTGTTTCTGTCAGTGTCTCCCCTCGTGTTTCTGTCATTGTCTCTCTCTGTGTTTCTGTCAGTATCTCCCGCCATGTTTCTGTCAGTGCCTCCGCTCTAAGTTTCTCTGAGTCTTGCTCTCTTTGTTTCTGTCACTGACCTGTTAGTGTCTTTCACTGTGTTTCTGTCAGTGCCCCACTGTGTTTCTGTCAGTGCCCCACTGTGTTTCTGTCAGTGCCCCACTGTGTTTCTGTCAGTGCCCCTCTGTGTTTCTGTCAGTGTCTTCCTTTTTCTGTCAGTGCCCCTCTCTGTGTTTCTGTCAGTGTCTTTCTGTTTCTGTCAGTGCCCCTCTCTGTGTTTCTGTCAGTGTCACTCTGTTTCTATCAGTGTCCCTCCATGTGTTTCTGTCACTGTCTCTCTGTGTCTCTGTCAGTGCCCCTCTCTGTGTTTCTGTCAGTGCCCCTCTCTGTGTTTCTGTCAGTGCCCCTATCTGTGTTTTCGTCAGTGCCCCTCCCTGTGTTTCTGTCACTGTCTTTACCTGTATCTCTGTCAGTGTACCACCCGGTGTTTCTGTCACTGTCTCTCTGTTTCTATCAGTGTCCCTGCTGGTGTTTCTGTCAGTGCCTCTCTCTCTGTTTCTGTCACTGCCTCTGCTCTAAGTTTCTCTGAGTCTCGCTCTCTGTGTTTCTGTCACTGTCTCTCCCTCTGTTCTGTCATTGTCTGTCTCTGTCAGTGGCCGCCTCTCTGGTCTCCTGTTAGTGTCTTTCACTGTGTTTCTGTCAGTGCCCCGCTGTGTTTCTGTCAGTGCCCCGCGGTGTTTCTGTCAGTGCCCCGCTGTGTTTCTGTCAGTGCCCCTCCCTGTGATTCTGTCAATGTCTCTCTGTTTCTGTCAGTGTCACTCTGTGTGTTTCTGTTAGTGTCTCTCTGTTTCTCTGTGTCTGTCTATGTTGCTGTCAATGTCACTCTGTGTTTATGTCAGTGTTTCTCTCTGTCTTTATGCCAATACCTCTCTGTTTTTATATTACAGTCTCTCTCTAATTCTGCAAGTGTCTCTCCCGGCGTTTCTGTCAATGTCTCTCCCTGCGTTTGTCTAAGTGTCTCTTCATGAGATTCTGCCAGTGTCTCTGTGTTTCTGTCGGTGTTTCTGTCAACGACACTTCTTGTGATTTTGCCAGTGTCTGTCCCTGTGTTTCTGTCAATCTTTCTCTCTCCGTTTCTGTCACTGTCACTGTCACTGTCTTTTCCTGTGTTTCTATCAGTGTTTTGCTCGATGCTTCTCTGAGTCTCGCTCTCTGTGTTTCCATCAGTGTCACGCTCGTTGTTTCTGTCACTGTCTATCTCTGTTTTTCTGTCAGTATCTCTCCCCATGTTTCTGTCACTGACTCTGTATGTTCTGTCTCTGTCTGTCTCTGTTTTTCTGTCAGTGGCCGCGTCTCTGTGCTCCTGTTAGTGTCGTTCACTGTGTTTCTGTCAGTGCCCCTCTGTGTTTCTGTCAGTGCCCCTCTGTGTTTCTGTCAGTGCCCCATTGTGTTTCTGTCAGTGTCTCTTTGTTTCTGTCAGTGCTCCTCTCTGTGTTTCTGTCAGTGCCTTTATCTGTGTTTCTGTCAGAATCCTTCCTGGTGTTTCTGTCACTGTCTCTCTCTGTGTTTCTGTCAGTATCTCCCGCCATGTATCTGTCAGTGCCTCCGCTCTAAGTTTCTCTGAGTCTTGCTCTCTGTGTTTCTGTCACTGTCTCTCCCTATGTTCTGTCATTGTCTGTCTCTGTCAGTGGCCACCTCTCTCTGCTCCTGTTAGTGTTTTTCACTGTGTTTCTGTCAGTGCCCTTCTGTGTTTCTGTCAGTGCACCTCTGTGTTTCTGTCAGTCTCTCTTTGTTTCTGTCAGTGACTCTGTGTTTCTCTCAGTGCCTCTCTCTGTGTTTCTGTCAGTGCCTTTATCTGTGTTTCTTTCAGTGTCTCTCCCTGTGATTCTGTCAGTGTCACTCTGTTTCTGTCAGTGTCTGTGTGTTTCTGTCAGTGTCTCTGTGTGTTTCTGTCAGTGCCCCTCTGTGTTTCTGTCAGTGCCCCTCTGTGTTTCTGTCAGTGGCCCTCCCTCTGTTTCTGTCAGTGACCCTCTGTTTCTGTCAGTGGCCCTCAGTTTCTGTCAGTCTCTCTGTGTTTCTGTCAGTCTCTCTGTGTTTCTGTCAGTCTCTCTGTGTTTCTGTCAGTGCCCCTCTGTGTTTCTGTCAGTGCCCCTCTGTGTTTCTGTCAGTGCCCCTCTGTGTTTCTGTCAGTGCCCCTCTCTGTGTTTCTGTCAGTGCCCCTCTCTGTGTTTCTGTCAGTGCCCCTCTCTGTGTTTCTGTCAGTGCCGCTCTCTGTGTTTCTGTCAGTGCCCCTCTGTTTCTGTCAGTGTCCCTCCCTCTGTTTCTGTCAGTGTCCCTCCCTCTGTTTCTGTCAGTGTCCCTCTGTTTCTGTCAGTGTCCCTCTGTTTCTGTCACTGCCCCCCTGTTTCTGTCACTGCCCCCCTGTTTCTGTCACTGCCCCCCCTGTTTCTGTCACTGCCCCCCCTGTTTCTGTCACTGCCCCCCCTGTTTCTGTCACTGCTCCCCCTGTTTCTGTCACTGCCCCTCTGTTTCTGTCACTGCCCCTCTGTTTCTGTCAGTCTGTGTGTTTCTGTCAGTGTCTTTCTGTTTCTGTCAGTGCCCCTCTCTGTGTTTCTGTCAGTGTCTCTCTGTTTCTGTCCGTGTCCCTCCCTGTGTTTCTGTCAGTGCCTCTGCTATAAGTTTCTCTGAGTCTCACTCTCTGTGTTTCTGTCACTGTCTCTCCCTCTGTTCTGTCATTGTCTGTCTCTGTCAGTGGCCGCCTCTCTGGTCTCCTGTTAGTGTCTTTCACTGTGTTTCTGTCAGTGCCCCGCTGTGTTTCTGTCAGTGTTTCTGTGTTTCTGTCAGTCTTTCTGTGTTTCTGTCAGTGTCTCTGTGTTTCTGTCAGTGTCTCTGTGTTTCTGTCAGTGTCTCTTTGTTTCTGTCAGTGTCTCTGTGTTTCTGTCAGTGCTCCTCTCTGTGTTTCTGTCAGTGCCTTTATCTGTGTTTCTGTCAGTATCTCCCGCCATGTTTCTGTCAGTGCCTCCGCTCTAAGTTTCTCTGAGTCTTGCTCTCTGTGTTTCTGTCACTGTCTTTACCTGTATTTCTGTCAGTGTCCCACCCGGTGTTTCTGTCAGTGTCCCACCCGGTGTTTCTGTCAGTGTCCCACCCGGTGTTTCTGTCAGTGTCCCACCCGGTGTTTCTGTCAGTGTCCCACCCGGTGTTTCTGCCAGTGTCCCACCCGGTGTTTCTGCCAGTGTCCCACCCGGTGTTTCTGCCAGTGTCCCACCCGGTGTTTCTGCCAGTGTCCCACCCGGTGTTTCTGCCAGTGTCCCACCCGGTGTTTCTGCCAGTGTCCCACCCGGTGTTTCTGCCAGTTTCCCACCCGGTGTTTCTGCCAGTTTCCCACCCGGTGTTTCTGCCAGTTTCCCACCCGGTGTTTCTGCCAGTGTCTCTCTCTGTTTCCGTCAGTGCCTCTCTCTGTGTTTCTGTCAGTGTCTCTCTGTGTTTCTGTCACTGTACCTTTCTGTGTTCCTGTCAGTGTCTCGCTCTGTGTTTCTGTCACTGTCTCCAACAGTGTTTCTGTCAATGTCTCTCTCTGGGTTTCTGTCAGTGTCTCTCTCTGTGTTTCTGTCAGTGTCTCTCTCTCTGTGTTTCTGTCAGTGTCTCTCTCTGTTTTTCTGTCAGTGTCTCTGTCTGTGTTTCAGTCAGTGTCTCTCTGTGTTTCTGTCACTGTAACTTTCTGTGTTCTTGTCATTGTCACTGTGAATCTATCAGTGTCTCTCTGTGTGTTTCTGTCAGTGTCTCTCTCTCTGTTTCTGTCACTGTCTCTCTCTGGGTTGCTGTCGGTGTTTCTATGTGTTCCTGTCAGTGACTCTCTCTGTTTCTGTCAGCATCTCTGTGCTCCTGTCACTGTAACTTTATGTGTTCCTGTCATGGTCTCTCTGTGAATCTGTCATTGTCTCTCTCTATGTTTCAGTCAGCGTCTTTCTGTGTATCTGTCACTAGCTCCCTTTGTGTTTTGTCACTGTCTCGCACTTTGGTTCTGTCAGTTCTACTCTCGGTGTTTCTGTCAGTGTCCAACTCAGTGTTTCTGTCAGGATCCATCTCTGTGCTTCTGTCACTGCCTCTCTCTGTATTTCTGTTAGTGTCTCTCTGTGTTACTGTCTGTGTCTCTCTCTCTGTGTTTCTGTCAGTGCCTCTCTCTGTGTTTCTGTCAGAGTCTCTCTGTGTTTCTGTCAGTCTCTCTCTGTGTTACTGTCTGTGTCTCTCTGTGTTTCTGTCAGTGTCTCTCTCTGTTTCTCTGTGTTTCTCTGTGTTTCTGTCAGTGCCCCTCTGTGTTTCTGTCAGTGTCTTCCTTTTTCTTTCAGTGCCCCTCTCTGTGTTTCTGTCAGTGCCCACCTGTGTTTCTGTCAGTACCCCTCTGTGTTTCTGTCAGTGTCTTTCTGTTTCTGTCAGTGCCCCTCTCTGTGTTTCTGTCAGTGTCACTCTGTTTCTATCAGTGTCCCTCCATGTGTTTCTGTCACTGTCTCTCTGTGTCTCTGTCAGTGCCCCTCTCTGTGTTTCTGTCAGTGCCCCTATCTGTGTTTTCGTCAGTGCCCCTCCCTGTGTTTCTGTCACTGTCTTTACCTGTATCTCTGTCAGTGTACCACCCGGTGTTTCTGTCACTGTCTCTCTGTTTCTATCAGTGTCCCTGCTGGTGTTTCTGTCAGTGCCTCTCTCTCTGTTTCTGTCACTGCCTCTGCTCTAAGTTTCTCTGAGTCTCGCTCTCTGTGTTTCTGTCACTGTCTCTCCCTCTGTTCTGTCATTGTCTGTCTCTGTCAGTGGCCGCCTCTCTGGTCTCCTGTTAGTGTCTTTCACTGTGTTTCTGTCAGTGCCCCGCTGTGTTTCTGTCAGTGCCCCGCGGTGTTTCTGTCAGTGCCCCGCTGTGTTTCTGTCAGTGCCCCTCCCTGTGATTCTGTCAATGTCTCTCTGTTTCTGTCAGTGTCACTCTGTGTGTTTCTGTTAGTGTCTCTCTGTTTCTCTCAGTGTCTGTCTATGTTGCTGTCAATGTCACTCTGTGTTTATGTCAGTGTTTCTCTCTGTCTTTATGCCAATACCTCTCTGTTTTTATATTACAGTCTCTCTCTAATTCTGCAAGTGTCTCTCCCGGCGTTTCTGTCAATGTCTCTCCCTGCGTTTGTCTAAGTGTCTCTTCATGAGATTCTGCCAGTGTCTCTGTGTTTCTGTCGGTGTTTCTGTCAACGACACTTCTTGTGATTTTGCCAGTGTCTGTCCCTGTGTTTCTGTCAATCTTTCTCTCTCCGTTTCTGTCACTGTCACTGTCACTGTCTTTTCCTGTGTTTCTATCAGTGTTTTGCTCGATGCTTCTCTGAGTCTCGCTCTCTGTGTTTCCATCAGTGTCACGCTCGTTGTTTCTGTCACTGTCTATCTCTGTTTTTCTGTCAGTATCTCTCCCCATGTTTCTGTCACTGACTCTGTATGTTCTGTCTCTGTCTGTCTCTGTTTTTCTGTCAGTGGCCGCGTCTCTGTGCTCCTGTTAGTGTCGTTCACTGTGTTTCTGTCAGTGCCCCTCTGTGTTTCTGTCAGTGCCCCTCTGTGTTTCTGTCAGTGCCCCACTGTGTTTCTGTCAGTGTCTCTTTGTTTCTGTCAGTGCTCCTCTCTGTGTTTCTGTCAGTGCCTTTATCTGTGTTTCTGTCAGAATCCTTCCTGGTGTTTCTGTCACTGTCTCTCTCTGTGTTTCTGTCAGTATCTCCCGCCATGTATCTGTCAGTGCCTCCGCTCTAAGTTTCTCTGAGTCTTGCTCTCTGTGTTTCTGTCACTGTCTCTCCCTATGTTCTGTCATTGTCTGTCTCTGTCAGTGGCCACCTCTCTCTGCTCCTGTTAGTGTTTTTCACTGTGTTTCTGTCAGTGCCCTTCTGTGTTTCTGTCAGTGCACCTCTGTGTTTCTGTCAGTCTCTCTTTGTTTCTGTCAGTGACTCTGTGTTTCTCTCAGTGCCTCTCTCTGTGTTTCTGTCAGTGCCTTTATCTGTGTTTCTTTCAGTGTCTCTCCCTGTGATTCTGTCAGTGTCACTCTGTTTCTGTCAGTGTCTGTGTGTTTCTGTCAGTGTCTCTGTGTGTTTCTGTCAGTGCCCCTCTGTGTTTCTGTCAGTGCCCCTCTGTGTTTCTGTCAGTGGCCCTCCCTCTGTTTCTGTCAGTGACCCTCTGTTTCTGTCAGTGGCCCTCAGTTTCTGTCAGTCTCTCTGTGTTTCTGTCAGTCTCTCTGTGTTTCTGTCAGTCTCTCTGTGTTTCTGTCAGTGCCCCTCTGTGTTTCTGTCAGTGCCCCTCTGTGTTTCTGTCAGTGCCCCTCTGTGTTTCTGTCAGTGCCCCTCTCTGTGTTTCTGTCAGTGCCCCTCTCTGTGTTTCTGTCAGTGCCCCTCTCTGTGTTTCTGTCAGTGCCGCTCTCTGTGTTTCTGTCAGTGCCCCTCTGTTTCTGTCAGTGTCCCTCCCTCTGTTTCTGTCAGTGTCCCTCCCTCTGTTTCTGTCAGTGTCCCTCTGTTTCTGTCAGTGTCCCTCTGTTTCTGTCACTGCCCCCCTGTTTCTGTCACTGCCCCCCTGTTTCTGTCACTGCCCCCCCTGTTTCTGTCACTGCCCCCCCTGTTTCTGTCACTGCCCCCCCTGTTTCTGTCACTGCTCCCCCTGTTTCTGTCACTGCCCCTCTGTTTCTGTCACTGCCCCTCTGTTTCTGTCAGTCTGTGTGTTTCTGTCAGTGTCTTTCTGTTTCTGTCAGTGCCCCTCTCTGTGTTTCTGTCAGTGTCTCTCTGTTTCTGTCCGTGTCCCTCCCTGTGTTTCTGTCAGTGCCTCTGCTATAAGTTTCTCTGAGTCTCACTCTCTGTGTTTCTGTCACTGTCTCTCCCTCTGTTCTGTCATTGTCTGTCTCTGTCAGTGGCCGCCTCTCTGGTCTCCTGTTAGTGTCTTTCACTGTGTTTCTGTCAGTGCCCCGCTGTGTTTCTGTCAGTGTTTCTGTGTTTCTGTCAGTCTTTCTGTGTTTCTGTCAGTGTCTCTGTGTTTCTGTCAGTGTCTCTGTGTTTCTGTCAGTGTCTCTTTGTTTCTGTCAGTGTCTCTGTGTTTCTGTCAGTGCTCCTCTCTGTGTTTCTGTCAGTGCCTTTATCTGTGTTTCTGTCAGTATCTCCCGCCATGTTTCTGTCAGTGCCTCCGCTCTAAGTTTCTCTGAGTCTTGCTCTCTGTGTTTCTGTCACTGTCTTTACCTGTATTTCTGTCAGTGTCCCACCCGGTGTTTCTGTCAGTGTCCCACCCGGTGTTTCTGTCAGTGTCCCACCCGGTGTTTCTGTCAGTGTCCCACCCGGTGTTTCTGCCAGTGTCCCACCCGGTGTTTCTGCCAGTGTCCCACCCGGTGTTTCTGCCAGTGTCCCACCCGGTGTTTCTGCCAGTGTCCCACCCGGTGTTTCTGCCAGTGTCCCACCCGGTGTTTCTGCCAGTGTCCCACCCGGTGTTTCTGCCAGTTTCCCACCCGGTGTTTCTGCCAGTTTCCCACCCGGTGTTTCTGCCAGTTTCCCACCCGGTGTTTCTGCCAGTTTCCCACCCGGTGTTTCTGCCAGTGTCTCTCTCTGTTTCCGTCAGTGCCTCTCTCTGTGTTTCTGTCAGTGTCTCTCTGTGTTTCTGTCACTGTACCTTTCTGTGTTCCTGTCAGTGTCTCGCTCTGTGTTTCTGTCACTGTCTCCAACAGTGTTTCTGTCAATGTCTCTCTCTGGGTTTCTGTCAGTGTCTCTCTCTGTGTTTCTGTCAGTGTCTCTCTCTCTGTGTTTCTGTCAGTGTCTCTCTCTGTTTTTCTGTCAGTGTCTCTGTCTGTGTTTCAGTCAGTGTCTCTCTGTGTTTCTGTCACTGTAACTTTCTGTGTTCTTGTCATTGTCACTGTGAATCTATCAGTGTCTCTCTGTGTGTTTCTGTCAGTGTCTCTCTCTCTGTTTCTGTCACTGTCTCTCTCTGGGTTGCTGTCGGTGTTTCTATGTGTTCCTGTCAGTGACTCTCTCTGTTTCTGTCAGCATCTCTGTGCTCCTGTCACTGTAACTTTATGTGTTCCTGTCATGGTCTCTCTGTGAATCTGTCATTGTCTCTCTCTATGTTTCAGTCAGCGTCTTTCTGTGTATCTGTCACTAGCTCCCTTTGTGTTTTGTCACTGTCTCGCACTTTGGTTCTGTCAGTTCTACTCTCGGTGTTTCTGTCAGTGTCCAACTCAGTGTTTCTGTCAGGATCCATCTCTGTGCTTCTGTCACTGCCTCTCTCTGTATTTCTGTTAGTGTCTCTCTGTGTTACTGTCTGTGTCTCTCTCTCTGTGTTTCTGTCAGTGCCTCTCTCTGTGTTTCTGTCAGAGTCTCTCTGTGTTTCTGTCAGTCTCTCTCTGTGTTACTGTCTGTGTCTCTCTGTGTTTCTGTCAGTGTCTCTCTCTGTTTCTCTGTGTTTCTCTGTGTTTCTGTCAGTGCCCCTCTGTGTTTCTGTCAGTGTCTTCCTTTTTCTTTCAGTGCCCCTCTCTGTGTTTCTGTCAGTGCCCACCTGTGTTTCTGTCAGTACCCCTCTGTGTTTCTGTCAGTGTCTTTCTGTTTCTGTCAGTGCCCCTCTCTGTGTTTCTGTCAGTGTCACTCTGTTTCTATCAGTGTCCCTCCATGTGTTTCTGTCACTGTCTCTCTGTGTCTCTGTCAGTGCCCCTCTCTGTGTTTCTGTCAGTGCCCCTATCTGTGTTTTCGTCAGTGCCCCTCCCTGTGTTTCTGTCACTGTCTTTACCTGTATCTCTGTCAGTGTACCACCCGGTGTTTCTGTCACTGTCTCTCTGTTTCTATCAGTGTCCCTGCTGGTGTTTCTGTCAGTGCCTCTCTCTCTGTTTCTGTCACTGCCTCTGCTCTAAGTTTCTCTGAGTCTCGCTCTCTGTGTTTCTGTCACTGTCTCTCCCTCTGTTCTGTCATTGTCTGTCTCTGTCAGTGGCCGCCTCTCTGGTCTCCTGTTAGTGTCTTTCACTGTGTTTCTGTCAGTGCCCCGCTGTGTTTCTGTCAGTGCCCCGCGGTGTTTCTGTCAGTGCCCCGCTGTGTTTCTGTCAGTGCCCCTCCCTGTGATTCTGTCAATGTCTCTCTGTTTCTGTCAGTGTCACTCTGTGTGTTTCTGTTAGTGTCTCTCTGTTTCTCTCAGTGTCTGTCTATGTTGCTGTCAATGTCACTCTGTGTTTATGTCAGTGTTTCTCTCTGTCTTTATGCCAATACCTCTCTGTTTTTATATTACAGTCTCTCTCTAATTCTGCAAGTGTCTCTCCCGGCGTTTCTGTCAATGTCTCTCCCTGCGTTTGTCTAAGTGTCTCTTCATGAGATTCTGCCAGTGTCTCTGTGTTTCTGTCGGTGTTTCTGTCAACGACACTTCTTGTGATTTTGCCAGTGTCTGTCCCTATGTTTCTGTCAATCTTTCTCTCTCCGTTTCTGTCACTGTCACTGTCACTGTCTTTTTCTGTGTTTCTATCAGTGTTTTGCTCGATGCTTCTCTGAGTCTCGCTCTCTGTGTTTCCATCAGTGTCACGCTCGTTGTTTCTGTCACTGTCTATCTCTGTTTTTCTGTCAGTATCTCTCCCCATGTTTCTGTCACTGACTCTGTATGTTCTGTCTCTGTCTGTCTCTGTTTTTCTGTCAGTGGCCGCGTCTCTGTGCTCCTGTTAGTGTCGTTCACTGTGTTTCTGTCAGTGCCCCTCTGTGTTTCTGTCAGTGCCCCTCTGTGTTTCTGTCAGTGCCCCACTGTATTTCTGTCAGTGTCTCTTTGTTTCTGTCAGTGCTCCTCTCTGTGTTTCTGTCAGTGCCTTTATCTGTGTTTCTGTCAGAATCCTTCCTGGTGTTTCTGTCACTGTCTCTCTCTGTGTTTCTGTCAGTATCTCCCGCCATGTATCTGTCAGTGCCTCCGCTCTAAGTTTCTCTGAGTCTTGCTCTCTGTGTTTCTGTCACTGTCTCTCCCTATGTTCTGTCATTGTCTGTCTCTGTCAGTGGCCACCTCTCTCTGCTCCTGTTAGTGTTTTTCACTGTGTTTCTGTCAGTGCCCTTCTGTGTTTCTGTCAGTGCACCTCTGTGTTTCTGTCAGTCTCTCTTTGTTTCTGTCAGTGACTCTGTGTTTCTCTCAGTGCCTCTCTCTGTGTTTCTGTCAGTGCCTTTATCTGTGTTTCTTTCAGTGTCTCTCCCTGTGATTCTGTCAGTGTCACTCTGTTTCTGTCAGTGTCTGTGTGTTTCTGTCAGTGTCTCTGTGTGTTTCTGTCAGTGCCCCTCCCTGTGTTTCTGTCAGTGACCCTCTGTTTCTATCAGTGCCCCTCAGTTTCTGTCAGTCTCTCTGTGTTTCTGTCAGTGCCCCTCTGTGTTTCTGTCAGTGGCCCTCCCTCTGTTTCTGTCAGTGACCCTCTGTTTCTGTCAGTGGCCCTCAGTTTCTGTCAGTCTCTCTGTGTTTCTGTCAGTCTCTCTGTGTTTCTGTCGGTCTCTCTGTGTTTCTGTCAGTGCCCCTCTGTGTTTCTGTCAGTGCCCCTCTGTGTTTCTGTCAGTGCCCCTCTCTGTGTTTCTGTCAGTGCCGCTCTCTGTGTTTCTGTCAGTGCCCCTCTCTGTGTTTCTGTCAGTGCCCCTCTGTTTCTGTCAGTGTCCCTCCCTCTGTTTCTGTCAGTGTCCCTCCCTCTGTTTCTGTCAGTGTCCCTCTGTTTCTGTCACTGCCCCCCTGTTTCTGTCACTGCCCCCCTGTTTCTGTCACTGCCACCCCTGTTTCTGTCACTGCCCCCCCTGTTTCTGTCACTGCCCCCCCTGTTTCTGTCACTGCCCCCCCTGTTTCTGTCACTGCCCCTCTGTTTCTGTCACTGCCCCTCTGTTTCTGTCAGTCTGTGTGTTTCTGTCAGTGTCTTTCTGTTTCTGTCAGTGCCCCCTCTGTGTTTCTGTCAGTGTCTCTCTGTTTCTGTCCGTGTCCCTCCCTGTGTTTCTGTCAGTGCCTCTGCTATAAGTTTCTCTGAGTCTCACTCTCTGTGTTTCTGTCACTGTCTCTCCCTCTGTTCTGTCATTGTCTGTCTCTGTCAGTGGCCGCCTCTCTGGTCTCCTGTTAGTGTCTTTCACTGTGTTTCTGTCAGTGCCCCGCTGTGTTTCTGTCAGTGTTTCTGTGTTTCTGTCAGTCTTTCTGTGTTTCTGTCAGTGTCTCTGTGTTTCTGTCAGTGTCTCTTTGTTTCTGTCAGTGTCTCTGTGTTTCTGTCAGTGCTCCTCTCTGTGTTTCTGTCAGTGCCTTTATCTGTGTTTCTGTCAGTATCTCCCGCCATGTTTCTGTCAGTGCCTCCGCTCTAAGTTTCTCTGAGTCTTGCTCTCTGTGTTTCTGTCACTGTCTTTACCTGTATTTCTGTCAGTGTCCCACCCGGTGTTTCTGTCAGTGTCCCACCCGGTGTTTCTGTCAGTGTCCCACCCGGTGTTTCTGCCAGTGTCCCACCCGGTGTTTCTGTCAGTGTCCCACCCGGTGTTTCTGTCAGTGTCCCACCCGGTGTTTCTGCCAGTGTCCCACCCGGTGTTTCTGCCAGTGTCCCACCCGGTGTTTCTGCCAGTGTCCCACCCGGTGTTTCTGCCAGTGTCCCACCCGGTGTTTCTGCCAGTGTCCCACCCGGTGTTTCTGCCAGTGTCCCACCCGGTGTTTCTGCCAGTGTCCCACCCGGTGTTTCTGCCAGTTTCCCACCCGGTGTTTCTGCCAGTTTCCCACCCGGTGTTTCTGCCAGTGTCTCTCTCTGTTTCCGTCAGTGCCTCTCTCTGTGTTTCTGTCAGTGTCTCTCTGTGTTTCTGTCACTGTACCTTTCTGTGTTCCTGTCAGTGTCTCGCTCTGTGTTTCTGTCACTGTCTCCAACAGTGTTTCTGTCAATATCTCTCTCTGGGTTTCTGTCAGTGTCTCTCTCTGTGTTTCTGTCAGTGTCTCTCTCTGTGTTTCTGTCAGTGTCTCTCTCTGTGTTTCTGTCAGTGTCTCTGTCTGTGTTTCAGTCAGTGTCTCTCTGTGTTTCTGTCACTGTAACTTTCTGTGTTCTTGTCATTGTCACTGTGAATCTATCAGTGTCTCTCTGTGTGTTTCTGTCAGTGTCTCTCTCACTGTTTCTGTCACTGTCTCTCTCTGGGTTGCTGTCGGTGTTTCTATGTGTTCCTGTCAGTGACTCTCTCTGTTTCTGTCAGCATCTCTGTGCTCCTGTCACTGTAACTTTATGTGTTCCTGTCATGGTCTCTCTGTGAATCTGTCATTGTCTCTCTCTATGTTTCAGTCAGCGTCTTTCTGTGTATCTGTCACTAGCTCCCTTTGTGTTTTGTCACTGTCTCGCACTTTGGTTCTGTCAGTTCTACTCTCGGTGTTTCTGTCAGTGTCCAACTCAGTGTTTCTGTCAGGATCCATCTCTGTGCTTCTGTCACTGCCTCTCTCTGTATTTCTGTTAGTGTCTCTCTGTGTTACTGTCTGTGTCTCTCTCTCTGTGTTTCTGTCAGTGCCTCTCTCTGTGTTTCTGTCAGTCTCTCTCTGTGTTTCTGTCAGTCTCTCTCTGTGTTACTGTCTGTGTCTCTCTGTGTTTCTGTCAGTGTCTCTCTCTGTTTCTCTGTGTTTCTCTGTGTTTCTGTCAGTGTCTCTCTGTGTTTCTGTCAGTGTCTCTCTGTGTTTCTGTCACTGTACCTTTCTGTGTTCCTGTCATTGTCACGCTGTGAATCTGTCAGTGCCTCTCTCTGTGTTTCTGTCAGTGTCTCTCTCTGTGTTTCTGTCAGTGTCTCTCTCTGTGTTTCTGTCAGTGCCTCTCTCTGTGTTTCTGTCAGTGTCTCTCTGTGTTTCTGTCACTGTACCTTTGTGTTCCTGTCATTGTCACTCTGTGTTTCTGTCAGTGTTTCTCTCTGTGTTTCTGTCAGTGTCTCTCTGTGTTTCTGTCATTGCCGCTCTCTGTGTTTCTGTCTGTGTCTCTCTCTCTGTGTTTCTGTCAGTGTCTCTCTCTGTTTCTCTCAGTGTTTCTCTGTGTTTCCATCAGTGCCTCTCTCTGTGTTTCATCAGTGTCTCTCTGTGTTTCTGTCACTGTACCTTTCTGTGTTCCTGTCATTGTCACTCTGTGTTTCTGTCAGTGTCTCGCTCTGTGTTTCTGTCACTGTCTCCAACAGTGTTTCTGTCAATGTCTCTCTCTGTGTTTCTGTCAGTGCCTCGCTCTGTTTTTCTGTCAGTGTCTCTCTGTGTTTCTTTCACTGTACCTTTGTGTTCCTGTCATTGTCACTCTGTGTTTCTGTCAGTGCCTCTCCGTGTTTCTGTCACTGTACCTTTCTGTGTTCCTGTGATTGTCACTCTGTGAATCTGTCATTGTCTCTCTCTGTGTTTCTGTCAGTGTCTCTCTGTGTTTCCGACACTGTACCATTCTGTGTTCCTGTCATTGTCACTCTCTGTTTCGGTCAGGGTCTCTCTCTGTGTTTCTGTCAGTGCCTCTCTCTGTGTTTCTGTCAGTGCCTCTCTCTGTGTTTCTGTCACTGTCTCCCACTGTGTTTCTGTCAATGTCTCTCTCTGTGTTTCTGTCAGTTCCTCTCTGTGTGTTTCTGTCAGTTCCTCTCTGTGTGTTTCTGTCAGTTCCTCTCTCTGTGTTTCTGTCTGTGTCTCTCTGTGTTTCTGTCACTGTACCTTTGTGTTCCTGTCATTGTCACTCTGTGAATCTGTCAGTGTCTCTCTCTGCTTCTATGAGCATCTCTCTGCTCCTGTCGCTGTACCTTTATGTGTTCCTGTCATGGTCTCTCTGTGTTTCTGTCAGTGTCTCTCTCTGTGTTTCTGGCAGTGTCTCTCTCTGTGTTTCTGTCACTGCCTCTCTCTGTATTTCTGTCAGTGTCTCTCTGTGTTTCTGTCAGTGACTCTCTCTGTGTTTCTGTCAGTGACTCTCTCTGTGTTTCTGTCAGTGCCTCTCTCTGTGTTTCTGTCAGTGTCTGTCTGAGTTTCTCTCAGTGTTTCTCTGTGTTTCCGTCAGTGTCTCTCTCTGTGTTTCAGTCAGTGTACCTCTGTGATTCTGTCACTGTACCTTTCTGTGCTCCTGTCATTGTCACTCTGTGTTTCAGTCAGTGCCTCTCTCTGTGTTTCTGTCAATGACAGTCTCTGTGTTTCTGTCACTGCCTCTCTCTGTGTTTCTTTCAGTGACTCTCTCTGTGTATCTGTCAGTGACTCTCTCTGTGTATCTGTCAGTGCCTCTCACTGTGTTTTTGTCTGTGTCTCTCTGTGATTCTGTCAGTGTCTCTCTCTGTGTTTTTGTCAGTGTCTCTCTCTGTGTTTCTGTCAGTGTCTCCCACGGTGTTTCTGACAGTGCCCCTCTCTGTGTTTCTGTCAGTGCCTCTCTCTGTGTATCTCTCAGTGTCTCCCTGTGTATCTCTCAGTGTCTCTCTCTGTGTTTCTGTCAGTGTCTCTCTCTGTGTTTCTGTCAGTGTCCCTCTCTGTGTTTCTGTCAGTGTCCCTCTCTGTGTTTCTGTCAGTGTCTCCCACTGTGTTTCTCTCAGTGTCTCTCGCTCTGTGTTTCTGTCAGTGCCTCTCTCTGTGTTTCTGTCAGTGTCTCTCTCGGTGTTTCTGTCAATGTCTACCAATGTGTTCCTGTCAATCACTCTCTCTGTGTTTCTGTTAGTGCCTCTCTCTGTGTTTCTGTTAGTGCCTCTCTCTGTGTTTCTGTTAGTGCCTCTCTCTGTGTTTCTGTTAGTGCCTCTCTCTGTGTTTCTGTTAGTGCCTCTCTCTGTGTTTCTGACAGTGCCTCTCTCTGTGTTTCTGTCAGTGTCTCCCTGTGTATCTCTCAGTGTCTCTCTGTGTTTCTGTCAGTGTCTCCCACTGTGTTTCTGTCAATGTCTCCCAATGCGGTTCTGTCACTGACTCTCTGTGTTTCTGTCAGTGTCTCTCTCTATTTTTCTGTCAGCGTCTTTCTGTGTATCTGACGCTAGCTCCCTTTGTGTTTTTTCACTGTCTCGCACTTTGTTTCTGTCAGTTCTTCTCTCGGTGTTTCTGTCAGTGTCCAACTCGGTGTTTCAGTCAGTGTCCAACTCGGTGTTTCTGTCAGTGTCCTTGTCTGTGCTTCTGTCAGTGTCCTTGTCTGTGCTTCTGTCAGTGTCCTTGTCTGTGCTTCTGTCAGTATCCTTCTCTGTGCTTCTGTCAGTGCCTCTCTCAGTGTTTCTGTAAGTGCCTCTCTCTGTGTTTCTGTCAGTGTCTCTCTCTGTGTTTCTGTCAGTGTCTCTCTCTGTGTTACTGTCTGTGTCTCCCTGTGTATCTCTCAGTGTCTCTCTGTGTTTCTGTCAGTGTCTCTCTCTGTGTTTCTGTCAGTGTCTCTCTCTGTGTTACTGTCTGTGTCTCCCTGTGTATCTCTCAGTGTCTCTCTGTGTTTCTGTCAGTGTCTCCCACTGTGTTTCAGTCAATGTCTCCCAATGCGGTTCTGTCACTGACTCTCTGTGTTTCTGTCAGTGTCTCTCTCTATTTTTCTGTCAGCGTCTTTCTGTGTATCTGACGCTAGCTCCCTTTGTGTTTTTTCACTGTCTCGCACTTTGTTTCTGTCAGTTCTTCTCTCGGTGTTTCTGTCAGTGTCCAACTCGGTGTTTCTGTCAGTGTCCAACTCGGTGTTTCTGTCAGTGTCCAACTCGGTGTTTCAGTCAGTGTCCAACTCGGTGTTTCTGTCAGTGTCCTTCTCTGTGCTTCTGTCAGTGTCCTTCTCTGTGCTTCTGTCAGTATCCTTCTCTGTGCTTCTGTCAGTGCCTCTCTCAGTGTTTCTGTAAGTGCCTCTCTCTGTGTTTCTGTCAGTGTCTCTCTCTGTGTTTCTGTCAGTGTCTCTCTCTGTGTTACTGTCTGTGTCTCTCTCTCTGAGTTTCTGTCAGTGCCTCTCTCTGTGTTTCTGTCAGTGTTTGTCTGTGTTTCTCTCAGTGTTTCTCTGTGTTTCCGTCAGCGCCTCTCACTGTGTTTCAGTCAGTGTCTCTGTGTTTCTGTCACTGTACCTTTCTGTGTTCCTGTCATTGTCACTCTGTGAATCTGTCAGTGTCTCTCTGTGTTTCTGTCAGTGTCTCTGTGATTCTGTCTGTGTCTCCCACTGTGTTTCTGTCAGTGTCTCTCTCTGTGTTTCTGTCACTGCCTCTCTCTGTATTTCTGTCAGTGTCTCTCTGTGTTACTTTCTGTGTCTCTCTGTGTTTCTGTCAATGCCTCTCTCTGTCAATCTGTCAGTGTCTCTCTCTGTGTTTCTCTCAGTGTTTCTCTGTGTATGTCAGCGTCTCTCTCTGTGTTTCTTTCAGCATCCCTGTGTTCCTGTTACTGTATCTTTCTGTGTTCCTGTCACTGTCTCTCTGTGATTTTGGCAGTGTCTCTATCTGTGTTTCTGTCATTGTCTCTCTGTCTTTGTGTCACAGACTCTCAGTGTTTCTGTCAGCGTCTTTCTGTGTTTCTGTCAATAGCTCTCTCTGTGTTTTGTCACGGTCTTGCCCTTTGTTTCTGTCAGTTCCTCTCTCTGTGATTCTGGCAGTGACTCTCTCTGTGTTTCTGTCAGCGCCTTTTTGTGTTTTTGTCAGTGCCTCTCTGTGCTTTTGTCACTGTCTCTCTCCGTGTTGCTGTCGGTGTTTCTATGTGTTCCTGTCAGTGTCTCTCTCTGCTTCTATGAGCATCTCTCTGCTCCTGTCGCTGTACCTTTATGTGTTCCTGTCATGGTCTCTCTGTGTTTCTGTCAGTGTCTCTCTCTGTGTTTCTGGCAGTGTCTCTCTCTGTGTTTCTGTCACTGCCTCTCTCTGTATTTCTGTCAGTGTCTCTCTGTGTTTCTCTCAGTGTCTCCCTGTGTATCTCTCAGTGTCTCTCTGTGTTTCTGTCAATGTCTCTCTCTGTGTTTCTGTCAGTGTCTCTCTCTGTGTTTCTGTCACTGCCTCTCTCTGTATTTCTGTCAGTGTCTCTCTGTGTTTCTGTTAATGCCTCTCTGTTTCTGTCAGTCACTCTCTCTAAGTTTCTGTTAGTGCCTCTCTGTTTCTGTCAGTTCCACTCTCGGTGTTTCTGTCAGTGTCCAACTCTGTGTTTCTGTCAGTGTCCAACTCTGTGTTTCTGTCAGTGTCCAACTCTGTGTTTCAGTCAGTGCCTCTCTCTGTGTTTCTGTCAGTGACAGTCTCTGTGTTTCTGTCAGTGACAGTCTCTGTGTTTCTGTCACTGCCTCCCTCTGTGTTTCTGTCACTGCCTCCCTCTGTGTTTCTGTCAGTGACTCTCTCTGTGTTTCTGTCAGTGACTCTCTCTGTGTTTCTGTCAGTGACTCTCTCTGTGTTTCTGTCAGTGACTCTCTCTGTGTTTCACTCAGTGTTTCTCTGTGTTTCAGTCAGTGTACCTCTGTGATTCTGTCACTGTACCTTTCTGTGCTCCTGTCATTGTCACTCTGTGTTTCAGTCAGTGCCTCTCTCTGTGTTTCTGTCAATGACAGTCTCTGTGTTTCTGTCACTGCCTCTCTCTGTGTTTCTGTCAGTGACTTTCTCTGTGTATCTGTCAGTGACACTCTCTGTGTATCTGTCAGTGCCTCTCACTGTGTTTTTGTCTGTGTCTCTCTGTGATTCTGTCAGTGTCTCTCTGTGTTTCTCTCAGTGTTTCTCTGTCTTTCTGTCAGTGTCCCTCTCTGTGTTTTTGTCAGTGTCTCTCTGTGTTTATCTGAGTGTTTCTCTGAGTGTTTCCGTCAGTGCCTCTCTCCGTGTTTCAGTCAGTGTCTCTCTGTGTTTCTGTCACTGAACCTTTCAGTGTTCCTGTCATTGTCACTCTGTGAATCTGTCACTGTCTCTCTCTGTGTTTCTGTCAGTGTCTCCCACTGTGTTTCTGTCAGTGTCTCCCACTGTGTTTCTGTCAGTGTACCTCTGTGATTCTGTCACTGTACCTTTCTGTGCTCCTGTCATTGTCACTCTGTGTTTCAGTCAGTGCCTCTCTCTGTGTTTCTGTCAATGACAGTCTCTGTGTTTCTGTCACTGCCTCTCTCTGTGTTTCTGTCAGTGACTCTCTCTGTGTTTCTGTCAGTGACTCTCTCTGTGTTTCTGTCAGTGACTCTCTCTGTGTATCTGTCAGTGACTCTCTCTGTGTATCTGTCAGTGACTCTCTCTGTGTATCTGTCAGTGCCTCTCACTGTGTTTTTGTCTGTGTCTCTCTGTGATTCTGTCAGTGTCTCTCTCTGTGTTTTTGTCAGTGTCTCTCTCTGTGTTTCTGTCAGTGTCTCCCACGGGGTTTCTGACAGTGCCCCTCTCTGTGTTTCTGTCAGTGCCTCTCTCTGTGTATCTCTCAGTGTCTCCCTGTGTATCTCTCAGTGTCTCTCTGTGTTTCTGTCAGTGTCTCTCTCTGTGTTTCTGTCAGTGTCTCTCTCTGTGTTTCTGTCAGTGTCTCTCTCTGTGTTTCTGTCAGTGTCTCCCACTGTGTTTCTCTCAGTGTCTCTCTGTGTTTCTGTCAGTGTCTCCCACTGTGTTTCTGTCAATGTCTCCCAATGCGGTTCTGTCACTGACTCTCTGTGTTTCTGTCAGTGTCTCTCTCTATTTTTCTGTCAGCGTCTTTCTGTGTATCTGACGCTAGCTCCCTTTGTGTTTTGTCACTGTCTCGCACTTTGTTTCTGTCAGTTCTTCTCTCAGTGTTTCTGTCAGTGTCCAACTCTGTGTTTCAGTCAGTGCCTCTCTCTGTGTTTCAGTCAGTGCCTCTCTCTGTGTTTCTGTCACTGCCTCTCTCTGTGTTTCTGTCACTGCCTCTCTCTGTGTTTCTGTCACTGCCTCTCTCTGTTTTTCTGTCAGTGTCTCTCTCGGTGTTTCTGTCAATGTCTACCAATGTGTTCCTGTCAATCACTCTCTCTAGGTTTCTGTTAGTGCCTCTCTCTGTGTTTCTGACAGTGCCTCTCTCTGTGTTTCTGTCAGTGTCTCCCTGTGTATCTCTCAGTGTCTCTCTGTGTTTCTGTCAGTGTCTCCCACTGTGTTTCTGTCAATGTCTCCCAATGCGGTTCTGTCACTGACTCTCTGTGTTTCTGTCAGTGTCTCTCTCTATTTTTCTGTCAGCGTCTTTCTGTGTATCTGACGCTAGCTCCCTTTGCGTTTTGTCACTGTCTCGCACTTTGTTTCTGTCAGTTCTTCTCTCGGTGTTTCTGTTAGTGTCCAACTCGGTGTTTCTGTTAGTGTCCAACTCGGTGTTTCTGTCAGTGTCCAACTCGGTGTTTCTGTCAGTGTCCAACTCGGTGTTTCTGTCAGTGTCCAACTCGGTGTTTCTGTCAGTGTCCAACTCGGTGTTTCTGTCAGTGTCCAACTCGGTGTTTCTGTCAGTGTCCAACTCGGTGTTTCTGTCAGTGTCCAACTCGGTGTTTCTGTCAGTATCCTTCTCTGTGCTTCTGTCAGTGTCTCTGTGATTCTGTCTGTGTCTCCCACTGTGTTTCTGTCAGTGTCTCTCTCTGTGTTTCTGTCACTGCCTCTCTCTGTATTTCTGTCAGTGTCTCTCTGTGTTACTTTCTGTGTCTCTCTGTGTTTCTGTCAATGCCTCTCTCTGTCAATCTGTCAGTGTCTCTCTCTGTGTTTCTCTCAGTGTTTCTCTGTGTATGTCAGCATCTCTCTCTGTGTTTCTTTCAGCATCCCTGTGTTCCTGTTACTGTATCTTTCTGTGTTCCTGTCACTGTCTCTCTGTGAGTTTGGCAGTGTCTCTATCTGTGTTTCTGTCATTGTCTCTCTGTCTTTGTGTCACAGACTCTCAGTGTTTTTGTCAGCGTCTTTCTGTGTTTCTGTCAATAGCTCTCTCTGTGTTTTGTCACTGTCTTGCCCTTTGTTTCTGTCAGTTCCTCTCTCTGTGATTCTGGCAGTGACTCTCTCTGTGTTTCTGTCAGCGCCTTTTTGTGTTTTTGTCAGTGCCTCTCTGTGTTTTTGTCACTGTCTCTCTCCGTGTTGCTGTCGGTGTTTCTATGTGTTCCTGTCAGTGTCTCTCTCTGCTTCTATGAGCATCTCTCTGCTCCTGTCGCTGTACCTTTATGTGTTCCTGTCATTGTCACTCTGTGAATCTGTCGGTGTCTCTCTCTGTGTTTCTGTCAGTGTCTCTCTCTCTGTTTCTTTCAGTGTCATTCTGTGTTTCTCTCAGAGTTTCTCTGTGTTGCCGTCAGTGCCGGTCTCTGTGTTTCAGTCAGTGTCTCTCTGTGTTTCTGTCACTGTAACTTTCTGTGTTCTTGTCATTGTCACTGTGAATCTATCAGTGTCTCTCTCTCTGTGTTTCTGTCAGTGTCTCTCTCTGTGTTTCTGTCAGCGTCTCTCTCTGTGATTCTGTCACTGTCTCTCTCTGTGTTGATGTCGGTGTTTCTATGTGTTCCTGTCAGTGTCTCTCTCTGTTTCTGTCAGCATCTCTGTGCTCCTGTCACTGTAACTTTGTGTTCCTGTCATGATCTCTCTGTGAATCTGTCAGTGTCTCTCTCTATTTTTCTGTCAGCGTCTTTCTGTGTATCTGTCACTAGCTCCCTTTGTGTTTTGTCACTGTCTCGCACTTTGTTTCTGTCAGTTCTACTCTTGGTGTTTCTGTCAGTGTCCAACTCAGTGTTTCTGTCAGGATCCATCTCTGTGCTTCTGTCACTGCCTCTCTCTGTATTTCTGTTAGTGTCTCTCTGTGTTACTGTCTGTGTCTCTCTCTCTGTGTTTCTGTCAGTGCCTCTCTCTGTGTTTCTGTCAGTGTCTCTCTGTGTTTCTGTCAGTGTCTCTCTGTGTTTCTGTCAGTGTCCCTTTGTGTTACTGTCTGTGTGTCTCTCTCTCTGTGTTTCTGTCAGTGCCTCTCTCTGTGTTTCTGTCAGTGTCTCTCTGTGTTTCTGTCAGTGTCCCTTTGTGTTACTGTCTGTGTCTCTCTCTCTGTGTTTCCATCAGTGCCTCTCTCTGTGTTTCTGTCAGTGTCTCTCTGTGTTTCTGTCACTGTACCTTTCTGTGTTCCTGTCATTGTCACTCTGTGAATCTTTCAGTGTCTCTCTCTGTGTTTCTGTCAGTGTCTCTCTCTGTGTTTCTGTCAGTGTCTCTCTGTGTTTCTGTCAGTGCCTCTCTCTGTGTTTCTGTCAGTGCCTCTCTCTGTGTTTCTGTCAGTGTCTCTCTGTGTTTCTGTCAGTGTCTCTCTGTGTTTCTGTCACTGTACCTTTGTGTTCCTGTCTTTGTCACTCTGTGTTTCTGTCAGTGTCTCTCTCTGTTTTTCTGTCAGTGTCTCTCTCTGTGTTTCTGTCATTGCCGCTCTCTGTGTTTCTGTCACTGTACCTTCCTGTGTTCCTGTCATTGTCACTCAGTGAATCTGTCAGTGTCTCTCTCTGTGTTTGTCAGTGTCTCTCTCTGTGTTTCTGTCAGTGTCTCTCTCTGCGTTTCTGTCAGTTTCTCTCTGTGAATCTGTCAGTGTCTCTCTCTGTGTTTCTGTCAGTGCCTCTCTCTGCATTTCTGTCAATGTCCCTCTGTGTTTCTGTCACTGCTTATGTTTGTGTTTTGTCAGTTTTTCTCTGTGTTTCAGTCAGTGTCTCTCTGTCTTTCTGTCACTGTACCTTTCTGTGTTCCTGTCACTGTCTCTCTGTGAATCTGTCAGTGTCTCTCTCTGTGTTTCTGTCAGTGTCTCTGTCTCTGTTTCTGTCAGTGTCTCTCTCTGTGTTTCTGTCAGTGCCTCTCTCTGTATTTCTGTCAATGTCCCTCTGTGTTTCTGTCACTGCCTATGTTTGTGTTTTGTCAGTTTTTCTCTGTGATTCTGTCAGTGTCTCTCCGTGTTTCTTTCAATGTCTCCAATTGTGTTTCTGTCAGTGTCTCTCTGTGTTTCGGTCAGCATCTCTGTGTTGCTGTCACTGTACCTTTCTGAGGTCCGGTCGTCTCTCTGTGAATCTGTCAGTGTCTCTCTCTCTGTTTCTGTCAGCATCTCTGTGCTCCTGTCACTGTAACTTTATGTGTTCCTGTCATGGTCTCTTTGTGAATCTGTCAGTGTCTCTCTCTACGTTTCAGTCAGCGTCTTTCTGTGTATCTGTCACTAGCTCCCTTTGTGTTTTGTCACTATCTCGCACTTTGTTTCTGTCAGTTCTACTTTCAGTGTTTCTGTCAGTGTCCATCTCTGTGCTTCTGTCAGTGTCCAGCTCTGTGCTTCTGTCAGTGTCCAGCTCTGTGCTTCTGTCAGTGTCCAGCTCTGTGCTTCTGTCAGTGTCCAGCTCTGTGCTTCTGTCAGTGTCCAGCTCTGTGCTTCTGTCAGTGTCCAGCTCTGTGCTTCTGTCAGTGTCCAGCTCTGTGCTTCTGTCAGTGTCCAGCTCTGTGCTTCTGTCAGTGTCCAGCTCTGTGCTTCTGTCAGTGTCCAGCTCTGTGCTTCTGTCAGTGTCCAGCTCTGTGCTTCTGTCAGTGTCCAGCTCTGTGCTTCTGTCAGTGTCCAGCTCTGTGCTTCTGTCAGTGTCCAGCTCTGTGCTTCTGTCAGTGTCCAGCTCTGTGCTTCTGTCAGTGTCCAGCTCTGTGCTTCTGTCAGTGTCCAGCTCTGTGCTTCTGTCAGTGTCCAGCTCTGTGCTTCTGTCAGTGTCCAGCTCTGTGCTTCTGTCAGTGTCCAGCTCTGTGCTTCTGTCAGTGTCCAGCTCTGTGCTTCTGTCAGTGTCCAGCTCTGTGCTTCTGTCAGTGTCCAGCTCTGTGCTTCTGTCAGTGTCCAGCTCTGTGCTTCTGTCAGTGTCCAGCTCTGTGCTTCTGTCAGTGTCCAGCTCTGTGCTTCTGTCAGTGTCCAGCTCTGTGCTTCTGTCAGTGTCCAGCTCTGTGCTTCTGTCAGTGTCCAGCTCTGTGCTTCTGTCAGTGTCCAGCTCTGTGCTTCTGTCAGTGTCCAGCTCTGTGCTTCTGTCAGTGTCCAGCTCTGTGCTTCTGTCAGTGTCCAGCTCTGTGCTTCTGTCAGTGTCCAGCTCTGTGCTTCTGTCAGTGTCCAGCTCTGTGCTTCTGTCAGTGTCCAGCTCTGTGCTTCTGTCAGTGTCCAGCTCTGTGCTTCTGTCTGTGTCCAGCTCTGTGCTTCTGTCAGTGTCCAGCTCTGTGCTTCTGTCAGTGTCCAGCTCTGTGCTTCTGTCAGTGTCCAGCTCTGTGCTTCTGTCAGTGTCCAGCTCTGTGCTTCTGTCAGTGTCCAGCTCTGTGCTTCTGTCAGTGCCCAGCTCTGTGCTTCTGTCAGTGCCCAGCTCTGTGCTTCTGTCAGTGCCCAGCTCTGTGCTTCTGTCAGTGCCCAGCTCTGTGCTTCTGTCAGTGTCCAGCTCTGTGCTTCTGTCAGTGTCCAGCTCTGTGCTTCTGTCAGTGTCCAGATCTGTGCTTCTGTCAGTGCCTCTCTCTGTGCTTCTGTCAGTGCCTCTCTCTGTGTTTCTTTCAGTGCCTCTCTCTGTGTTTCTGTCAGTGCCTCTCTCTGTGTTTCTGTCAGTGCCTCTCTCTGTGTTTCTGTCAGTGCCTCTCTCTGTGTTTCTGTCAGTGCCTCTCTCTGTGTTTCTGTCAGTGCCTCTCTCTGTGTTTCTGTCAGTGTCCCTCTCTGTATTTCTGTTAGTGTCTCTCTGTGTTTCTGTCAATGTCTCTCTCTGTTTCTCTCAGTGTTTCTCTGTGTTTCTGTCACTGCCTCTCTCTGTGTTTCTGTCACTGCCTCTCTCTGTGTTTCTGTCAGTGTCTCTCTGTGTTTCTGTCAGTGTCTCTCTGTGTTACTGTCTGTGTCTCTCTCTCTGAGTTTCTGTCAGTGTCTCTCTCTGTTTCTCTCAGTGTTTCTCTGTGTTTCCGTCAGTGCCTCTCTCTGTGTTTCTGTCATTGTCTCTCTGTGTTTCTGTCGCTGTACCTTTCTGTGTTCCTGTCATTGTCACTCTGTGGATCTTTCAGTGTCTCTCTCTGTGTTTCTGTCAGTGCCTCTCTCTGTGTTTCTGTCAGTGTCTCTCTGTGTTTCTGTCAGTGTCTCTCTGTGTTTCTGTCACTGTACCTTTGTGTTCCTGTCTTTGTCACTCTGTGTTTCTGTCAGTGTCTCTCTCTGTTTTTCTGTCAGTGTCTCTCTCTGTGTTTCTGTCATTGCCGCTCTCTGTGTTTCTGTCACTGTACCTTCCTGTGTTCCTGTCATTGTCACTCAGTGAATCTGTCAGTGTCTCTCTCTGTGTTTGTCAGTGTCTCTCTCTGTGTTTGTCAGTGTCTCTCTCTGTGTTTCTGTCAGTGTCTCTCTCTGCGTTTCTGTCAGTTTCTCTCTGTGAATCTGTCAGTGTCACTCTCTGTCTTTCTGTCAGTGTCTCTGTCTCTGTTTCTGTCAGTGTCTCTCTCTGTGTTTCTGTCAGTGCCTCTCTCTGCATTTCTGTCAATGTCCCTCTGTGTTTCTGTCACTGCTTATGTTTGTGTTTTGTCAGTTTTTCTCTGTGTTTCAGTCAGTGTCTCTCTGTCTTTCTGTCACTGTACCTTTCTGTGTTTCTGTCACTGCTTATGTTTGTGTTTTGTCAGTTTTTCTCTGTGATTCTGTCAGTGTCTCTCCGTGTTTCTTTCAATGTCTCCAATTGTGTTTCTGTCAGTGTCTCTCTGTGTTTCTGTCAGCATCTCTGTGTTGCTGTCACTGTACCTTTCTGAGGTCCTGTCGTCTCTCTGTGAATCTGTCAGTGTCTCTCTCTCTGTTCCTGTCAGCATCCCTATGCTCCTGTCACTGTAACTTTATGTGTTCCTGTCATGGTCTCTTTGTGAATCTGTCAGTGTCTCTCTCTACGTTTCAGTCAGCGTCTTTCTGTGTATCTGTCACTAGCTCCCTTTGTGTTTTGTCACTGTCTCGCACTTTGTTTCTGTCAGTTCTACTCTATGTGCTTCTGTCAGTGTCCATCTCTGTGCTTCTGTCAGTGTCCAGCTCTGTGCTTCTGTCAGTGTCCATCTCTGTGCTTCTGTCAGTGTCCATCTCTGTGCTTCTGTCAGTGTCCATCTCTGTGCTTCTGTCAGTGTCCATCTCTGTGCTTCTTTCAGTGTCCATCTCTGTGCTTCTGTCAGTGTCCATCTCTGTGCTTCTGTCAGTGTCCATCTCTGTGCTTCTGTCAGTGTCCATCTCTGTGCTTCTGTCAGTGTCCATCTCTGTGTTTCTGTCAGTGCCTCTCTCTGTGTTTCTGTCAGTGCCTCTCTCTGTGTTTCTGTCAGTGCCTCTCTCTGTGTTTCTGTCAGTGCCTCTCTCTGTGTTTCTGTCAGTGTCTCTCTGTGTTTCTGTCAGTGTCTCTCTGTGTTTCAGTCACTGTACCTTTCTGTGTTTCTGTCAGTGTCTCTCTCTGTGTTTCTGTCAGTGTCTCTCTCTGTGTTTCTGTCAGTGCCTCTCTCTGTGTTTCTGTCACTGTCTCCCACTGTGTTTCCGTCAATGTCTCTCTCTGTGTTTCTGTCAGTTCCGTTCTCTGTGTTTCTGTCTGTGTCTCTGTGTTTCTGTCACTGTACCTTTGTGTTCCTGTCATTGTCACTCTGTCTTTCTGTCAGTGTTTCTCTCTGTGTTTCTGTCTGTGTCTCTCTCTCTGTGTTTCTGTCAGTGTCTCTCTCTGTTTCTCTCAGTGTTTCTCTGTGTTTCCATCAGTGCCTCTCTCTGTGTTTCTGTCAGTGCCTCGCTCTGTGTTTCTGTCACTGTCTCCAACAGTGTTTCTGTCAATGTCTCTCTCTGTGTTTCTGTCAGTGCCTCGCTCTGTTTTTCTGTCAGTGTCTCTCTGTGTTTCTTTCACTGTACCTTTGTGTTCCTGTCATTGTCACTCTGTGTTTCTGTCAGTGTCTCTCCGTGTTTCTGTCACTGTACCTTTCTGTGTTCCTGTGATTGTCACTGTGAATCTGTCAGTGCCTCTCTCTGTGTTTCTGTCACTGCCTCTCTCTGTGTTTCTGTCTGTGTTTCTCTGTGTTTCTGTCACTGTACCTTTCTGTGTTCCTGTCATTGTCACTCTGTGAATCTGTCAGTGTCTCTCTCTGTGTTTCGGTCAGTGTCTCTCTCTGTGTTTCTGTCAGTCTCTCTCTCGGTGTTTCTGTCAATGTCTACCAATGTGTTCCTGTCAATCACTCTCTCTAAGTTTCTGTTAGTGCCTCTCTCTGTGTTTCTGACAGTGCCTCTCTCTGTCTTTCTGTCAGGGACTCCCTGTGTATCTCTCAGTGTTTCTCTGTTTCTGTCAGTGTCTCCCACTGTGTTTCTGTCTATGTCTCCCAATGCGGTTCTGTCACTGCCTCTCTCTGTGTATCGGACAGTGCCTGTCTCTGTGTTTCTGTCAGTGCCTGTCTCTGTGTTTCTGTCAGTGCCTCCCTGTCTATCTCTCAGTGTCTCTCTGTGTTTCTGTCAGTGTCTCCCAATGCATTCTGTCAGTGCCTCTCTCTGTGTTTCTGTCAGTGCCTCTCTCTGTGTTTCTGTTAGTGTCCCTCTCTGTGTTTCTGTCACTGTCTCTCTCTGTGTTGTTGTCGGTGTTTCTATGTGTTCCTGTCGGTGTCTCTCTCTGTTTCTGTCAGCATCTCTGTGGTCCTGTCACTGTAACTTTATGTGTTCCTGTCATGGTCTCTCTGTGAATCTGTCAGTGTCTCTCTCTATTTTTCTGTCAGCGTCTTTCTGTGTATCTGTCACTAGCTCCCTTTGTGTTTTGTCACTGTCTCGCACTTTGTTTCTGTCAGTTCTTCTCTCAGTGTTTCTGTCAGTGTCCAACTCTGTGTTTCAGTCAGTGCCTCTCTCTGTGTTTCAGTCAGTGCCTCTCTCTGTGTTTCAGTCAGTGCCTCTCTCTGTGTTTCTGTCACTGCCTCTCTCTGTGTTTCTGTCACTGCCTCTCTCTGTGTTTCTGTCAGTGACTCTCTCTGTGTTTCTGTCTGTGTTTCTCTGTGTTTCTGTCAGTGCCTCTCTCTGTGTTTTTGTCAGTGTCTCTCTGTGTTTATCTGTGTTTCCGTCAGTTGCTCTCTGTGTTTCTGTCACTGTACCTTTCTGTGTTCCTGTCATTGTCACTCTGTAAATCTGTCAGTGTCCCTCTCTGTGTTTCCGTCAGTGCCTCTCTCTGTGTTTCTGTCAGTACGTCTCTCTGTGTATCTCTCAGTGTCTCCCTGTGTATCTCTCAGTGTCTCTCTGTGTTTCTGTCAGTGTCTCCCACTGTGCTTCTCTCAGTGTCTCTCGCTCTGTGTTTCTGTCAGTGCCTCTCTCTGTTTTTCTGTCAGTGTCTCTCTCGGTGTTTCTGTCAATGTCTACCAATGTGTTCCTGTCAATCACTCTCTCTAAGTTTCTGTTAGTGCCTCTCTCTGTGTTTCTGACAGTGCCTCTCTCTGTGTTTCTGACAGTGCCTCTCTCTGTGTTTCTGACAGTGCCTCTCTCTGTGTTTCTGTCAGTGTCTCCCTGTGTATCTCTCAGTGTCTCTCTGTGTTTCTGTCAGTGTCTCCCACTGTGTTTCTGTCTATGTCTCCCAATGCGGTTCTGTCACTGCCTCTCTCTGTGTTTCTGACAGTGCCTGTCTCTGTGTTTCTAACAGTGCCTGTCTCTGTGTTTCTGTCAGTGCCTGTCTCTGTGTTTCTGTCAGTGCCTGTCTCTGTGTTTCTGACAGTGCCTCCCTGTGTATCTCTCAGTGTCTCTCTGTGTTTCTGTCAGTGTCTCCCAATGTGTTCTGTCACTGACTCTCTCTGTGTTTCTGTCAGTGCCTCTCTCTGTGTTTCTGTTAGTGTCCCTCTCTGTGTTTCTGTCACTGTCTCTCTCTGTGTTGTTGTCGGTGTTTCTATGTGTTCCTGTCGGTGTCTCTCTCTGTTTCTGTCAGCATCTCTGTGGTCCTGTCACTGTAACTTTATGTGTTCCTGTCGGTGTCTCTCTCTGTTTCTGTCAGCATCTCTGTGGTCCTGTCACTGTAACTTTATGTGTTCCTGTCATGGTCTCTCTGTGAATCTGTCAGTGTCTCTCTCTATTTTTCTGTCAGCGTCTTTCTGTGTATCTGTCACTAGCTCCCTTTGTGTTTTGTCACTGTCTCGCACTTTGTTTCTGTCAGTTCTTCTCTCAGTGTTTCTGTCAGTGTCCAACTCTGTGTTTCAGTCAGTGCCTCTCTCTGTGTTTCAGTCAGTGCCTCTCTCTGTGTTTCTGTCACTGCCTCTCTCTGTGTTTCTGTCACTGCCTCTCTCTGTGTTTCTGTCACTGCCTCTCTCTGTGTTTCTGTCAGTGACTCTCTGTGTTTCTGTCTGTGTTTCTCTGTGTTTCTGTCAGTGCCTCTCTCTGTGTTTTTGTCAGTGTCTCTCTGTGTTTATCTGTGTTTCCGTCAGTTGCTCTCTGTGTTTCTGTCAGTGACTCTCTCTGTGTTTCTGTCTGTGTTTCTCTGTGTTTCTGTCAGTGCCTCTCTCTGTGTTTTTGTCAGTGTCTCTCTGTGTTTATCTGTGTTTCCGTCAGTTGCTCTCTGTGTTTCTGTCACTGTACCTTTCTGTGTTCCTGTCATTGTCACTCTGTAAGTCTGTCAGTGTCTCTCTCTGTGTTTCCGTCAGTGTCTCTCTCTGTGTTTCTGTCAGTGTCTCCCATGGTGTTTCTGTCAGTGCCCCTCTCTGTGTTTCTGTCAGTGCCCCTCTCTGTGTTTCTGTCAGTGCCTCTCTCTGTGTATCTCTCAGTGTCTCCCTGTGTATCTCTCAGTGTCTCTCAGTGTTTCTGTCAGTGTCTCTCTCTGTGTTTCTGTCAGTGTCTCTCTCTGTGTTTCTGTCAGTGTCTCTCTCTGTGTTTCTGTCAGTGTCTCTCTCTGTGTTTCTGTCAGTGTCTCCCACTGTGTTTCTCTCAGTGTCTCTCGCTCTGTGTTTCTGTCAGTGCCTCTCTCTGTTTTTCTGTCAGTGTCTCTCTCGGTGTTTCTGTCAATGTCTACCAATGTGTTCCTGTCAATCACTCTCTCTAGGTTTCTGTTAGTGCCTCTCTCTGTGTTTCTGACAGTGCCTCTCTCTGTGTTTCTGTCAGTGTCTCCCTGTGTATCTCTCAGTGTCTCTCTGTGTTTCTGTCAGTGTCTCCCACTGTGTTTCTGTCAATGTCTCCCAATGCGGTTCTGTCACTGACTCTCTGTGTTTCTGTCAGTGTCTCTCTCTATTTTTCTGTCAGCGTCTTTCTGTGTATCTGACGCTAGCTCCCTTTGTGTTTTGTCACTGTCTCGCACTTTGTTTCTGTCAGTTCTTCTCTCGGTGTTTCTGTCAGTGTCCAACTCGGTGTTTCTGTCAGTGTCCAACTCGGTGTTTCTGTCAGTGTCCAACTCGGTGTTTCTGTCAGTGTCCTTCTCTGTGCTTCTGTCAGTGCCTCTCTCAGTGTTTCTGTCAGTACGTCTCTCTGTGTATCTCTCAGTGTCTCCCTGTGTATCTCTCAGTGTCTCTCTGTGTTTCTGTCAGTGTCTCCCACTGTGCTTCTCTCAGTGTCTCTCGCTCTGTGTTTCTGTCAGTGCCTCTCTCTGTTTTTCTGTCAGTGTCTCTCTCGGTGTTTCTGTCAATGTCTACCAATGTGTTCCTGTCAATCACTCTCTCTAAGTTTCTGTTAGTGCCTCTCTCTGTGTTTCTGACAGTGCCTCTCTCTGTGTTTCTGACAGTGCCTCTCTCTGTGTTTCTGTCAGTGTCTCCCTGTGTATCTCTCAGTGTCTCTCTGTGTTTCTGTCAGTGTCTCCCACTGTGTTTCTGTCTATGTCTCCCAATGCGGTTCTGTCACTGCCTCTCTCTGTGTTTCTGACAGTGCCTGTCTCTGTGTTTCTAACAGTGCCTGTCTCTGTGTTTCTAACAGTGCCTGTCTCTGTGTTTCTGTCAGTGCCTGTCTCTGTGTTTCTGTCAGTGCCTGTCTCTGTGTTTCTGTCAGTGCCTGTCTCTGTGTTTCTGACAGTGCCTCCCTGTGTATCTCTCAGTGTCTCTCTGTGTTTCTGTCAGTGTCTCCCAATGTGTTCTGTCACTGACTCTCTCTGTGTTTCTGTCAGTGCCTCTCTCTGTGTTTCTGTTAGTGTCCCTCTCTGTGTTTCTGTCACTGTCTCTCTCTGTGTTGTTGTCGGTGTTTCTATGTGTTCCTGTCGGTGTCTCTCTCTGTTTCTGTCAGCATCTCTGTGGTCCTGTCACTGTAACTTTATGTGTTCCTGTCGGTGTCTCTCTCTGTTTCTGTCAGCATCTCTGTGGTCCTGTCACTGTAACTTTATGTGTTCCTGTCATGGTCTCTCTGTGAATCTGTCAGTGTCTCTCTCTATTTTTCTGTCAGCGTCTTTCTGTGTATCTGTCACTAGCTCCGTTTGTGTTTTGTCACTGTCTCGCACTTTGTTTCTGTCAGTTCTTCTCTCAGTGTTTCTGTCAGTGTCCAACTCTGTGTTTCAGTCAGTGCCTCTCTCTGTGTTTCAGTCAGTGCCTCTCTCTGTGTTTCTGTCACTGCCTCTCTCTGTGTTTCTGTCACTGCCTCTCTCTGTGTTTCTGTCAGTGACTCTCTGTGTTTCTGTCTGTGTTTCTCTGTGTTTCTGTCAGTGCCTCTCTCTGTGTTTTTGTCAGTGTCTCTCTGTGTTTATCTGTGTTTCCGTCAGTTGCTCTCTGTGTTTCTGTCAGTGACTCTCTCTGTGTTTCTGTCTGTGTTTCTCTGTGTTTCTGTCAGTGCCTCTCTCTGTGTTTTTGTCAGTGTCTCTCTGTGTTTATCTGTGTTTCCGTCAGTTGCTCTCTGTGTTTCTGTCACTGTACCTTTCTGTGTTCCTGTCATTGTCACTCTGTAAGTCTGTCAGTGTCTCTCTCTGTGTTTCCGTCAGTGTCTCTCTCTGTGTTTCTGTCAGTGTCTCCCATGGTGTTTCTGTCAGTGCCCCTCTCTGTGTTTCTGTCAGTGCCCCTCTCTGTGTTTCTGTCAGTGCCTCTCTCTGTGTATCTCTCAGTGTCTCCCTGTGTATCTCTCAGTGTCTCTCAGTGTTTCTGTCAGTGTCTCTCTCTGTGTTTCTGTCAGTGTCTCTCTCTGTGTTTCTGTCAGTGTCTCTCACTGTGTTTCTGTCAGTGTCTCCCACTGTGTTTCTCTCAGTGTCTCTCGCTCTGTGTTTCTGTCAGTGCCTCTCTCTGTTTTTCTGTCAGTGTTTCTCTCGGTGTTTCTGTCAATGTCTACCAATGTGTTCCTGTCAATCACTCTCTCTAGGTTTCTGTTAGTGCCTCTCTCTGTGTTTCTGACAGTGCCTCTCTCTGTGTTTCTGTCAGTGTCTCCCTGTGTATCTCTCAGTGTCTCTCTGTGTTTCTGTCAGTGTCTCCCACTGTGTTTCTGTCAATGTCTCCCAATGCGGTTCTGTCACTGACTCTCTGTGTTTCTGTCAGTGTCTCTCTCTATTTTTCTGTCAGCGTCTTTCTGTGTATCTGACGCTAGCTCCCTTTGTGTTTTGTCACTGTCTCGCACTTTGTTTCTGTCAGTTCTTCTCTCGGTGTTTCTGTCAGTGTCCAACTCGGTGTTTCTGTCAGTGTCCAACTCGGTGTTTCTGTCAGTGTCCTTCTCTGTGCTTCTGTCAGTGCCTCTCTCAGTGTTTCTGTCAGTGCCTCTCTCTGTGTTTCTGTCAGTGTCTCTCTCTGTGTTACTGTCTGTGTCTCTCTCTCTGAGTTTCTGTCAGTGCCTCTGTGTTTCTGTCAGTGTCTGTCTGTGTTTCTCTCAGTGTTTCTCTGTGTTTCCGTCAGCGCCTCTCACTGTGTTACAGTCAGTGTCTCTGTGTTTCTGTCACTGTACCTTTCTGTGTTCCTGTCATTGTCACTCTGTGAATCTGTCAGTGTCTCTCTCTGTGTTTCTGTCAGTGTCTCTGTGATTCTGTCTGTGTCTCCCACTGTGTTTCTGTCAGTGTCTCTCTCTGTGTTTCTGTCACTGCCTCTCTCTGTATTTCTGTCAGTGTCTCTCTGTGTTACTTTCTGTGTCTCTCTGTGTTTCTGTCAATGCCGCTCTCTGTCAATCTGTCAGTGTCTCTCTCTGTGTTTCTGTCAGTGTCTCTCTCTGTGTTTCTGTCAGTGTCTCTCTCTGTGTTTCTGTCAGTGCCTCTCTGTGTTTCTGTCAGTGCCTCTCTGTGTTTCTGTCAGTGCCTCTCTGTGTTTCTGTCAGTGCCTCTCTGTGTTTTTGTCAGTGCCTCTCTGTGTTTTTGTCAGTGCCTCTCTGTGTTTCTGTCAGTGCCTCTCTCTTTGTTTCTGTTAGTGCCTCTCTCTTTGTTTCTGTCAGTGTCTCCCACTGTGTTTCTGTCAATGTCTCCCACAGTGTTTCTGTCAGTGTCCAACTCTGTGTTTCAGTCAGTGCCTCTCTCTGTGTTTCAGTCAGTGCCTCTCTCTGTGTTTCAGTCAGTGCCTCTCTCTGTGTTTCTGTCACTGCTTCTCTCTGTGTTTCTGTCACTGCCTCTCTCTGTGTTTCTGTCACTGCCTCTCTCTGTGTTTCTGTCACTGCCTCTCTCTGTGTTTCTGTCAGTGACTCTCTCTGTGTTTCTGTCTGTGTTTCTCTGTGTTTCTGTCAGTGCCTCTCTCTGTGTTTTTGTCAGTGTCTCTCTGTGTTTATCTGTGTTTCCGTCAGTTGCTCTCTGTGTTTCTGTCACTGTACCTTTCTGTGTTCCTGTCATTGTCACTCTGTAAATCTGTCAGTGTCCCTCTCTGTGTTTCCGTCAGTGCCTCTCTCTGTGTTTCTGTCAGTACGTCTCTCTGTGTATCTCTCAGTGTCTCCCTGTGTATCTCTCAGTGTCTCTCTGTGTTTCTGTCAGTGTCTCTCTCTGTGTTTCTGTCAGTGTCTCTCTCTGTGTTTCTGTCAGTGTCTCTCTCTGTGTTTCTGTCAGTGTCTCCCACTGTGCTTCTCTCAGTGTCTCTCGCTCTGTGTTTCTGTCAGTGCCTCTCTCTGTTTTTCTGTCAGTGTCTCCCACTGTGTTTCTGTCTATGTCTCCCAATGCGGTTCTGTCACTGCCTCTCTCTGTGTTTCTGACAGTGCCTGTCTCTGTGTTTCTAACAGTGCCTGTCTCTGTGTTTCTGTCAGTGCCTGTCTCTGTGTTTCTGTCAGTGCCTCCCTGTGTATCTCTCAGTGTCTCTCTGTGTTTCTGTCAGTGTCTCCCAATGCGTTCTGTCACTGACTCTCTCTGTGTTTCTGTCAGTGCCTCTGTCTGTGTTTCTGTTAGTGTCCCTCTCTGTGTTTCTGTCACTGTCTCTCTCTGTGTTGTTGTCG
The DNA here is from genome assembly GCF_017639515.1 of Carcharodon carcharias. NCBI lineage: Eukaryota > Metazoa > Chordata > Chondrichthyes > Lamniformes > Lamnidae > Carcharodon > Carcharodon carcharias. Next base: position 31,801,821 of record NC_054482.1, on the reverse strand, counting down.
GTGTTTCTATGTGTTCCTGTCGGTGTCTCTCTCTGTTTCTGTCAGCATCTCTGTGGTCCTGTCACTGTAACTTTATGTGTTCCTGTCGGTGTCTCTCTCTGTTTCTGTCAGCATCTCTGTGGTCCTGTCACTGTAACTTTATGTGTTCCTGTCATGGTCTCTCTGTGAATCTGTCAGTGTCTCTCTCTATTTTTCTGTCAGCGTCTTTCTGTGTATCTGTCACTAGCTCCCTTTGTGTTTTGTCACTGTCTCGCACTTTGTTTCTGTCAGTTCTTCTCTCAGTGTTTCTGTCAGTGTCCAACTCTGTGTTTCAGTCACTGCCTCTCTCTGTGTTTCAGTCAGTGCCTCTCTCTGTGTTTCTGTCACTGCCTCTCTCTGTGTTTCTGTCAGTGCCTCTCTCTGTGTTTCTGTCAGTGCCTCTCTCTGTGTTTCTGTCAGTGCCTCTCTCTGTGTTTCTGTCACTGCCTCTCTCTGTGTTTCTGTCAGTGACTCTCTCTGTGTTTCTGTCTGTGTTTCTCTGTGTTTCTGTCAGTGCCTCTCTCTGTGTTTTTGTCAGTGTCTCTCTGTGTTTATCTGTGTTTCCGTCAGTTGCTCTCTGTGTTTCTGTCACTGTACCTTTCTGTGTTCCTGTCATTGTCACTCTGTAAGTCTGTCAGTGTCTCTCTCTGTGTTTCCGTCAGTGTCTCTCTCTGTGTTTCCGTCAGTGTCTCTCTCTGTGTTTCTGTCAGGGTCTCCCACGGTGTTTCTGTCAGTGCCCCTCTCTGTGTTTCTGTCAGTGCCTCTCTCTGTGTATCTCTCAGTGTCTCCCTGTGTATCTCTCAGTGTCTCTCTGTGTTTCTGTCAGTGTCTCTCTGTGTTTCTGTCAGTGTCTCTCTCAGTGTTTCTGTCAGTGTCTCTCTCTGTGTTTCTGTCAGTGTCTCTCTCTGTGTTTCTGTCAGTGTCTCCCACTGTGTTTCTCTCAGTGTCTCTCGCTCTGTGTTTCTGTCAGTGCCTCTCTCTGTTTTTCTGTCAGTGTCTCTCTCGGTGTTTCTGTCAATGTCTACCAATGTGTTCCTGTCAATCACTCTCTCTAGGTTTCTGTTAGTGCCTCTCTCTGTGTTTCTGACAGTGCCTCTCTCTGTGTTTCTGTCAGTGTCTCCCTGTGTATCTCTCAGTGTCTCTCTGTGTTTCTGTCAGTGTCTCCCACTGTGTTTCTGTCAATGTCTCCCAATGCGGTTCTGTCACTGACTCTCTGTGTTTCTGTCAGTGTCTCTATTTTTCTGTCAGCGTCTTTCTGTGTATCTGACGCTAGCTCCCTTTGCGTTTTGTCACTGTCTCGCACTTTGTTTCTGTCAGTTCTTCTCTCGGTGTTTCTGTCAGTGTCCAACTCGGTGTTTCTGTCAGTGTCCAACTCGGTGTTTCTGTCAGTGTCCAACTCGGTGTTTCTGTCAGTGTCCTTCTCTGTGCTTCTGTCAGTGCCTCTCTCAGTGTTTCTGTCAGTGCCTCTCTCAGTGTTTCTGTCAGTGCCTCTCTCAGTGTTTCTGTCAGTGCCTCTCTCTGTGTTTCTGTCAGTGTCTCTCTCTGTGTTACTGTCTGTGTCTCTCTCTCTGAGTTTCTGTCAGTGCCTCTCTCTGTGTTTCTGTCAGTGTCTGTCTGTGTTTCTCTCAGTGTTTCTCTGTGTTTCCGTCAGCGCCTCTCACTGTGTTACAGTCAGTGTCTCTGTGTTTCTGTCACTGTACCTTTCTGTGTTCCTGTCATTGTCACTCTGTGAATCTGTCAGTGTCTCTCTCTGTGTTTCTGTCAGTGTCTCTGTGATTCTGTCTGTGTCTCCCACTGTGTTTCTGTCAGTGTCTCTCTCTGTGTTTCTGTCACTGCCTCTCTCTGTATTTCTGTCAGTGTCTCTCTGTGTTACTTTCTGTGTCTCTCTGTGTTTCTGTCAATGCCTCTCTCTGTCAATCTGTCAGTGTCTCTCTCTGTGTTTCTGTCAGTGTCTCTCTCTGTGTTTCTGTCAGTGTCTCTCTCTGTGTTTCAGTCAGTGCCTCTCTGTGTTTCTGTCAGTGCCTCTCTGTGTTTCTGTCAGTGCCTCTCTGTGTTTTTGTCAGTGCGTCTCTGTGTTTTTGTCAGTGCCTCTCTGTGTTTCTGTCAGTGCCTCTCTCTTTGTTTCTGTCAGTGCCTCTCTCTTTGTTTCTGTCAGTGCCTCTCTCTTTGTTTCTGTCAGTGTCTCCCACTGTGTTTCTGTCAATGTCTCCCACTGTGTTTCTGTCAATGTCTACCAATGTGTTTCTGTCAGTGTCTCTTTCTCTGTGTTTCTGTCACTGCCTCTGTCTGTGTTTCTGTTAGTGCCTCTCTCTGTTTCTGACAGTGTCTCTCTGTGTATCTCTGTGTCTCTCTGTGTTTCTGTCAGTGTCTCTGTCTCTGTTTCTGTCAGTGTCTCCCACTGTTTCTGTCAGTGTCTCTCTCTCTGTGTTTCTGTCACTACCTCTCTCTGTGTTTCTGTCAGTGTCTCTCTCTGTGTTTCTGTCAATGTCTACCAATGTGTTTCTGTCAATCACTCTCTTTAAGTTTCTGACAGTGCCTCTCTCTGTGTTTCTGTCAGTGTCTCTCTCGGTGTTTCTGTCAATGTCTACCAATGTGTTCCTGTCAATCACTCTCTCTAAGTTTCTGTTAGTGCCTCTCTCTGTGTTTCTGACAGTGCCTCTCTCTGTGTTTCTGACAGTGCCTCTCTCTGTGTTTCTGTCAGTGTCTCCCTGTGTATCTCAGTGTCTCTCGCTCTGTGTTTCTGTCAATGTCTCCCAGTGCGGTTCTGTCACTGACTCTCTGTGTTTCTGTCAGTGTCTCTCTCTATTTTTCTGTCAGCGTCTTGCTGTGTATCTGACGCTAGCTCCCTTTGTGTTTTTTCACTGTCTCGCACTTTGTTTCTGTCAGTTCTTCTCTCGGTGTTTCTGTCAGTGTCCAACTCGGTGTTTCTGTCAGTGTCCAACTCGGTGTTTCTGTCAGTGTCCAACTCGGTGTTTCTGTCAGTGTCCTTCTCTGTGCTTCTGTCAGTGTCCTTCTCTGTGCTTCTGTCAGTGTCCTTCTCTGTGCTTCTGTCAGTGTCCTTCTCTGTGCTTCTGTCAGTGTCCTTCTCTGTGCTTCTGTCAGTGCCTCTCTCAGTGTTTCTGTCAGTGCCTCTCTCTGTGTTTCTGTCAGTGTTTCTCTCTGTGTTACTGTCTGTGTCTCTCTCTCTGAGTTTCTGTCAGTGCCTCTCTCTGTGTTTCTGTCAGTGTCTGTCTGTGTTTCTCTCAGTGTTTCTCTGTGTTTCCGTCAGCGCCTCTCACTGTGTTTCAGTCAGTGTCTCTGTGTTTCTGTCACTGTACCTTTCTGTGTTCCTGTCATTGTCACTCTGTGAATCTCAGTGTCTCTCTCTGTGTTTCTGTCAGTGTCTCTGTGATTCTGTCTGTGTCTCCCACTGTGTTTCTGTCAGTGTCTCTCTCTGTGTTTCTGTCACTGCCTCTCTCTGTATTTCTGTCAGTGTCTCTCTGTGTTACTTTCTGTGTCTCTCTGTGTTTCTGTCAATGCCTCTCTCTGTCAATCTGTCAGTGTCTCTCTCTGTGTTTCTCTCAGTGTTTCTCTGTGTATGTCAGCGTCTCTCTCTGTGTTTCTTTCAGCATCCCTGTGTTCCTGTTACTGTATCTTTCTGTGTTCCTGTCACTGTCTCTCTGTGATTTTGGCAGTGTCTCTATCTGTGTTTCTGTCATTGTCTCTCTGTCTTTGTGTCACAGACTCTCAGTGTTTCTGTCAGCGTCTTTCTGTGTTTCTGTCAATAGCTCTCTCTGTGTTTTGTCACGGTCTTGCCCTTTGTTTCTGTCAGTTCCTCTCTCTGTGATTCTGGCAGTGACTCTCTCTGTGTTTCTGTCAGCGCCTTTTTGTGTTTTTGTCAGTGCCTCTCTGTGTTTTTGTCACTGTCTCTCTCCGTGTTGCTGTCGGTGTTTCTATGTGTTCCTGTCAGTGTCTCTCTCTGCTTCTATGAGCATCTCTCTGCTCCTGTCGCTGTACCTTTATGTGTTCCTGTCATGGTCTCTCTGTGTTTCTGTCAGTGTCTCTCTCTGTGTTTCTGGCAGTGTCTCTCTCTGTGTTTCTGTCACTGCCTCTCTCTGTATTTCTGTCAGTGTCTCTCTGTGTTTCTGTTAATGCCTCTCTGTTTCTGTCAGTCACTCTCTCTAAGTTTCTGTTAGTGCCTCTCTGTTTCTGTCAGTTCCACTCTCGGTGTTTCTGTCAGTGTCCAACTCTGTGTTTCTGTCAGTGTCCAACTCTGTGTTTCTGTCAGTGTCCAACTCTGTGTTTCTGTCAGTGCCTCTCTCTGTGTTTCTGTCAGTGACAGTCTCTGTGTTTCTGTCACTGCCTCCCTCTGTGTTTCTGTCACTGCCTCCCTCTGTGTTTCTGTCACTGCCTCCCTCTGTGTTTCTGTCAGTGACTCCCTCTGTGTTTCTGTCAGTGACTCTCTCTGTGTTTCTGTCAGTGACTCTCTCTGTGTTTCTGTCAGTGTCTGTCTGAGTTTCTCTCAGTGTTTCTCTGTGTTTCTGTCAGTGGCTCTCTCTGTGTTTCAGTCAGTGTACCTCTATGATTCTGACAGTGTCTCCCTGTGTATCTCTCAGTGTCTCTCTGTGTTTCTGTCAGTGTTTCCCACTGTGTTTCTGTCAATGTCTCCCAATGCGGTTCTGTCACTGACTCTCTCTGTGTTTCTGTCAGTGTCTCTCTCTACTTTTCTGTCAGCGTCTTTCTGTGTATCTGACGCTAGCTCCCTTTGTGTTTTGTCACTGTCTCGCACTTTGTTTCTTTCAGTTCTTCTCTCAGTGTTTCTGTCAGTATCCAACTCTGTGTTTCAGTCAGTGCCTCTCTCTATGTTTCAGTCAGTGCCTCTCTCTGTGTTTCAGTCAGTGCCTCTCTCTGTGTTTCTGTCACTGCCTCTCTCTGTGTTTCTGTCAGTGATTCTCTCTGTATTTCTGTCTGTGTTTCTCTGTGTTTCTGTCACTGTACCTTTCTGTGTTCCTGTCATTGTCACTCTGTGAATCTGTCAGTGTCTCTCTCTGTGTTTCTGTCAGTGTTTCTCTCTGTGTTTCTGTCAGTGTCTCTCTCGGTGTTTCTGTCAATGTCTACCAATGTGTTCCTGTCAATCATTCTCTCTAAGTTTCTGTTAGTGCCTCTCTCTGTGTTTCTGACAGTGCCTCTCTCTGTCTTTCTGTCAGTGTCTCCCTGTGTATCTCTCAGTGTTTCTCTGTTTCTGTCAGTGTCTCCCACTGTGTTTCTGTCTATGTCTCCCAATGCGGTTCTGTCACTGCCTCTCTCTGTGTTTCTGACAGTGCCTGTCTCTGTGTTTCTGACAGTGCCTGTCTCTGTGTTTCTGTCAGTGCCTGTCTCTGTGTTTCTGTCAGTGCCTGTCTCTGTGTTTCTGTCAGTGTCTCCCTGTGTATCTCTCAGTGTCTCTCTGTGTTTCTGTCAGTGTCTCCCAATGCATTCTGTCACTGACTCTCTCTGTGTTTCTGTCAGTGACTCTCTCTGTGTTTCTGTCAGTGCCTCTCTCTGTGTTTCTGTTAGTGTCCCTCTCTGTGTTTCTGTCACTGTCTCTCTCTGTGTTGTTGTCGGTGTTTCTATGTGTTCCTGTCGGTGTCTCTCTCTGTTTCTGTCAGCATCTCTGTGGTCCTGTCACTGTAACTTTATGTGTTCCTGTCATGGTCTCTCTGTGAATCTGTCAGTGTCTCTCTCTATTTTTCTGTCAGCGTCTTTCTGTGTATCTGTCACTAGCTCCCTTTGTGTTTTGTCATTGTCTCGCACTTTGTTTCTGTCAGTTCTTCTCTCAGTGTTTCTGTCAGTGTCCAACTCTGTGTTTCAGTCAGTGCCTCTCTCTGTGTTTCAGTCAGTGCCTCTCTCTGTGTTTCAGTCAGTGCCTCTCTCTGTGTTTCAGTCAGTGCCTCTCTCTGTGTTTCAGTCAGTGCCTCTCTCTGTGTTTCTGTCACTGCCTCTCTCTGTGTTTCTGTCACTGCCTCTCTCTGTGTTTCTGTCAGTGCCTCTCTCCGTGTTTCTGTCACTGCCTCTCTCCGTGTTTCTGTCACTGCCTCTCTCTGCGTTTCTGTCACTGCCTCTCTCTGTGTTTCTGTCACTGCCTCTCTCTGTGTTTCTGTCAGTGACTCTCTCTGTGTTTCTGTCAGTGACTCTCTCTGTGTTTCTGTCTGTGTTTCTCTGTGTTTCTGTCAGTGCCTCTCTCTGTGTTTTTGTCAGTGTCTCTCTGTGTTTATCTGTGTTTCCGTCAGTTGCTCTCTGTGTTTCTGTCACTGTACCTTTCTGTGTTCCTGTCATTGTCACTCTGTAAATCTTTCAGTGTCTCTCTCTGTGTTTCCGTCAGTGTCTCTCTCTGTGTTTCTGTCAGTGTCTCCCACGGTGTTTCTGACAGTGCCCCTCTCTGTGTTTCTGTCAGTACGTCTCTCTGTGTATCTCTCAGTGTCTCCCTGTGTATCTCTCAGTGTCTCTCTGTGTTTCTGTCAGTGTCTCTCTCTGTGTTTCTGTCAGTGTCTCTCTCTGTGTTTCTGTCAGTGTCTCCCACTGTGCTTCTCTCAGTGTCTCTCGCTCTGTGTTTCTGTCAGTGCCTCTCTCTGTGTTTCTGTCAGTGTCTCTCTCGGTGTTTCTGTCAATGTCTACCAATGTGTTCCTGTCAATCACTCTCTCTAAGTTTCTGTTAGTGCCTCTCTCTGTGTTTCTGACAGTGCCTCTCTCTGTGTTTCTGACAGTGCCTCTCTCTGTGTTTCTGACAGTGCCTCTCTCTGTGTTTCTGACAGTGCCTCTCTCTGTGTTTCTGACAGTGTCTCCCTGTGTATCTCTCAGTGTCTCTCTGTGTTTCTGTCAGTGTCTCCCACTGTGTTTCTGTCTATGTCTCCCAATGCGGTTCTGTCACTGCCTCTCTCTGTGTTTCTGACAGTGCCTGTCTCTGTGTTTCTAACAGTGCCTGTCTCTGTGTTTCTGTCAGTGCCTGTCTCTGTGTTTCTGTCAGTGCCTGTCTCTTTGTTTCTGTCAGTGCCTGTCTCTGTGTTTCTGTCAGTGCCTGTCTCTGTGTTTCTGTCAGTGCCTCCCTGTGTATCTCTCAGTGTCTCTCTGTGTTTCTGTCAGTGTCTCCCAATGCGTTCTGTCACTGACTCTCTCTGTGTTTCTGTCAGTGCCTCTGTCTGTGTTTCTGTTAGTGTCCCTCTCTGTGTTTCTGTCACTGTCTCTCTCTGTGTTGTTGTCGGTGTTTCTATGTGTTCCTGTCGGTGTCTCTCTCTGTTTCTGTCAGCATCTCTGTGGTCCTGTCACTGTAACTTTATGTGTTCCTGTCATGGTCTCTCTGTGAATCTGTCAGTGTCTCTCTCTATTTTTCTGTCAGCGTCTTTCTGTGTATCTGTCACTAGCTCCCTTTGTGTTTTGTCACTGTCTCGCACTTTGTTTCTGTCAGTTCTTCTCTCAGTGTTTCTGTCAGTGTCCAACTCTGTGTTTCAGTCAGTGCCTCTCTCTGTGTTTCAGTCAGTGCCTCTCTCTGTGTTTCAGTCAGTGCCTCTCTCTGTGTTTCAGTCAGTGCCTCTCTCTGTGTTTCAGTCTGTGCCTCTCTCTGTGTTTCAGTCTGTGCCTCTCTCTGTGTTTCAGTCAGTGCCTCTCTCTGTGTTTCTGTCACTGCCTCTCTCTGTGTTTCTGTCCCTGCCTCTCTCTGTGTTTCTGTCACTGCCTCTCTCTGTGTTTCTGTCTGTGTTTCTCTGTGTTTCTGTCAGTGCCTCTCTCTGTGTTTTTGTCAGTGTCTCTCTGTGTTTATCTGTGTTTCCGTCAGTTGCTCTCTGTGTTTCTGTCAGTGTCTCTCTCAGTGTTTCTGTCAGTGTCTCTCTCAGTGTTTCTGTCAGTGTCTCTCTCTGTGTTTCTGTCAGTGTCTCTCTCTGTGTTTCTGTCAGTGTCTCCCACTGTGTTTCTCTCAGTGTCTCTCGCTCTGTGTTTCTGTCAGTGCCTCTCTCTGTTTTTCTGTCAGTGTCTCTCTCGGTGTTTCTGTCAATGTCTACCAATGTGTTCCTGTCAATCACTCTCTCTAGGTTTCTGTTAGTGCCTCTCTCTGTGTTTCTGACAGTGCCTCTCTCTGTGTTTCTGTCAGTGTCTCCCTGTGTATCTCTGTGTCTCCCTGTGTATCTCTCAGTGTCTCTCTGTGTTTCTGTCAGTGTCTCCCACTGTGTTCCTGTCAATGTCTCCCAATGCGGTTCTGTCACTGACTCTCTGTGTTTCTGTCAGTGTCTCTCTCTATTTTTCTGTCAGCGTCTTTCTGTGTATCTGACGCTAGCTCCCTTTGTGTTTTGTCACTGTCTCGCACTTTGTTTCTGTCAGTTCTTCTCTCGGTGTTTCTGTCAGTGTCCAACTCGGTGTTTCTGTTAGTGTCCAACTCGGTGTTTCTGTCAGTGTCCTTCTCTGTGCTTCTGTCAGTGCCTCTCTCAGTGTTTCTGTCAGTGCCTCTCTCAGTGTTTCTGTCAGTGCCTCTCTCAGTGTTTCTGTCAGTGCCTCTCTCTGTGTTTCTGTCAGTGCCTCTCTCTGTGTTTCTGTCAGTGTCTCTCTCTGTGTTACTGTCTGTGTCTCTCTCTCTGAGTTTCTGTCAGTGCCTCTCTCTGTGTTTCTGTCAGTGTCTGTCTGTGTTTCTCTCAGTGTTTCTCTGTGTTTCCGTCAGCGCCTCTCACTGTGTTACAGTCAGTGTCTCTGTGTTTCTGTCACTGTACCTTTCTGTGTTCCTGTCATTGTCACTCTGTGAATCTGTCAGTGTCTCTCTCTGTGTTTCTGTCAGTGTCTCTGTGATTCTGTCTGTGTCTCCCACTGTGTTTCTGTCAGTGTCTCTCTCTGTGTTTCTGTCACTGCCTCTCTCTGTATTTCTGTCAGTGTCTCTCTGTGTTACTTTCTGTGTCTCTCTGTGTTTCTGTCAATGCCTCTCTCTGTCAATCTGTCAGTGTCTCTCTCTGTGTTTCTGTCAGTGTCTCTCTCTGTGTTTCTGTCAGTGCCTCTCTGTGTTTCTGTCAGTGCCTCTCTGTGTTTCTGTCAGTGCCTCTCTCTTTGTTTCTGTCAGTGTCTCCCACTGTGTTTCTGTCAATGTCTACCAATGTGTTTCTGTCAGTGTCTCTTTCTCTGTGTTTCTGTCACTGCCTCTGTCTGTGTTTCTGTTAGTGCCTCTCTCTGTTTCTGACAGTGTTTCTCTGTGTATCTCTGTGTCTCTCTGTGTTTCTGTCAGTGTCTCTGTCTCTGTTTCTGTCAGTGTCTCCCACTGTTTCTGTCAGTGTCTCTCTCTCTGTGTTTCTGTCACTACCTCTCTCTGTGTTTCTGTCAGTGTCTCTCTCTGTGTTTCTGTCAATGTCTACCAATGTGTTTCTGTCAATCACTCTCTTTAAGTTTCTGACAGTGCCTCTCTCTGTGTTTCTGTCAGTGTCTCTCTCTGTGTTTCTGTCAGTGTCTCCCACTGTGTTTCTCTCAGTGTCTCTCGCTCTGTGTTTCTGTCAGTGCCTCTCTCTGTTTTTCTGTCAGTGTCTCTCTCGGTGTTTCTGTCAATGTCTACCAATGTGTTCCTGTCAATCACTCTCTCTAGGTTTCTGTTAGTGCCTCTCTCTGTGTTTCTGACAGTGCCTCTCTCTGTGTTTCTGTCAGTGTCTCCCTGTGTATCTCTCAGTGTCTCCCTGTGTATCTCTCAGTGTCTCTCTGTGTTTCTGTCAGTGTCTCCCACTGTGTTGCTGTCAATGTCTCCCAATGCGGTTCTGTCACTGACTCTCTGTGTTTCTGTCAGTGTCTCTCTCTATTTTTCTGTCAGCGTCTTTCTGTGTATCTGACGCTAGCTCCCTTTGTGTTTTGTCACTGTCTCGCACTTTGTTTCTGTCAGTTCTTCTCTCGGTGTTTCTGTCAGTGTCCAACTCGGTGTTTCTGTTAGTGTCCAACTCGGTGTTTCTGTCAGTGTCCAACTCGGTGTTTCTGTCAGTGTCCTTCTCTGTGCTTCTGTCAGTGCCTCTCTCAGTGTTTCTGTCAGTGCCTCTCTCAGTGTTTCTGTCAGTGCCTCTCTCTGTGTTTCTGTCAGTGTCTCTCTCTGTGTTACTGTCTGTGTCTCTCTCTCTGAGTTTCTGTCAGTGCCTCTCTCTGTGTTTCTGTCAGTGTCTGTCTGTGTTTCTCTCAGTGTTTCTCTGTGTTTCCTTCAGCGCCTCTCACTGTGTTACAGTCAGTGTCTCTGTGTTTCTGTCACTGTACCTTTCTGTGTTCCTGTCATTGTCACTCTGTGAATCTGTCAGTGTCTCTCTCTGTGTTTCTGTCAGTGTCTCTGTGATTCTGTCTGTGTCTCCCACTGTGTTTCTGTCAGTGTCTCTCTCTGTGTTTCTGTCACTGCCTCTCTCTGTATTTCTGTCAGTGTCTCTCTGTGTTACTTTCTGTGTCTCTCTGTGTTTCTGTCAATGCCTCTCTCTGTCAATCTGTCAGTGTCTCTCTCTGTGTTTCTGTCAGTGTCTCTCTCTGTGTTTCTGTCAGTGCCTCTCTGTGTTTCTGTCAGTGCCTCTCTGTGTTTCTGTCAGTGCCTCTCTGTGTTTCTGTCAGTGCCTCTCTCTTTGTTTCTGTCAGTGTCTCCCACTGTGTTTCTGTCAATGTCTACCAATGTGTTTCTGTCAGTGTCTCTTTCTCTGTGTTTCTGTCAGTGCCTCTCTCAGTGTTTCTGTCAGTGCCTCTCTCAGTGTTTCTGTCAGTGCCTCTCTCAGTGTTTCTGTCAGTGTCTCTCTCTGTGTTTCTGTCAGTGTCTCTCTCTGTGTTACTGTCTGTGTCTGCCTGTGTATCTCTCAGTGTCTCTCTGTGTATCTCTCAGTGTCTCCCACTGTGTTTCTGTCAATATCTCCAAATGCGGTTCTGTCACTGACTCTCTCTGTGTTTCTGTCAGTGTCTCTCTCTATTTTTCTGTCAGCGTCTTTCTGTGTATCTGACGCTAGCTCCCTTTGTGTTTTTTCACTGTCTCGCACTTTGTTTCTGTCAGTTCTTCTCTCGGTGTTGCTGTCAGTGTCCAACTCGGTGTTTCTGTTAGTGTCCAACTCGTTGTTTCTGTCAGTGTCCAACTCGTTGTTTCTGTCAGTGTCCAACTCAGTGTTTCTGTCAGTGTCCAACCCGGTGTTTCTGTCAGTGTCCTTCTCTGTGCTTCTGTCAGTGTCCTTCTCTGTGCTTCTGTCAGTGTCCTTCTCTGTGCTTCTGTCAGTGCCTCTCTCAGTGTTTCTGTCAGTGCCTCTCTCAGTGTTTCTGTCAGTGCCTCTCTCAGTGTTTCTGTCAGTGTTTCTCTCTGTGTTACTGTCTGTGTCTCTCTCTCTGAGTTTCTGTCAGTGCCTCTCTCTGTGTTTCTGTCAGTGTCTCCCACTGTGTTTCTGTCAATGTCTCCCAATGCGGTTCTGTCACTGACTCTCTGTGTTTCTGTCAGTGTCTCTCTCTATTTTTCTGTCAGCGTCTTTCTGTGTATCTGACGCTAGCTCCCTTTGTGTTTTGTCACTGTCTCGCACTTTGTTTCTGTCAGTTCTTCTCTCGGTGTTTCTGTCAGTGTCCAACTCGGTGTTTCTGTCAGTGTCCAACTCGGTGTTTCTGTTAGTGTCCAACTCGGTGTTTCTGTTAGTGTCCAACTCGGTGTTTCTGTTAGTGTCCAACTCGGTGTTTCTGTCAGTGTCCAACTCGGTGTTTCTGTCAGTGTCCAACTCGGTGTTTCTGTCAGTGTCCAACTCGGTGTTTCTGTCAGTATCCAACTCGGTGTTTCTGTCAGTGTCCAACTCGGTGTTTCTGTCAGTGTCCAACTCGGTGTTTCTGTCAGTGTCCAACTCGGTGTTTCTGTCAGTGTCCAACTCGGTGTTTCTGTCAGTGTCCTTCTCTGTGCTTCTGTCAGTGCCTCTCTCAGTGTTTCTGTCAGTGCCTCTCTCAGCGTTTCTGTCAGTGCCTCTCTCAGTGTTTCTGTCAGTGCCTCTCTCAGTGTTTCTGTCAGTGCCTCTCTCAGTGTTTCTGTCAGTGCCTCTCTCAGTGTTTCTGTCAGTGTCTCTCTCTGTGTTTCTGTCAGTGTCTCTCTCTGCGTTACTGTCTGTGTCTGCCTGTGTATCTCTCAGTGTCTCTCTCTGTGTTACTGTCTGTGTCTGCCTGTGTATCTCTCAGTGTCTCTCTGTGTATCTCTCAGTGTCTCCCACTGTGTTTCTGTCAATGTCTCCCAATGCGGTTCTGTCACTGACTCTCTGTGTTTCTGTCAGTGTTTCTCTCTGTGTTACTGTCTGTGTCTCTCTCTCTGAGTTTCTGTCAGTGCCTCTCTCTGTGTTTCTGTCAGTGTCTGTCTGTGTTTCTCTCAGTGTTTCTCTGTGTTTCCGTCAGCGCCTCTCACTGTGTTTCAGTCAGTGTCTCTGTGTTTCTGTCACTGTACCTTTCTGTGTTCCTGTCATTGTCACTCTGTGAATCTCAGTGTCTCTCTCTGTGTTTCTGTCAGTGTCTCTGTGATTCTGTCTGTGTCTCCCACTGTGTTTCTGTCAGTGTCTCTCTCTGTGTTTCTGTCACTGCCTCTCTCTGTATTTCTGTCAGTGTCTCTCTGTGTTACTTTCTGTGTCTCTCTGTGTTTCTGTCAATGCCTCTCTCTGTCAATCTGTCAGTGTCTCTCTCTGTGTTTCTCTCAGTGTTTCTCTGTGTATGTCAGCGTCTCTCTCTGTGTTTCTTTCAGCATCCCTGTGTTCCTGTTACTGTATCTTTCTGTGTTCCTGTCACTGTCTCTCTGTGATTTTGGCAGTGTCTCTATCTGTGTTTCTGTCATTGTCTCTCTGTCTTTGTGTCACAGACTCTCAGTGTTTCTGTCAGCGTCTTTCTGTGTTTCTGTCAATAGCTCTCTCTGTGTTTTGTCACGGTCTTGCCCTTTGTTTCTGTCAGTTCCTCTCTCTGTGATTCTGGCAGTGACTCTCTCTGTGTTTCTGTCAGCGCCTTTTTGTGTTTTTGTCAGTGCCTCTCTGTGTTTTTGTCACTGTCTCTCTCCGTGTTGCTGTCGGTGTTTCTATGTGTTCCTGTCAGTGTCTCTCTCTGCTTCTATGAGCATCTCTCTGCTCCTGTCGCTGTACCTTTATGTGTTCCTGTCATGGTCTCTCTGTGTTTCTGTCAGTGTCTCTCTCTGTGTTTCTGGCAGTGTCTCTCTCTGTGTTTCTGTCACTGCCTCTCTCTGTATTTCTGTCAGTGTCTCTCTGTGTTTCTGTTAATGCCTCTCTGTTTCTGTCAGTCACTCTCTCTAAGTTTCTGTTAGTGCCTCTCTGTTTCTGTCAGTTCCACTCTCGGTGTTTCTGTCAGTGTCCAACTCTGTGTTTCTGTCAGTGTCCAACTCTGTGTTTCTGTCAGTGTCCAACTCTGTGTTTCTGTCAGTGCCTCTCTCTGTGTTTCTGTCAGTGACAGTCTCTGTGTTTCTGTCACTGCCTCCCTCTGTGTTTCTGTCACTGCCTCCCTCTGTGTTTCTGTCACTGCCTCCCTCTGTGTTTCTGTCAGTGACTCCCTCTGTGTTTCTGTCAGTGACTCTCTCTGTGTTTCTGTCAGTGACTCTCTCTGTGTTTCTGTCAGTGTCTGTCTGAGTTTCTCTCAGTGTTTCTCTGTGTTTCTGTCAGTGGCTCTCTCTGTGTTTCAGTCAGTGTACCTCTATGATTCTGACAGTGTCTCCCTGTGTATCTCTCAGTGTCTCTCTGTGTTTCTGTCAGTGTTTCCCACTGTGTTTCTGTCAATGTCTCCCAATGCGGTTCTGTCACTGACTCTCTCTGTGTTTCTGTCAGTGTCTCTCTCTACTTTTCTGTCAGCGTCTTTCTGTGTATCTGACGCTAGCTCCCTTTGTGTTTTGTCACTGTCTCGCACTTTGTTTCTTTCAGTTCTTCTCTCAGTGTTTCTGTCAGTATCCAACTCTGTGTTTCAGTCAGTGCCTCTCTCTATGTTTCAGTCAGTGCCTCTCTCTGTGTTTCAGTCAGTGCCTCTCTCTGTGTTTCTGTCACTGCCTCTCTCTGTGTTTCTGTCAGTGATTCTCTCTGTATTTCTGTCTGTGTTTCTCTGTGTTTCTGTCACTGTACCTTTCTGTGTTCCTGTCATTGTCACTCTGTGAATCTGTCAGTGTCTCTCTCTGTGTTTCTGTCAGTGTTTCTCTCTGTGTTTCTGTCAGTGTCTCTCTCGGTGTTTCTGTCAATGTCTACCAATGTGTTCCTGTCAATCATTCTCTCTAAGTTTCTGTTAGTGCCTCTCTCTGTGTTTCTGACAGTGCCTCTCTCTGTCTTTCTGTCAGTGTCTCCCTGTGTATCTCTCAGTGTTTCTCTGTTTCTGTCAGTGTCTCTCTCTGCGTTACTGTCTGTGTCTGCCTGTGTATCTCTCAGTGTCTCTCTCTGTGTTACTGTCTGTGTCTGCCTGTGTATCTCTCAGTGTCTCTCTGTGTATCTCTCAGTGTCTCCCACTGTGTTTCTGTCAATGTCTCCCAATGCGGTTCTGTCACTGACTCTCTGTGTTTCTGTCAGTGTTTCTCTCTGTGTTACTGTCTGTGTCTCTCTCTCTGAGTTTCTGTCAGTGCCTCTCTCTGTGTTTCTGTCAGTGTCTGTCTGTGTTTCTCTCAGTGTTTCTCTGTGTTTCCGTCAGCGCCTCTCACTGTGTTTCAGTCAGTGTCTCTGTGTTTCTGTCACTGTACCTTTCTGTGTTCCTGTCATTGTCACTCTGTGAATCTCAGTGTCTCTCTCTGTGTTTCTGTCAGTGTCTCTGTGATTCTGTCTGTGTCTCCCACTGTGTTTCTGTCAGTGTCTCTCTCTGTGTTTCTGTCACTGCCTCTCTCTGTATTTCTGTCAGTGTCTCTCTGTGTTACTTTCTGTGTCTCTCTGTGTTTCTGTCAATGCCTCTCTCTGTCAATCTGTCAGTGTCTCTCTCTGTGTTTCTCTCAGTGTTTCTCTGTGTATGTCAGCGTCTCTCTCTGTGTTTCTTTCAGCATCCCTGTGTTCCTGTTACTGTATCTTTCTGTGTTCCTGTCACTGTCTCTCTGTGATTTTGGCAGTGTCTCTATCTGTGTTTCTGTCATTGTCTCTCTGTCTTTGTGTCACAGACTCTCAGTGTTTCTGTCAGCGTCTTTCTGTGTTTCTGTCAATAGCTCTCTCTGTGTTTTGTCACGGTCTTGCCCTTTGTTTCTGTCAGTTCCTCTCTCTGTGATTCTGGCAGTGACTCTCTCTGTGTTTCTGTCAGCGCCTTTTTGTGTTTTTGTCAGTGCCTCTCTGTGTTTTTGTCACTGTCTCTCTCCGTGTTGCTGTCGGTGTTTCTATGTGTTCCTGTCAGTGTCTCTCTCTGCTTCTATGAGCATCTCTCTGCTCCTGTCGCTGTACCTTTATGTGTTCCTGTCATGGTCTCTCTGTGTTTCTGTCAGTGTCTCTCTCTGTGTTTCTGGCAGTGTCTCTCTCTGTGTTTCTGTCACTGCCTCTCTCTGTATTTCTGTCAGTGTCTCTCTGTGTTTCTGTTAATGCCTCTCTGTTTCTGTCAGTCACTCTCTCTAAGTTTCTGTTAGTGCCTCTCTGTTTCTGTCAGTTCCACTCTCGGTGTTTCTGTCAGTGTCCAACTCTGTGTTTCTGTCAGTGTCCAACTCTGTGTTTCTGTCAGTGTCCAACTCTGTGTTTCTGTCAGTGCCTCTCTCTGTGTTTCTGTCAGTGACAGTCTCTGTGTTTCTGTCACTGCCTCCCTCTGTGTTTCTGTCACTGCCTCCCTCTGTGTTTCTGTCACTGCCTCCCTCTGTGTTTCTGTCAGTGACTCCCTCTGTGTTTCTGTCAGTGACTCTCTCTGTGTTTCTGTCAGTGACTCTCTCTGTGTTTCTGTCAGTGTCTGTCTGAGTTTCTCTCAGTGTTTCTCTGTGTTTCCGTCAGCGCCTCTCACTGTGTTTCAGTCAGTGTCTCTGTGTTTCTGTCACTGTACCTTTCTGTGTTCCTGTCATTGTCACTCTGTGAATCTCAGTGTCTCTCTCTGTGTTTCTGTCAGTGTCTCTGTGATTCTGTCTGTGTCTCCCACTGTGTTTCTGTCAGTGTCTCTCTCTGTGTTTCTGTCACTGCCTCTCTCTGTATTTCTGTCAGTGTCTCTCTGTGTTACTTTCTGTGTCTCTCTGTGTTTCTGTCAATGCCTCTCTCTGTCAATCTGTCAGTGTCTCTCTCTGTGTTTCTCTCAGTGTTTCTCTGTGTATGTCAGCGTCT